>NC_090322.1:148730152-149057652 GCF_040869045.1 Eurosta solidaginis
CAATTAAATCTTTAATGTTTTATTATTTATTATCATTCAATAAACAAACTTAAATTATAGCTTAATCGTTGTGAAAGGATTACTCATTCTATCAAACGGCCATCCCGATATAAGTTAGACCAGTTTGCTATATTTCCAACACTTGATGCATAGACTGAGTTGAAAAAAATACACGTTGGTCGAATTTCGACCACAGGCGATACTAAGTGTTTATAACAGTGCTTCGCGAAATTTTGTATGGGAATGGGCAAGGCGAAATAAACTTTAATTGCCAAGTCTGAAGTTCCTTAATATTTACAAACGCAGCATCTTGGTTGATTGTGGCAATGTTATTAGAATACATAAGCTTATGTTAAACGCATTCAAATGAAAAATGTCATTGTATCGCGGGCTTACTTGTAGTTAATTAAATTTTCATTTCATTATTGTCATTTTTTTCTTTTACATTATTTTTTTAAATTGCATTATTATTATTTTTTTTTCTTATGTGAAAATTATTTTTTGTTCTAAAAAACAAACAAAAAAAATCATTCTAACCACAAAAAGTCATTAATTTAAATTATATTATGCGGGAAAAGTGTATTTTAGGTATGAAACGAGTTTGTATCTACTAGTTGAAGCGGTGAAAAGTGTTAAATATTTTTGTGGGTGTGGGTCGATGATATTTTATTGGTTGAGAGTCTACTAATTTCTTTCTATAAAGCTTTAATAACACCCACAACAGATACACATTTCTTTTTAAAACCAAAAAAAAAAAAGAAATACATACTCACATTTTTATTTACTTCCTTCTTACAGCACAATTTACCGAGGATGGTTCCTTTATTGGTCAATATGTGCCAGGTAAATTACAACCGCCCGTCAGTCCACAACTCGCCAATAATACGCCAGCAGCGCACCAATCGCCAACAGCGCGGCCAGCGCCACAAGGTGCTCCTGTTGGCGTCTCAAATACATCCGCTGTGGCTACATATGTTTAGGTGTTGCAACAACAACGATAGCAGCAGCAGAATCAGCAATACTAGCAGGCGGTGCAATAGCAACAAAATCATTATCATCCAGCTAACTAATAATAAAAATAAGTTACATATAACTGCACTGCAAAATAGCAAAAGGTCGTTAATGCAAGACGAGGCTCATTTATGGAAGCGCGGCAAATTGTAATTTTTATAGTGATTTCAATTGGTTTATGAGTTTTACTTGAGAAATATATATGGCAGTGACATGAGAAGTAGTAGTAACCATGATGAAATAATAAAGGCGATGTCAACAACATAACCTCACTTTTTCGACAGTTCTATTTGCCAGTATTTACTTGTACTACAAAAGTACTAAATTTTTATTGCTAAATTTTTCCTACAAATTTCTTCAAAAAATTAAGTTTTCTGTAAAATTTTGGCTATAATCTTTTGAATAATGCAAAGTTATGATTAGGTTTATGTTACGTTAATGCCAGTATTTACGTGTATTTCAAAAGTAATAAATTTGGATTGCTTAATTTTTGGTACAAATTCTTCAAATAAATTAGTTTTCTGCAAAATTGTGTCTATATTCTGTTAGGGAATACAAAGTTACGTTAATCTTTTTGGCCAAACAATCCTAGTAATGGCTTATATAGTTATAATATTTCTAAACGTATAGTAAAATCTACTCCGATCGTAGTAGAATTCAAAGGCAGTTATGTATGATAGACAATCCTCTAAATTATGCATGCCGAACTTGTCAGAATAAGTGAAGACGTCAACGGGATGAGAACACACCTGAATATTCATTTCATCATAGAGTTCTACTACGATCTTAGTAGATTTTACTATACCTTTAGAAATATTATAACTATATGAGCCGTTACTAGAATTGTTTGGCCATAAAGATTAACGTAACTTTGTATTCCCTAAAAGAATATAGACAAAATTTTGCAGAAAATTAATTTATTTGAAGAATTTGTACGAAAAATTAAGCAATCCAAATTTATTACTTTTGAAATAAACGTAAATACTGGCATTTAGAGCTGCCGAAAAAGTGAGGTTATGTTGTTGACATCACCTTTATTATTACATCATGAATTTCATCATGGTAGTAACGATAATTGGTAAATATTAGTGAATGAAGTTACAAGATATGATAAACTTGCAATTTACAATAAAAAAAAAAATTATTAAAGAGGACGTTGACATAGTCTAAATAATAACAAATAAAATTGATGATATTTAGCCAAGTACATAGAAGAAAGGTAAGGGGAATATCGATATTTGATTCTACACTCCTGGTCCTGGGTTAGCCCCATTCCAATTTTCCTTCCAGCAAATCGGAATCTAATTAATTGCTAAAACTAAATTTCTACTTTTCCGTGAACTAGTTCATAAGTGTGCCACATTTATCGCTAAATCTACTATGTTGTTTTTCGACAACACAATACGTCTCTGGAATAATATTCCTACTGCTGTGAGAAAATATCTAAACCAAAACAACTATAGACGGATTTTTTTTTAGCTTTTTCTCTAGTGATAGCACTGAAGCTTTTTATCTATGGAAACTTTTGAAATCTACATATTTCTCTATACTCCTTAACATTTCTGTTTCTACTTTAATCTCATCTATTTTTTGAAATATAGCTTATATATAAAACTATATACATATATAAGGTAGTACTATATACACCGCGATTTTTATGACATCTGCTCGTTGTACTATAAAAGATTTCATTATCTTAATGTACTGTAACGAATTTAGGAAATTCCGCTTATTTGAAACCTTATGCTAACGTTCGAATCGCTAAACTGTTGAATAAATCACTCCAGTATTCAGTATTGCAAACTGGTCTTTATTTAGACTACTTTGGGAGTAGTATTATACTTCACAACCAATAGCGTGTTTAAATCAAAACTGATTCGTTATTACTCAGCTTTCGCTGCTTTTATACTCTCGGTTTCCTCGTTAACCCATTTCTCCTAAGGTCTAGTAATTTCGCGAACAGTTGTACCTCATGCTTGGTAATTGATTTATATGCGTGTGTATGTGTGAGTAACTACTTCGGCTGATGACTACATGTGTGTTTGTGAGATGAGATATCTCACTTCTCGTCGCCTTCCCTGTATGTATATATGTGTGTAAATGAATATTGAAGTTTTCATGTACACAAGTGTGGTTCTTGTTGTTGCGTGATTATTTACTAACAGCCTTGTGATGTCAATATTCGTCATAGTACTAATAATTAATTGTCAAATAAATACTAACATATTAAATTAATTTTCGCTTAAACGCATAACGATGTTGGTCGTTTTGTAACATGTCAGGCCCGCTATTCCTGCTTCGCGATAACTGGTCAAGTCTTCTCCACCTGCCTCTCCCAACTCAGTGGATATCTCATTCTTGCTGTGTTTCTAAACTGCGGTGTCGACTGAAATACTATTTTGGTAGGAGCTTCTTCTTCCAAACGCATAACATTATCTTTATATCTGCATAATGTTCATACGGCTCCGCTGAACTTTTCTCTCGAACACTACCAGAGCCATCTCCCTTCCCTCGATACCGTCCAGGATTTATTTTTGTTCGTCGGAAGAGTATTATACTTGTAAATTGCCCACTCAGTACATTTTAGCACTTGTTGGCAAGATTTATTCTCCATTTGAATGCTAAGCTGACAATGTTTTCGTTATTAATGTTGATTTGCAGATGGATGAAGTCCTTCACAGTGTAGAATATATAGCCGTCAACAGTGACGTGGCAGCAGAAGTGCGAATGCGTCGACTCTTTTTTGGATGACAGCAAGACAGAAGGTAGAACTCATGGCACGTTTGAAAAGGCCAACAATATATGATATCATAACGCCAGCAATTGTTCGCTCTTTTAATAGATTGTGCCATCCGGTTTAATTTTGCTTTGTATTATCTTCTCCAGCATACATATATAGCTTAAAGAAAACTGGCGAAAGGGAGTCGCTGAAGAGATTTCCCCTAACCTTATGACGAGGAGTGTATAGAGGTCAATAATCTAGAAATATAAATATCAAAAAAATCAAGTATGTAATATTTTTATTGAATATAAATGCTTATAATAAATTAATAGTAATAATTGAAAAAAAAGAAAAAGGAAAGTTATGAAGTAAAGGAATTTATTTAAAACAAATATTTCTTTGTTTCGCTTATGTACTTAATGTATTTCGTGTAAGTGATGAGCGCAATGAAAGGCATTTCAAATTAAAAAAAAAAAAATGCAACACTAGCCCTATATTCTTAAAAACGGGCTTAAGGCCCGAACACATTCGAATTTTGCATCGTGTTGGCGCTGGCGCTACTTTGAAAAGTTTCCCTCTCACAATTATTGCAAAAGAAAAAGTCAGATTTTGATTTTTAGGTCGTGATCATGACACAATAAAACCAGGCAGGTGTTCTCAGTAGTACAACAAATAAAATGTAACGTCCCTTATAGTCCGGTATGCATTTTTAAGTAGAAGGAAGGGAAAATTGTTGGTACTATTTTGCTACTTTTTTAGTACGTTAGCAATGTAATGTGCGGAAAAGAGATAAACTCAATATTTCTTATACATTGGAAATGAGAACATGACAGAAAAGTGATGAGGAAACATAGGCAATAGGAAGAAAAATGCGAGGAAGTTGGAGGGAAGTGGGAAAAGTAAAGAGACCAGGTCATCAATCATTCCATTGACCACAAAAATCTGTAGTGGGCAATGGGATACTCTGAAGATCCAGCTATTCAGTTAAGCAAAAGAAAATAAACCCTCCCAAAAAAGGAAATACAGACCGCAGGCGTTGTTTTCCTGCACGTAACTTCATATTTCAGAAAGGTATTAATGTAGTACTTTTTTATGAAACTGAAAAAATCAATGCTGTAGATAAGTCAAGAAGCAACACTTAGAATTATGAGGGCGAGTATTGTCAAATGCGACCCTATTTTGTAACAAAAACTTCACCTGTCTGGTTTTATTGCGTCATGGACATGCTGAAAAATGATAAAGAACAGCTTTTTAACATTAATAAAAAATTATGTTAAGCATTGAATTGAATAGCGATGAATATACAAAGACTTTCCCTGAATTGCAAAATATTTCAGGAACTAATTGACAACGCCAGCAAATCGTAATCTTTCGAACTTTTTGATTGAGAACTTAGCAACTAAAACGTCAGGTGTGGACGCAGCGTAAACGCCAAAGCGACGCGATAGTCGAATGTGTTTTGGGCCTTTTATTACAAAACAAGCACATAACGAACTTAAAAAAGCTAACTAAAATGTACTCTTTATTATTAACAGAAAAATTATTTGCATATATATATATGTAACGCGATTAAGGCTATGATTAATCTAATGATTATCTTAAGTTATTGTTATTCAAACTGCAGTTACAGGGTTAAAGAAATGAAACAATGACGAAAATCGCACAGAGGCTGTCTATTTGGGTAAGGTTAGGCTAAGTTCGGTTTGGCGGTAGCTACCCTGATAGGGGAAGCTCACTTGGACAACATGAAGGTCCGTTGTGATACCACATACAATAAAATAAAATAAAGTAACGGTGACGTAGATAAAGCTACTTAGAGAATAGTTGGGTAGCAACGATAAAATTAAGAATGATACCAATCTCAACCTTGGATAAATCCTCGGGAGATCCAAGTGAGTCGCGACCGAAGTACCTTCGCCTTGTTCTGGCAAAAGCTGGGCAATCAAGCATAAAGTGATGTGATGATTCCACCTCATCATCCTCCATACAGCTGCAGCATGATGGAGTTTCCAGTATATTGAGACGTAGCGCATGGATACCCATGGGACAATGCTCTGTCAAAATACCAATGATCATTGATATTGGAGCCTTAGTGAGCCCAAGTACTTCGGCAGTCCTCCTGCCATCCACTTTCGGCCAGAAAAATCTTGCTACCCTGCAAGAGGTGGTGTCCGCCCAACGTTTGCTGAGCTGACTCGAGGAGGAGAAGAAATCCACAGGTGGCCAGCGGAATCCCTACAGCCATTTTCATTCGGTTCAGTTGTACCGATGCGGGCTAAGAGATCCGCTTGACAGTTTCCCAGACCACCCTCGATCTCACTGTAGTTGAGCTCAAGGCCTTGATAGACGCTTGGCTATCAGAGTAGATGTTCAATTCCCTAACCGTAGTAACGCTGGATAGCATTTTATCCAATGCATCCTTAATCACAGCAACCTCCGCTTGGAAACCACTACACTGACCCTCCGGAAATACGAGGCCAAAATACTTTCGCCTAACTCAAGTCCATTTCAATTATACCAATTCAACTCGATATGTAATCGATAACAAGACCAGGCACTCTCAGACCATTCTCTATCCCACCACAATCGAGTTCATATTTTTTTGGCTGCATAGGGAAAACTGAAGATCCTGGCAGAAAACCCACGCCAACAAATTTCCCTTTCTACTTGGGCACGCTAACCTATATAGTCCACTATTAAACTTTCAACACTAAACAGTTTGTCCTGCATGTGCTAAAGTCGAAGTTTGTATGCACAGAAGTGGCCGCAATATTCATCGGATGAATAAAGCCAGTGCATTCCACCAGACCAGCACCTTATAAAAGGGCATTAGTCTCAGTCGCTTCTTTGATACATAACCTGGCATCAACTATAAACGCAAAGCGAACTTAAAACGCTTTCCATCTGGTCAACGGAGTAGGAGCCTACCTCCTTCTCTGCTTCCATCCGCGGGTAACAACAAGAATACCTTCTTTAACATCTTTCATTCACATAACATGGCCCAGCAAGCACAGAGCATTTTTGGCGCCCAAATAGTCAATGCCCTTTCGATGGCCCATGCTTACTTACTTAATTGGCGCTTAATTATTCGAATGATTTCAGACTAGGCAGAAAATTTTAAAAAAGCAAACCGATGCCCAGAAAGGCACATCAAATTTTGTGTTCAAAAGACACCTCTTTTTGTTTCAAAATCGAATCAATAGCCCTTTCCTTTGAGCTTCTCATCTAATATAGATAGATATGCTGATTTTAACACCCGAGTAATCCTCTTCCAGATAGATGAATGAAATGCTCCAACGTTATTAGGGGAAACGATGGGGTTTGACTATGTTGGAATAAAGCTTTCTGTGATTATGACTTTGGTCTCTAGCCGAGTTTAAGGCAATTGGTGTACATGATGGCAATCCAACAACGGGCGCCAGTACAGCGAGGCGACCGGGACATCAGGAAAGTGATTTTCAAACAGATACTCACTAGTTACTTATCGCTCACCCACCATGCACATTCCTCAAGTATTCCAAAGAGGCAAGATTTTTTGTGAAAATTTTCCTAAGCCCTCTAGGCTTGTTGCAGCCTTTCACGTTTTCACACATTTTTTCGCAACGAGCAACGATTTGTATATTGCGGACACCATCTTGTAGAGTCCCTGTCCATTGATTGTCCGGCTACTGGAAGTTCATCGAGAATTTCCGTCCCCCAGGGGAAGATTACCCATAATTTGTGGGGATACATATGGACGTCTTAAAGACAGAGGGAGGAAGTGGATAGGATAGGTTAGGTTAGGTTAGAGTGGCCGCCAGTGCGAGCACCAGTGCACTTAGGCCCAAAAGGTCCCATTGTAATACCTCTTGGATCTCTCCCCTACTCGAACCAACAGGTCGATTCAGCAAATGTCAGGAATTTTTAAGGTTCCAACTTAGCCAGCTCACAAAGATCGTCAAATAAGGGAGATCCCAGAGATTTCTTCCTCTTGCGTCAAAGCGCAGGACAGTCACACAGAAAATGCTTGACTGTTTCTGTCCCCCCTTCGTCTTTGCAGCTCCTGCAGTAATCATTATAAGGAGCACCCATTCGTTATGCATGCTTCCCAATTGCTATGTTATAAGTCCAACCACCAGAGATATGTCCCCCCTTCCGAGAAGAATGAGATTTCTGGTACGTCTCCCGTCCCATTCAGGCCACACGAGCTTAGTGTGGTAGCAGAATACGAGATTTGTCCATCTCACACCCGCTTCCCTAGGGAAAATTCCTTTCAAAGTGAGCTTATAGGTAGCGAGCGGCATGCTCAATCCCTTTCAGGACGACGAAAGCGGAACGGATGTGCCCCCTCTTGCAAGTTCGTCAGCCATCTCATTACCCGGTTTTTCCGAGTGTCCAGGCACCCATACCAGACGGAGGGAAGTTTGCTCAGTGATCTCGTAAAGAAATTTTCGGCACTTCACTGTCCTAGACTTACATGTGACCGATCCAAGTGCAGCCTGGCTGTCAGAGTAAATACAAATTTTATTATAGCCGTGAACAGCATTCTTCATGTGACCAACGGCCTCATTTATAGCAGCCACTCCCGCCTGAAAGACGCTGCAATGATCGGGTAGGCTAAAGGATTGATTCCACCCTAGTTGAGGTGCAAAGATCCTGCTGCCAACTTTTTATCCAGTTTGGAGCCGTCAGTATATATCTGCAGTCTATCGCTCAGGTCCGGCGGCTCCTTCGACCAATAATCCCTATACGAAAAATTTAATTTTGTATCGATAACGTCTCTCTCTCTCTATAACGTCTTTCTCTAGGCAAAACTTCGTTGCATATTTAAGAATAAGTTGGCCAAAAATATATCCACTGCAGAGTAGTAGATTCCCAGCTTTGGTCTATTAATTGATTACACATAATTAATGAACAGTAATGAAACTTAATATGGGTTTATTAAATTGTGCTGTTCCAAGTAGAGCTGTGCGATTTACCGATTATTAAAAATTTTGATTAGACGCAACATTACTTACTCGATTAATCAATTAATTCTTATTTATGATTAAATAAAAAAAATTATTAAAAAACTTTTAAAAAATGTTTATGCGAGTTATCAGTTTTTTGTTTTTTTTTTTAATAATCAAAACGCATTTAAATTGAGTAGTCGTTTTTTGATTACTCACAGTTTAAACAAATAGATTAATTATATTAAAATGAGCAATTTCCGATGAAGCAGTTTCAACGTTACCCACGTAAGATTCGGTTTAAATTAATCAGAATTTTTGTTCATCAAGCAGTCGATTAACCGTGCAATTAATTATTCAACTTAGTCGATGAATCGCATAAAAGATCGGGCCAAGTCACATTGCATTTTGTGGAAAGCAAAGAAAGTAAATGAAGTATATATAATTTGCAAAAAATAATCATATTTACGTATGTAATTCATTTAGCGAGCCTTATACGTTGAGCTTAAAATAAGAAAAAATTTATTAACATATAATTGTTTAATTTAGCTTTTCACATGCCTTTAACAATATACACAAGTATGTATGTAACTATGTGAGTTAGAATATTAATGCTTACATACAAAATCAAAATAAATCTCAATGTAATTGTATGATATATAAAAGAGAAAAAAGAAAAAAAAATAGCTTAGTAATAAACAATTTATTTTTTCCTTTTCACTCCCACCAACACTACACTTTTCTCAACTTTTAAAATAACAATTAGTTAAGTATAAAAAAAAATGTTCGAATGCTATTTAACAAATCAAATTGCCAATAAAAAAATAAAAAGCTTAGTGTTTATATTATTTTCGCTGCCACTGTATAAAAAACTAGAATACGTTTTTACAAAATATTTAAATAGTCATTGTAAATGCATACATAAGTGTATATATATATAAATACAAATATTGATGTAGTTGTATGTATGCTAAATATTTTAAAGTAAACACTCTTTTATGAATGTAAAATTAAAAAGAAATATTTATACATACACCAGTAGAAAATAATCTACAATATTAAAAATGTGAATTAAAAAAAAATTTTAAGTAACGTACACAGCGAAATTCTAAAAAACAAAGATATTGACAAAAAATAATTTTAAAAATTTACGGATTACTGTGCACCATATAAATAAATTTTTCACTTTTAGTTTGTTTTTATATTACTAAACAATTTGATATTTTTGAAAAATAGTTATCTTGAAATTATATAATAAATTTAAAAAAATAGAACTATAAAACCGCGTTTAAGAAAATATATATCACAAAATTAAAGAGATAAGAATTAACTTTTATCTCCGAAAAACCACCCATTCTAATTTGCGCCTAAAATTATGCTTCTTGTTTGTTGGCAGTGCTTGATCATAAACATTTTATACCCACTTAACATTCTAATTATGAAATATAGCCACTTAAATGGTTGGACGGGATATCCACATTCACTAACATTTCAAACAACATTTGACAGTGGTAAATAAGTTTAACAATAATTTTAGCAATTTTGCAATTAACTAGCTTTTGCCAATATTAAAACTCGACAAAATTAGCCAGACTTTTTTCTATTCTAAATGCAAGTTTCTGAAGTGGCAAATAGAGTATGAAATTGGGGTTTTTTTGTGATTACGGGTCAAACATTAGCAGTAAAAGCGTTAAAACGCTACTTAAACACCGTATTTTTTAGCATAAAATAAGATAGGGTACATAACCACAATTAAACACAATTTTGAATCACCTCCACAATACATCCCACATTTTTGTCTTTCTTACACATACATTTAAGTAAATGAGTCTTTATTGCTAATTAAAATTCAAAAATAATAATTTTATGCCATTGGAAAAAACTATTAAATAACTAATTTAGTTTTAGATATATGTAGGTATACTTCTAATTATTTTTTTAGTTCTTAAAAACGTCCATAGTTTAGATTATTTATTATACAAATCAATAATTTGGATTAAGAAAGAATTTACAATATAGTTGTTGACTTTTGGAGAAAAAGTGCAACACTGTCTAGCGAAATTTTGTACATTTTTACATACAAATAAAAAAGGCGGCCATCAATTCAAATAACGTACATAGCCTGTAGATCTATACATAAATCAAAGAAACTTCAAAATAAATATAAAAAACAGCTCGTCTTTAGAAATTGTGTCTAATGTTCACACACAAAGTTTATGTAATAATTGAAATGCAATTTATAAAAATTTTATTAAAAAAAATAAAACTAGTATGATTTTTCAAAAGTGAAAAATATCACAAATATTATGTAAATAATTTTTTTTTTTTAATAAAATTCCTAAGTTATTTAATTTTTTTTGTAGGTATATATAAATAAGTCTAATGAAATTTATTAGATTATTTTTTCTATTTTTAAGTATAAATTTGTCATAATCCTATCCAGTGATTTTTATTAAGTTCCATTTTATGCATTTAACCTAATGAATTAAATTTTAAATTTATAAACACAAATATTATTTATTGTATAACTGATAGGATACCGCATTAACTATTAAAATATTTAATAATAAACATAAAACAAAAATGTATTTTATTTAAATTTATGAGTTACCGGTGTACTGCAAATTATCCTACACGTTACTGGTTTCATTTCATTCATAAATTAAATGTCGTTTCACCGTGAAAAAGCATTGGTCCCTTCAAAACCGGTGGCGCCAGGGCCGTAGAGAGAAAACACGGGGCTGGGACTAAACAATTTATGGTCCCCCTATAATAAATCCAGTAATACATTTGATTAACCAGAATTAATGACGTCTCATTCATGAATCATTATTGATGGATTACGTCAAACAAACTTTTTGCCACATCAACGAAATGATTTTTGGACTAAGAACTGAAAATAAAATTACCACAGAATATTTACTATTAATACTTTTTATTGTAACGTAGAAATAAAATTCTCCTTTAACAGCCACATATTGTTTCAAATAATCTTTTCTAGTTATTTGGTAACATTTTAGTAAATTTCTGATAAATGTAATGATGATTATAAATTTTAATTATTCAATATAGAAGGTCCGGATACCAAAGAGTGGTTTTTCGTGCTTTTTTCGCTGCAAATTTTTTTATAATAATATCAAAATTTAACTGTCTTGCCAAAACGGATTCAACATATAGCGTGGCAAATCCTGAAACTCGCTCTTGAGAAGAACACGATCTATGAAAGTTATTGATTCTTGCAACGAAGCCGAAAGAACGTTCTGCACTAGCTATAGTGACAGGTATAGAGCGAAAGTTACGTAGCAACACAAATGTTGGGGAAAATTGTATGCAGATTTTGAACATAGTTGGCATTTAGCAATTCCAATGGTGACAGACCTTTATCAAAATTTGCTTCGTAAATATGTTTCAAGTGAATTATTTCGCATTCTAAACTTTGAGAAACGTCCGACTTGTATTTTTCGACAAATTTTGCTGCGCTCGCCCGAACCATAGTTTCATCCATGTCTTCAAATTGCCGCAAAAAGGAAAACGTCTCGCTCATATTTCTCATAACTGCAAATCGTTCAGTAAGGCCAGTGATTACTAAATCAACGATCACCAGGAACGTTTTGTTTTTAAAATCAGACTCTGAATCATTCGTAATAATCTCGTTTAAATTATCTTCAGAACGTCTTTTGGGTTTTCTCTTTCGAATGTCCGGAAACTTTGGCGAGATGTTCAATTGAATAGCAACTGTTTTGCATTCGTTTAAAATTGTCTCCCATTGGTTCCTGATCAACTTCAAACAGCTTATAAGGCATCTAGATGTCGCGGTGCCCCCCATAAAATCAGAAAACAAAAATTCAGAAACACATTTTTTCAGATAACATTAGTCAGAATCCTTTTTCAGAAAGACAAAATTCAAAGGTAAAATTTCAGAAGGCGAAATTCAGAAGTCAAAATTTAGAAAGTAATCAGACGACAAAAAAATATTAGGGGGACTCATGTAACCGTATGTTATAAAGTGTGTAAACGTATAAATTTATCTAGTGCGTAAACGAGTTGTCAAATTTTGTATGAAAAATCATTTACACAATTTGTATAAATTTACGCGCACATTTCATTGTGTAAACGCGATAAACTCGAAGGAATGCAACCTTGCAGACATTACAGCAGGCATTTTCATCAGAAATCTCCAACATCAGCAAGTAAAGGCGTTTTAGTTTTGATTTTTCACTTAATATTGGTATTTTTTAATTTGTATAACAATCAAAAAAATTTGTTTTGCAATAATACAGCTGATAAATAATCAAGTTTATCAAGAGTATTGCTAGGTGCGTTCATATAACCGCGTGTGTAAATGGATATAATTTTACACCTTTTAAGTTTATATGCTTTCATGAGTCCCCCTATTAAATTTTTCTCAAAATTCAGAAACGTTTATTTATTTGGAAGGAATTATGTATAAAGAAAGAGTAATACAATCTAAAATTTTAAATTGTGTGCAATGGCAAGCATGTAATTAATTAAATGTTTTCGCGTTTATCTTTTTCAAATGAATTTACAATATTGAAAAAACGAAGTCTTTATATTTTATCTTGCGTTTCCGATATGGCTCGCCTCCAGCTGAAAATTGCTGCAGTTTTGTTTCTGTTATTGCACGTTGGTTTTTATTTTATTTGTGAAATTAAATATGTTAGGGTATGTCCCAAACGCAATTCGAATGACGTTGTACCACCTTTAGATATATTTATTTGTACGGACTTCACCCAATTTGGTGATATTATACATATTCCATAATTCGAATGGATGTGACGACTTCTTTCGACGTGGCTGTGTTCCAGGCTGAAAAAAATTTCAGAAGTCAAAATTCAGAAAGTAATCAGAGAGCAAAAACATAAAATTTTGGCCAAAATTTGACTTCTTAATTTTGTTTCTGAATATTGATTTCTGAATTTTTTTTTCCGGATTTCTGACTTCTGAATTTTGGCTTTCTGAAAAAAGGTTCTGACTAATGTTTTCTGAAAAATTTTGTTTCCGAATTTTTGTTTTCTGAATTTATGGGGGGAACCAGATGTCGGACCTCAACATCTATGGTGACGTTTCTAGCTTGGAGCACGACGTTTCTTTCATTAATGGTAGTCCGTATTTTGAACCAAATTGAGGACAGCAAGATACACTCGAACTTGCTGATGTACTTGAGAATGCCGGTAACATCTCCATATGCTTGCGCAGTCAAATTTGGCTTTTGTCTGAAAGACTATGAAGAGAGATCGGTACATTTTTTTTAGGATGTCCCATCGCTGTGGACTGCTGCTGAAAATAGTAAAACATTTTTGTACAATTCTGAAGAAAGTAATTGCAGCCGTACAACATTCTGCAGCATCAACACCACATAAATTGAGATTGTTGGTTGCACAAGGCGAGTAATCAGCATTCGAGTTTTTGTCCAGGATTTGACGTAGTACTCCGTTGCAAGCTCCTTTCATATTGGCGTCGTTATCGTACCCTTGTGCACGACAATCTTTTAAAGGGATTTCATGTTTACCTAGAGTATGGCAAATTAAATCAGCGATTTCCTGACCAAATTTGTTGCTTTCGAATTGAAATGGAGGTAGCGCAAAATGAACGTAGTCTGTTCAACGTGACTAGCATCAGGCATAGCATCGACGATAATAGCAAAATACTTGGTTTTCTTGCCTTGATCTAATATAGTTTCCCTCACGTGCTTTGCACAAATTTCTATAAACTCGTTCTGAATATCTGGGGAAAGATAGTGAACTTGCAAACGTTTGTGCTGCTGTTGTGAAATCCTAACTTTCTCCAAATGATCTCTAAGTATCGGATCATAATAGCCTATGAGATCTTAGATGCCCAAAAATGTCCATTGTTTCGTTCACCAAGATATATACTTTCGCCTTTGAAAGCTAAGCCTATTTCACCCAAAAAAAAAATAGTGTCCAAAATTCTATATAAAATTTCTTTCCACTTTTGAGTTTCAGTGATTAGCTGTTCATTGTTAAGTGTATCAATTGTAGCCTCCTTTTGAATTAGATTTTGTAAAGATCGCCATTGAATATAACATTTAATGTGATCTCGAGTATTTTCGTGTGATGGCAGTTTATCGTATAGCTTCTTCCATACATGGAATTTCGATTATCCGCCAGGACAACCAATTTTAAGTCGATTTAAAGTATTGGTGCTTAACAGACGACATGGTAGGCAATAAAAAGCATTGCTACTGGTACTCCACACTAACCAGTCACGCTCCACTTTCTCTCCATTTGGCAAGATTCTGTTTAACAACGAGTTAGGAAATGCCTCGACATGACAATCACGTGGAAAAATAACAGGACACTTTTGATGACCTCGGCGAATTATTTCGTTGACTTGTTCAGATCGCAGAAACTCTTTATTCACGGTACCGATATCGATGTCGTTTAAATAATTTGGACTTTGATACAGAGTTGGTGGTATTGTTGGAAGACTTTTTGAAGATGAACCTTCATCAGTGTCACCACGAAAACTTTACGATTTCGGCTTCATGTAAACATATATTTTTGCTTGATGTTTTTATTGTCTCCTCACTGCTCGAAGGCCCAGGCAAAAAATTAATATCAATATTCGTTGCTTTTGAAATTCGGCTTAAAATTTGCGCATGGAACAACTAAAGACTCTCCTGAATTAAAAAAAATGTCTTAGTACCTCTAAATCGCGAGCCCCCTGAGAAGCACATTTTGTTTGATGTTTTTATAGTCTCCTCAGGCCCAGGAATAAAATCATTATCAATATTCGTTGCTTTTGAAATTCGGCTTAAAATTTGCGCATGGAACAACTAAAGGCTCTCCTGAATTAAAAAAAATGTCTTAGTACCTCTAAATCGCGGGCCCCCTGAGAAACCCCGAGCCCGGAGGGAGTCCCCCATCCCCCCTTCAGTCGGGCCTGTATACTCGTATTGGTGGTCGCTGGCACTAAATGTCTTTAAGCACTTTGGTATGGCCAAAAAAGTGCTTTCATATGCCATTGCTTTCCCGCAGCCATGTCTCGTAAGAATGGTCGATAAACCCGAACTTATGACTCGCAGTAGAACCGCAATATTCAGTAACCGTGTTGCTCTTGCGTTAGCTGTTGGCTTCTGAGCTAAAGTCTTCTGCGATGATATCCGCTCCTCCTATTACTCGGGTCACGTCCTCCATGTCATCAAGCTTTTGTTGTAACTCCTGCATGCTGGAATTAGGACCAGAAGTTGACGTTCCCGCTTAAGCGACTAAAGATTTGCTGCCATTGTTGCATTCAATGTTTTTAGCGTGTGGGAAAGTGGTTACTCTGCTACATCCGATGTGGTAGTGTGGTAAACAGCAGCGAACTTAACACCCAGTTATTTTTTGTTGTATTCCCTACTTTACTCATATATACATATGTATTTATGATCACTAGCCAATTTATTTCTATTTATCAACAATATTATTCCAGCCAAAGTCCGTCTGCTGCTCATAGCTATCCGACAATGCGCGCGTCATGCGTCATATAATCCTTGAACCACGAAGCTTTTGGTTGCCATAGTCCTTCATGCAGCGTACTTCCTTAACGGTTGTATATTACCTAAAGTTTGCTGTAGAGAGAAGATGTGTATTTGTTTTAATACGTACGAGACAATGTAAGAGTTGGTTTAGTGCGGTGAAATAAGTGGATAAGCATTGTTATAACAACAACATGAGGGCTGGAAGGCTGTTAATTAATTGCTGCCATCATGGTGTGATGGTAGCGTGCTCCGCATACCTCACCGTATGCCCTGGGTTCACACCCCGGGCAAAGCAACATCAAAATTTTAGAAATAAGGTTTATCAATTATAAGAAAACTTTTCTAAGCGGGGTCGCCCCTCGGCAGTGTTTGGCAAGCGAATCGCTCCGAGTGTATTTCTGCCATGAAATGCTCTCAGTGAAAACTCATCTACCTTGCAGATGCCGTTCGGAGTCGGCATAAAACATGTAGGTCCCGTCCGGCCAATTTTTAGGGAAAATCAAGAGGAGCACGACGCAAATTGGAAGAGAAGCTCGGCCTTAGATCTCTTCGGAGGTTATCGCGCCTTACATTTATTATTTTTTATTTAATCATACCCTGTACCCGCTGAAACCAACGGCATGGCCATGGGACTATAGCTCTATAGCCGTACAGGTTGACATTCGGTTTGAATTTTCATTTTATTGCATAGTTTTTGAAAATATAAATTAGCCTACTTCAGTTCATAGCCTCGTCCTATGTGTCACAGAAATATTAATCTTTTGCTGCTGTAGTATCCAAGTTGACTCAAGGAAACCTAAATCGATACAGGGCAGCCAATGTGCTGCTTGACCTATTGGTTCATGATCAAAAAGCCAACTACTGAGATTATCTTCTGAAAAGCTGCGGAACTTGACTAAGTCCATTTAAATGTAGCACACACGACATTCGTTACCTGGAACCGAAGGTCGCGTCAATATATATATATATATTGTAACGAATTTACTTGCAAATCCTCTTATTTGCCCTTTTGCTAGGTTCGTATCGCTAAACTGTTGAATAAATAACTCCAATATTGAATAATAGAAAAATGGCCTTTATTAAATTACTTCACAATAACACTTAAACTGTGCAACGAATAGCTTAATAACCAAACTGATAGCTTAAATGAAACTGACTTTCAAAATAATACTGCTATTGCTCGCTAGATATCGTCTGCTTGACAACTCAAATCAAACTGAATTCCAGCGCCTCTACATCTGCGGCCTTTTATACTCTCTGGTTTCCTCGTTCGCATCTTCTAGAATCTACTAGCATTGTCCATGAGCTCTCAAACTTCTCAGCTGTAACTAAAATTGCACGATTTTATAGCTTCTCTCATACCCCATGCTTGTATGTGTGAGCGACACTTCCACAATTATAATTGCCTACATTTAGGAGCATCTCAATAAGATGTCTGCATATGGTTGTGCGTTGCTTCTCAGCTGCGTGTACCTACATACGTGTAGACATAATGATTGATTCATTTATGTAGATACAAGTGACTGTCTGTTTTATTGTTGTTGTGACTTTATTTACTTAGCATCTGACTAGGGATGTGAGTATCACTTAGTGTCACTCATAGTCGTCACAATATATACATATTGAAAATCAAGCGGCCATTAAGGCAATCATCTCACATCGTACTTCGTCAAGAAGCGTCTTGGAATGCAAACAAACCTCGGGAACCCAAGGTCATAAAGGGATAAAATGGTGGAACACTCGATGAATCGATGGTAGACGTTATAACCCGATTGGGAGGAATCAAAAGGAGGCAGAAGTTGCATATGTTATATTGAGCAGGAAAAGCTTGGATAGAAGCGCGAGAGCTGCAAAATTTGTAAGGTCATGTGCAAATCCCACGATATCAGACCTACAAAATTGGTCATATCCTCAATCCTGCCTGCCTTCTGGCCTCACATGCTTATAAATTAGACCTCGTCAGTAACAGCAGATGTACACAGCGCGGGCTGCTGGAAGAAATGTTTGAATTCGTTTTGTGCTCGTGTTCTGCGCTCATGAGGACAAGACTCCAGCTACTAACGACGGCAGAGTTACCAGATCTGAAGACAGGAATTAAGCTAGGTTCTGGAAACCGTCTAGTTCTTTCCAAGAGACAGAGTTGTTTTATAACATAAGTCCTGGTCCTAATTGAGGGTTTTCCGTTTTGTAGTTTATCGAATTCTGTAACACTTTGGAAGCATTCAGTATATGCGAGGTCTTGACTAGCCGGTTAAATTAAACCTAACGCGTACACTGACTCTGTGAGATGACAGTCAAGTACTCTTCTCAATGAGATGCTTATCTCAAAAAACGTACTAGACACGGCAAGCTTCACCAAATTTTAATGTCAGCACCGCGGACAGCGACGCTCTTAGAACAATACCTATCTTGTCATTGAATGTTAATTAAACATACCACCGCTGGGCATTGCCGGCAACGCGGCTGCGGTCTGCCCAGTTTTGTTACTATTTTCGACTTTATCCCAGAGAGCACATGCTATTAGGTGTCGCCAACTATACTAAGTTAATGCCTCACCACTGTCCTTTGCAAGACAGAGGACTGAAGACAGGGACTCCTCTGGGACAGTATCCTGAGATACCATGGTTAGAGAACGTTACATCTAAGCCCCAGCGGGTTAGTGGGCTTAGAATATACCCTCGGTAGTTATGCCTGTCGTAAGAGGCCACTAAAATACCAAATTGATTCAAGGGGCTGTGTAGCGCAACCTTCTCAAGGAGTTGCCAGTGCAATACCAAACCAATTGTAAACCTCACCAACCCGTGGTGAATCCTGCTTCATTAACAGACGAGGCTCTGGCGACCCCGAGCTCCTGATGGATATAGGAGGTGGGAGGGCGGTATGACCTAGAAGGATACACGTGGTCATACCAAATAATTCGCGAGATGGTCGGGCTAGTACCTTTATGGTGCTTGTTACTCGAACGTACTGGATCTGCATCGGGCAAAGGACCATCAACATCGATAACACTCCCAAAGACCTTCCGGGAGTGTCCTTATCGCTACAACAAAAACAACGCTACATCTATTCGGATAGCTAAGCGGCGATTGCATCAAACTATTTTTAGACTACGATCATAGGGATCGCGGACCATAGCAGTATCCCGGGAAACTGCCATGCGGAACTCTTAGCACGTATGGTGCTGAACCAGCTGTTAGTCGGCCGAAATTAATGAGTTCACCAAGTCTTATATATCAATGGTGATTGGGATTTTCACGAGTTTCTGTACAATGGAAGTACATGGGTTAAGTCTTAAAATTCTGTTAACTTCTTCCTATTACAGATGCATGGCAGATAGTGAGATGGAATCATCGAGTCACTTGTTAATGCTTGACTGTCCAGCTTTTGCCAGAACTAGGCGAAAATATTTCGGTTTTGGATTACAGAACGACTTACCGTTATTTTATGGGATATCATAACGGACCCCCACGATGTGCAAATGAGATTTTCTCTACCGAAGCCCACCTGGCTCTTGTCATACTCAGCCGTCGTCCGACGTCGACGTCTCCTCGAAGCGATCTTAGATGGGAGTTTCAATTATGCTAAGTTATATGAATTAATCGGGGATTGCCTGTATTGCTTTAAATGTATGAACATTTATTTCAAGCAATTTTTAATTTTATACTTTATTTAATAATTTGGGAAAAATTTAAACAACGTGACATCAGGACGGACAAGGCGACAGCTGTTAAGATTATACCTTGTAAATCTCTTCAAAGCCGTTTCTCCAGGGAGTGGGAGTTTCGTTGACCATAACTACATCTCCTAGTGGCTTGGAACACATCTTATGTTGAAAGGGTCTCGATAAAATAAAATAGTAAAATTATAAAATAACAGAACATCAAAATAATTGCAAAACTATCTGTACGAAATCGAATTTCAAATAACAAATTAAAATTAAAATTTAATTTCGACATATTTGCAAGGATCAAAACTTGCTTATTTCGTTTGGGGACCGACCCAGCCTAATGTACACTCCCATATATCTAAGTAGTATGAAAAAGATCTTGAAGTGATGAAATATACTATTATTCGTACAAGGAGAACAAAAAGCATTCTGATGATCTTACTCGTAGTGGCAATTTTCACTAATTTGTAAATTTTTCAAAGAATTTTAGACCCGAACAATCTATTTAATCTATTCGAGTAGTTGAGAAATTTCATAGCCACTCATTTGCCTTTACTTTGCCTAAAATTTTATGACGTTCTTAATTTCTGCACGCTATACATGTTTATGCATTTTTCGTTTCATTCCACCGCATGACGTAATAATTTTAAGTTCATTTGACCTATCACCCCAGGGGCGTAAGGTAACTAGCTACACTCAAAACTCACATTTGTTCAAACGTTACAGTACAAACAAACAAATAGAAAAATGCTTGCTACTCTTCTTTAAGTCCTGTAACATCCACTCAATAGCGCTCAGCGTCAGTGATGATTCATAGCGACGAAATCCAAAGCCAGTGAAATGTTCGTAAAGAGTAAAATTTGCTTTAGACGTTATATAAGAGTTTGAGAATTTGTGGTGAGAGCAGTACACTTACAGTACACTTTATATTAGTCGGCGGTATTTTGCGACAAACATATAAATACTTAACTAAATACAGGGTGAGTCATTAATAATAATAATAACAATAATAATAATAATAATAATAATAATAATAACATAATATTGTGACGAATATTAGCAACACTAAGGGATTTTTTTTTTTTTTTTGTTACGTGGAAGGAGGAAATGCTTTATGCACTAACCGGGTTGTTAAGCCTCGGTGCTACTCTCTGTAGCAGCTAGCCTCTCCGAGTGTAGGACTCCCTTTCGTTTTCTTTTCATGGGCTACCCACTAAAACCTAACCTCCCACGGCCCGCGCATTTTCCGCACCTGGGACCGCGTTTAGCATAACTTCGGGTACGGAAGCGCGCTACGTGAGCTCTTTGGCTACTCTCACGTTATTGGGCTAAGCAACCATCTTGCCGTTTAGCGAGGAGAATATTATTGCATATCTGCTGACCATGTCCCATCTGTCATTTCCGCAGGTCATTTTATGGATGACACTGTCCGGGGATAGGTCGCCTAGTGTTACTTCCACTCTTCTTCGTTGCTGTGCAAAGTGATCGCATTCGAAAAAGGTGTGGCGTGCGTCGTCTATGAGCCCACAGTATAAGAAATTCGGATTTTCAACCTTGCCCATCCTGTGGAGGTATTCCCGGAAGTAGCCGTGGCCACTTAGAAACTGTGTCAGGTAGAAGTCGACCCTCCATGTGGCCGTTCTAACCATGGCTCCAGCTCGGGAATCAGTTCCCTGGTCCACTTGCCTGCAGTGCTGCAGCTCCATTGCTGTTGCCAGCGTCGGATAGAATCTTTTCGCGCCTGTGCGGCAGCAACATCTCTACGTACTTCTCCTCGGAGGTGGTAAATTGATTTCCTCTCCTCAGCGAGAAGATGTATCGGTATGGTTCCCGCAATAACAAGAACTGCGTCTGCGGATACCGTGCGGAAAGCTGAGGCAAATCGTAGCGCCCC
Organism: Eurosta solidaginis; assembly: GCF_040869045.1. NCBI lineage: Eukaryota > Metazoa > Arthropoda > Insecta > Diptera > Tephritidae > Eurosta > Eurosta solidaginis. Next base: position 148,751,879 of record NC_090322.1, read on the forward strand.
TCTGCGTTGGACAAAAGTAATAACTGCTCGATACTTTCGGAATTTCATTGCATCCGCCCAAATTTCTGCACCGTACAAGAGTATAGAATCCGAAGCGGAAGCAAGCAGCTTTCTTATACATGGCCTTGGCCCGCCTGTGTTTGACATTAATCGGCTTAAGTATCCTATGGTCCGTGCAGTTTTCTCACAGGCTCCTTGAAAGTGTTCCGAGAAGGTTAGTTTGCTGTCTAGCCTCATCCCAAGGTATTTCGAGGAGCTGCGTGTTTGTACTATTGTTCTCCAACCATCATATTCGTAATGGTGGGAATTCGTCTCTTCATGAGGATTACGATCTCAGTTTTCGCTGTAGCGAGCTGAAGTCCATGGTCACTTATCCATCTATTTACACTGCGCATTACTTGGTTTAATTTAAGCTGCGCCAGCTCGCAGTTCCGTGCTGTAATTACGGCAGCCACGTCGTCTGCGAAAGCGACAAGAAAAGCACTCTCTGGCATGTGCAAACGAAGGAGGCTGTCATACGAAGCATTCCAGAGGTCGGGACCTAACACCGATCCCTGGGCTGCTCCGCCTGTTATCCTCACCTTTCTCTGACCTTGGTTTGTTTCGTACGTGAGCCAGCGATCTTTTAGGTAGTCCCCTAATATGGCTAGTAGATAAGGAGGTACCTTGAAAGAGTGTTTCAGAGTATCGACCATATTGTCCCACCTGACGGAATTGAAGGCATTTTTCACGTCCAGCGTGACCAGTAAGACAACCGGCCTAGCTTGGTGGCACGCGATTTCGGCTTTCCTTACCGCATTTATAACCTCGGATATGGCATCTATTGTGGAGTGACCTTTCCGGAACCCATGCTGCCGATGGGACAGACCACCTCCATCGTTAATGGCTGCTATCAGCCGTTGTTTAAGGAGGCTTTCCATCATTTTCCCGGCCGTGTCGAGCATGCATAATGGTCGAAAAGACGACGGGGAGTTCGGGTCTCCCTTGCCTTTCGGGATTAGCACGAGGTACACTGTCTTCCACCTTGTAAGGGATACTATCATCTTTAAGCCGATACTAAGCAGTGACTTGTATGCACATAAACAAATCAATCATTATGTCTACACATATTTTTATTTTATTTTATTTATTTATTTATTTATTACAGCGTAAGCCTAGTTTGAACAATATTTATTAAATCACATTGTAGAACTTATCTTATAGGTAAGGTTTTACAATGTTCATATAGTCTGCTTTTAAATACATAAATTTCTTCACAATTTTTTATTTCATTAGGCAATTCATTAAAGTTTTTAAATCCTTTATGGAAAAGGTTTTGTTTGTCCACTTCAGTTCTATAGAGTGGCAGTTTAAAATCATTTTTTCTACGGGTATTAAAATGTCTGTCCATACAAGCAGCGGAGAGATACGCACAAACACATGTATATATCTGAGATACTCACAAAAGTATGCAGTCATCGGTGGAAATATTACTCACATATACACGCGCATATGGCTATGCGAGCGGCTATAAACATGCATCTGTAGTTTATAGCTGATAAGTTTATAGCTGGTAAACAAGTAGTAAATTCTAGAAGAAGAAACGCCTAGAAGTATGCGAACGAGACAGCAGAGACTATAAAAGGAGCGAAAGCTGAGTAAACAGCAATCATTTTGATTTAAGGACGCAGTCAGTTGCGAAGTATAAGTGTTATTGTGAAGTATTTTCAAAGTAGTCTCATAAAGACCATTTTGCATTATTGAATATTGGAGTTATTTATTGCAAATAAGCGGAATTTCAGTAAATTCATTACAATATGTAAATAGGTATATACTAGTTTCATAGCCAAATATAACACACCCATTTTAAATCTCTCAAAGATAGCAGTGACCTAAAACTTATCTATTTCTATAGGGAAAGAATAAAATGAAAGCCAAAGAGAAGGGCAGAAGAAAAGTCAAAAAGTTAAAAATTTGCAATCCTTGGAAACTTGTCGTCATCGGCTCGCGCTTTATATTGTGTAGTTAAATGATTAAAATTACTTCTGTTCAATCCAACTGGAAATGCTCCCTAGAACTTACTCTATTCCCTAATCTCAAACGTTAGTTGACAAGTTTAAAAAAATTTTTTTTTTAAAGTCAAATTTAAAAAAAAAAAAGTTAATATCTTTACCGTATATAAGTAAATTATGTCAACATTCAACTCCAATAAGTATATGGTGCAAAAAAATACAAAAATAAAATAAAATTTCAAAATGGGCGTGGTTCCCCCTTTTTCATTTAATTTGTCTAGGATACTTTTAATGCCATAAGTCGAACAAAAATTTACCAATCCTTGTGAAATGGTAGGGGCTTAGATTCTAGGACGATAACTGTTTTCTGTGAAAAAGGGTGAAATTGGTTGAAGCCACACCCAGTTTTTATACACAGTCAACCGTCTGTCCTTCCGCTCGGCCGTTAACACGATAACTTGAGCAAAAATCGCTATATCTTTACTAAACTCAGTTCACGTAATTATCTGAACTCATTTTGTATTGATATAAAAAATGGCCGAAATCCGACTATGACCACGCCCACTTTTTCGATATCGACAATTTCGAAAAATGAAAAAAATGCCATAATTCTATACCAAATACGAAAAAAGGGATGAAACATGGTAATTGGATTGGTTTATTGACGCAAAATATAACTTTGGAAAAAAACTTTGTAAAATAGGTGTGACACCTACCATATTAAGTAGAAGAAAATGAAAAAGTTCTGCAGGGCGAAATCAAAAGCCCTTGGAATCTTGGAAGGAATACTGTTCGTGGTATTACATATATAAATAAATTAGCGGTACCCGACAGATGATGCCCTGGGTCACCCTGGTCCACATTTTGGTCGATATCTCCAAAACGCCTTCACATATACAACTAACACCACTCCCTTTTAAAATCCTCATTAATACCTTTAATTTGATGCCCATATTGTACAAACAAATTCTAGAGTCACCCCTGGTCCACTTTCATGGCGATATCTCGAAAAGGCGTCCACCCATAGAACTAAGGCCCACTCCCTTTTAAAGTACTCATTAACACCTTTCATTTGATGCCCATATCGTACAAACACATTATAGAGTCACCCCTGGTCCACCTTTATGGCGATATCTCGAAAAGGCGTCCACCTATAGAACTAAGGCCCACTCCCTTTTAAAATACCCATTAACACCTTTCATTTGATACCCATATCGTACAAACGAATTCTAGAGTCAACCCTGGTCCACCTTTATGGCTATATCTCGAAAAGGCGTCCACCCATAGAACTAAGACCCATTCCCTTTTAAAATAATCATTAACACCTTTATTTTGATACCCATATTGTACAAAAGCATTCTAGAGTCACCCCTGGTCCACCTTTATGGCGATGTCTCGAAAAGGCGTCCAGCTATAGAACTAAGGCCCACTCCCTTTTAAAGTACTCATTAACACCTTTCATTTGATGCCCATATCGTACAAACACATTATAGAGTCACCCCTGGTCCACCTTTATGGCGATATCTCGAAAAGGCGTCCACCTATAGAACTAAGGCCCACTCCCTTTTAAAATACCCATTAACACGTTTCATTTGATACCCATATCGTACAAACAAATTCTAGAGTCAGCCCTGGTCCACCTTTATGGCGATATCCTTAAATGGCGTCCACCTATAGAACTATGCACCACTCCCTTTTAAAATGCTCTTTAATACCTTCCATTTGATACACATGTCATACAAACACATTCCAGGGTTACCCTAGGTTCATTTTCCTACATAGTGATTTTCCCTTATTTGGTCTCCATAGCTCTCAACTGAGTATGTAATGTTCGTTTACACCAGAACTTAGTATTCCTTACTTGTTACATATAAACTTAAAAATTACTTTATTTGTTTTACCGACCATATCTGTTTAACTTCCAATTCACATTAAGTACAATATGTTGTCAGGAACTTATAAATGATAACCGCTTGATTTTACATATTTTGTTATTCTTCATAGAAGCATAAAAGTTTATTACGATTACGAAGACAGGGTTGTTCAACCCTCCTATAGCGCTGTTTTTACACCGTATAGCTACCGTTGAGGTTGGGGGAGAAATCTAATGCTTTGGTAGCGGTATTTCTGTGGTAGGATCATCCAGCAGATTCAGAGTAGGAAGCGTCAAAAATACTTTTGTCTGACCATACCGATTCCTCTCATCTCAACCAACCTATCCAATTTATCCCTAACTTAGCCTTAGTTGAATGGAGGAAATAAAATAGCATCGCTTTTCAAAATTATTTACATATATTTTGGATATCTGATATTAGTATGTATTTGACGATTTATCGATTTGATATGGGTTTGTTATCGATAATAATGGTCATGACTAATTACCGGTTTCAATTATAACAAACCGCCGATAACAAATCGATGGCAAACCGATAACTTGCCTATAAGAAACCGATTGTTCGTAGATAACAAAACGATAACAAGCCAATAACTCGTCGTTATCATACCGATAAATAACCGATAGCACGCCGGAAAATCCCCAGCGGGTTAGGGGGTTAGAATATACCCACGGTAGGTATGCCTGTCGTAAGAGGTGACTAAAATGCCAAATAGATTCAAGGGGTTGTGTTTCGCAACCCTTTCAGGTTGCCAGCGCAATACATAGCTTCTCCAAACCCAATTGTCAACCTCACTTATCCGTGGCGAATACTGTTTAATTAACAGCCGAGGCTCTAGCGACCCCGAGCTCCTCATGGATCTAGGGGATAGGTGGGCGGGATGGCCTAGAGGGTCGCATGTGGTCATAACAAATCGCTCCCGAGATGGCCGGGCTTGGTTCCGGAACGTACCGGATCTGCATCCCGCAAAGGACCATCAGCATCGATAACACTCCCCGATTCCTTCAGAGAGTGTCCTTATTGCTACAACAAGAACAACGCCGGAAAGTCGTCGATAGCTGTTGGTACGATAACAATTCGATAAAACAAAAGAAGCTTTTCCCGCCCTTTTTCCCAGTCCTTAAACTATACTGAAATAACCCAAAATTATCCCGACATGGCTCCGAAAAAGTTCGAAAATCGCCCCGAAATAGTCCGAAGTAGTTTTAAAATGGTCGGAAATAATTCCAAAAAAGACTCGAAGTATACCTGACATGACCATACACATATCCGAACTGAATCGAAACGTTTTCTACTTTTCGTTGCCTGTTTAATTAATTAAAAAAAAAAACAAAGAATTTAAAGAATTTAAGGCGCGACCTCAGAAGAGTTTTTAGGCCGAGCTTCTCTTCCAATTTGCGTCGTATTCCTTTTACTTTTTCCTACAAATTGGCGGGAAGGTACCTACATGTTTTATGCCGACTCTGAACCGCATCTGCACTGAGAAGCTTTTCATGGCAGAAATACAACCGGAGCGCTTGCCAAACACTGCCGAGGGGCGACCCCGCTTAGAAAAATTGTCTTCTAATTGAAAAGCCTTATTTCTAAGATTTTGATGTTGCTTTGCCCGGGGTGCGAACCCAGGGCATACGGTGTGGCAGGCGGAGCACGCTACCATCACACCACGGTGGCCGCCATTTACATTAATTTACCTTATATTTATTTAGGTGGGGGAAGTGGAAGGTGGATACCTACCTCTGGATCGATTGAGCATATCTCAGCATTTGACCAAACCCACCTTACACTAAGTATCATATGTCAAGATCAAGGCGAATTCAGTACCAGGTGTTGTTATCCCAACAGCATATTGCTTCTTCCTGATTATTTTCCATACAACGCCTTGTACTACAACATGCCAGTTATTCGGAATCAATGAAAATTTTCTTTTGACTTGACATTCTTCTGCGCGGCGAGTTGGTTGAATGCGCTTTGCCACCACCTGGTATCGATCCGCCTTGGTCAAGATATATTTTTCTTTTGTAAAAATTTATTTATTGTACAGTGTAAAAATATATTCACTTCATATCTGTCAAAAATATCCACTTAAGGTATTTTGCTTTCGTTTGACACCAATCATTTCTGCTGATGATAACTTCGATTCTAAACAGCCGCAATCGGAATATAATCAGTGCGAACCTTCAACGAGTCGAAATCAAATATCCGTAACATTCGAAGTGGGCATCGCTAAAGATTTTACTGAGTTCTGCAAATTTTTCCAGTACCCAATTTTCTAAAAATGCTAAATGCATATATCATCTGAATAGCGTTTGATAGATTTTTGAAATATTTCAATGCACAAGCTTCAAGACTCCAACTACTTATGTATGTCGAAAGTCAAATTGGCCCACTCGTTATTAATTAATTAATTCAAATGAAGAGTGCCTGTATACCCAATACAGGTAAGTTAAGGTACCTGCAGTCAAATAATCAGCCTAGGCAAATTGAGGAAATGTGGTATCGATATTTTTTGTTAAAACATCGAAGATATGGCAAGACGCCAATATCGATAGCTTTCCAGTTTCAGAGAAGTTACATGCTTAGCATATTATTGTGCTCCTTAGCATTGAGCATCTTGACATCGCTGTGCAAAGGTTAAATGGCATCCTTCACTTTGTGCCTCTGCAGAAAAAGGACTTTGAGATTGAAAGAACGCAACATGTTGAAATCGATCGATAATAGTTATCGACGTCTGGCACGGACAATATTAGGGCAATTGTTTACTTCCAAGTACAGAACATAAGATATCCTTCGAGGGAGGATTGGGAGGTTGGCTTAGACAATGGTATGTAGATTACAGCTTACATTGAGGTTTTGAAAATGCAAAAGTGAGTGGGGACTGAGCTCCGTTCGAGGCGTCCGAAGTGCCTTCCAAGCGTAGGTCTGGGACATAGAAGGAGTATCGTCGAAAAGGTTTCACAAGGGATGTACATGAGGAGTTCAGCTTCCCCAACGAGTTGGGGGCGTAGAATATACCCGCGGCAGGTACGCCTGCTGTAAGAGGTGACTAAAATACCCAAATGATTCAATTGGTTGTATAGCGCAACCCTTTGTAGGGGCTCCCAGGGCAATTTATAGCTCCTCCAACCCAATTGTCAACCTCTGGCCCCCTTTGGCGAAGCAGCAAAGGCTCTGGCGACCCCAAGTTCCTCATCTAACCTATTAAATCGTTCCTGAGATGGTCGGGCTTGTACCCCAATAGCGCTTTATTACTACAACAACAACATTAACAATCATGTCATCACTTTATCCGCAGATTCCCAAAACTACAAACAAGATAACTAAAGTTTCGAGAGTCTGGTGGAGGTATGGAGGGTGGATATTTCGCTCCTACTTAGTCTGGGTGCGGGAACGAGAAGCAGTATGGTCACAATGGCATCCTGAAGACTACTTTTCACCTTTCTTGAAATTTTACTTGTGGTCCATTTCTCTAGAGACCCTGCCGGTCTGTAAAGAGAGGAATATCTATTTCTACTCACACGGGTGAAATTTTTCTGCGGTGTCCATGCAGGGATTTTCTCATTGCAATTACAAACTACGTCAATCGGTCTTCTAGACGCAGCTAGAAAATTCAATAAGAGGGTCAACAGCCAATCAGCCCCTCACTACCTGAATTAGTGACTTAAATAGGTCGTTCCATAAGCATCAATTACACTTGTCGGGAGGAGAAAGCGGATGAACTAGAAAGTTCCCGAGTATTTATAGATAACACGCAGGCGTGATGGTACATCGTATACTCACAGTAATTAAAAGGGATACACAGGGTACACGACTAGTTGGTACTCCTCGGAAGTCTGTAGTATTAACACAAATAGCCATGGCCAGACCACTCGTGCACCGCCGGTTGCCGTGGTGTGGAGGTAGCGTGCTGTGTTACCATACCGAAAGTCCTGGATTAAGTCCCACGAACAGTAATATTAAAATACTTTAGAAAACGTTTCCCTAAACTGTTTCGCTCCTCGTGAAGTAGTCCCTCGATGGTGACAGTTATAGGAACGTACCGGATCTATATCTGGCAAAGGACCGTCAACATCGAAAATGACCCCTAAAATCTTCGAAAATTCTCTTTATCTCAATTTCATGAATTTTTAAATCAACAGCAACTGGCACAGTAAGTGTTACGTACCGTTTTGAAAATCAAAATGGGCCTATCAGTGACCGCAGCATCGGGCTGTGAAAGTCAATTCTTGATCCCGGTCCATTCAACCTAGGTTAGGTTAGGTTGAACTGGCCGGTCCATGAGGACCTCACATAGATTGATTGAGTCCGTAGTGTTACCAGAAGTTTGTTATAACGACCAAACTGAAAAACCCTATCAAAACCCAGGACTTTTGTTATAAAATAACTCCGTCCTCTTGGCAAATACTAGAAGCTTCATAGGAATTAAGCCACTTGCTGCTTCTAGATCTGACAGCTGTATCACTCCAAATAGCTGGAGTCTTAGCCTGGTAAGTGCAGGGCACGAGCACTGAACGTGCTCGATCGTTTCCTCCTCCAACCCGCACTTCCTGCATCTGCTATCACTGACCAAGCCTAATTTAAAGGCATGTGACGCCAGAAGGCGGTGTCCAGTCAGAATGCCCGTCATGAGTCTACAGTCATCTCTTTTTAATGATAGAAGCAACTTTGTTAGTCTAAGGTTGTAAGACATACACATAATCTTCGACACTTTACAGTACCGCGCCTGAACCCACGCCCTTCCCGCTTCCCGCCTTTTTAGCTCTTTCCTTCGCTTTTTCATTCCTATCTATTCCCATATGCCCTGGGACCCAATGTCCCATTTCTCCATGTCCCGATTCTCTCCAGATATTGCTTACACTCTAACACGCATATAGATGCTGTGCTATGCGAGATTATTGCCTTAATTGCTGCTTGACTGTCAATATAAAAGTTAACACGGTTACAGCTTAAGCTATTCTCTTCCAGGGTTTCTACTGATTTGGTTACGGCTAATATTTCCGCTTGGAAAACGCTACGGTAATTCGGCAGCCTGTAGGATCTGCACAGTATACCGCATACCCTAGACCTTCCACTACTTTGAAACCATCCGTGCACACATGTATCGCCTCGTCCGCCATTTGCGCACCCTTGCGCCAACCGTCCACCTCTATTGTGGCCTTAAGATCTCCCTCGAAGCGCAGATAGGGAATCAGGTAGTCTGTTCGTCTTGTGATTGATGACGCTATACTACTATGGCCATATGGTCGGCGCTCAACCTAACCTACCCCTAAAATTACAATTACATGTCAATGAAGTCTCGTCGTAAAGTTCCACAATCTGCCCTGATTACTCCAGTTTGGAATATTTTTTAAAACTTTTCTATGGAACATCACGCTGCATTTCAGTCGAACCTTGTATCAACATACTTAATAACTTTCTTTTTTATTCCAAAACAGAATTAAAGGCGAACCCGATTTCAATAAAGTTGATCCAGAATTCACAAAGGACTTCCAAGAGATAGCCGGCCTTGATCCCGACAATGTTTATGAATTCCGCGTCGTAGCAGTCGATGGTCTGCATGAAACGCTCAGCTAGAGAAATCGTCGTTGAAGGACCCACAAAGGTACCAAATCAAAATGTAGCAAATGCCGGCTGGTTTATTGGCATGATGTTGGCGTTAGCTTTCATTATCATACTCTTCATTATTATTTGTATAATACGACGCAATCGTGGTGGTAAATAGCAGGCATGCTTAACGAACGAAACGATATCATTTCGTTACGATAATCAACGTTAATCGTTTCGTTCGTTAAGCATGCCTGGTAAATAGGATGTGCATGATCGTGAATTAGCGAATGGACGACGTGACTATCCAGACGAAGGTGGATTCCATGAACACTCGCAGCCGTAAGTTGATAAAAAAATAATAATTAAGATAATCAATTTCGTTTTGTACATATACATATACATTTTTTTTTAAATCGGTTTAAATTAAATATTTTGCTTATGGAAATCTTAGCTCAGATCAGTATAAATTTAACCTTGTGCCTAAACATTTCGAAAAGTTTTTAAAATATTTCAAATGAAAAACCGATAATGCAGTTTTTTAGTACATTTTTGTTTAACCAAGCGTAAGTAGAGGCTTGTTATCTTTACAATCCTCTTAAATCGCGCACGTTAAAGGTGCACGTAAATGTGGAATGATGTCAAGAGGATGGTATAACATCCAGGGAATGTAGAGACCGAAAACTATAGCACTGCCAGCATTTCGAATAGCTACCATTGTCGCTTAAGCGTTTAAATGGTTATAGCCGTCCAGCAAGGCGTCCCAGTCGCTGCTTCTTCGTTAGGGTAACTGGCACCAATTGGACATACCAAGAGAATTTAAATCGTTTTCCACCTGGTCCTTCCAGTGGAGCGGGGGCCGCCTTCTTCCTCTGCTTTGGCGGGTTCCGATTAGAATACTTTTTTGTTCGGAGCATCATCATTCATTCGCATAACATGACATGGCCAGCCTAGCCGCTACATTTTAATTCGCTGGCCTATATTGGTGTCTGCCCGTACTAGCCATCGCCAATGTGTGGAGGGCCATAAATCAGAGCCGCCTCATCTAATGTTGTCATGGTCAATGCTTTTGCACCATATAGAAGGACGGGTACGATAAGTGACTTGTATCTGGATCTTCAATTCCCGGGAGGAGAATATTTTTCAATTATCTACACAGTCCAAAAGAGCATTTATTGGCAACAGTGAGTTTTCGCTGAATTCCTAGACTGATGTTGTTTGGATTAAAGCGGATTCCCAAAATAAACGAAGTCTTTACTATTTCGAAATTGTGACTGCCAACAGAGACGTGGTTGCCAAGGCACTAATGCGCTGAATCTTTGCTTGATGATAGCAGGTACTTCGTTTTGTTCTCATCCACCATCAAATCCCTCTTTTCCGCTTCTTTTTTCAGTTTGGAGTAAGCAGAATTAACAGCACTAGGCCGATGATAGCAATGTAGGCTGCATACGCCAGTGATTGCACGCTCTTAAGAATATTGTTAGAGTGATAGAGTTGTTAAGTGCTGCAGGTAGTAAAATTTTTTCGGGCATCAATTTAAAGAAATCGCTTGATAGCGGTTAACGCTGTCTGAAATCACGTTTAGTTTCGAACGGTCCAGAGAGGTCCTTCTCAATTCTGACTGAGCTGATGGTTTTGCTCAATGTCATTTTGCACAGCCAAACATGCTTTACATGACGTTATATGCTATACTAAGACGGCTTATCCTGTGATAGTTGGCGCAGTTTGCAGGATCCCCCTTCTTGTGAACTGCACAAAGAGAACGTGTTTGACCATATATTGCACAGAAGTATATGTATGCGCCCCCTTACCAACGCCGCCGTATTTGAATAACTCCGCAGGCAATCCTTCAGCATTTATTCCAACATCATCGATTGCGGCATCGGATTGATCATCTTCCCTGGTCGTTTCATCGCTGCCTACATTAAGGAGCACAGAGAAGTGTTCCTTCCATAATCTAAGAAGGCCTTCGAGATATTGGCTACCATGTCGGCGTTTTGGTTTCTACGGGAGTTTGCCCCGGACTTTGTTGCGAATTTTTGTAGTACAATTTGCGGACGTTATTCCTGGTGGCTATCTACACATGCTCCTCGCTCGCAAACCTTTCTGCCTTCGCCCTTTCGACGTTTTACTGGCCTTTTGTTTTTTGTTCCTTGCTTTTAGCCGCGCAGAGGCGGGCGCGTATTTCGTCTGCAACAGGATAATGATCCGAGTCGATGTTAGATCCTCGAATCGTGCGTACATATAAAACACTCGAAGCATGCCGTCCGTCTATCCAACGTAGCTGATCTGGTTACATGTATTTCGATCAGGTCACAATTGTTGTTGTTGTTGTAGCGATAAAGACTCTCCCCGAAGGCCTTGGAGAGTGTTATCGATGTTGATGGTCCTTTGCCGGATGCAGATCCGGTACTTTCCGGTACCAAGCCCGACCATATCGGGAACTATTGGTTATGACCAAATGCTACCTTCTTCGCCATCCCACCCCTAGATCCATGAGGGGACAGCCATGTAGCTTGGTGCTGGCTATGATCATATTTCGAGCACCGGCAAGTCCGATCAGCCTTAATCAGCCATTGGGGGAGATTTTGTTGTTGAGGTTGAATTTTTCGACCGTAGGACCAAAAACGCCAAGTACGACTTTTGTATTACGGCGGGGGCAGCTCTCTTATGTGCGTTCTAGGCGCTCGTAGAATACGTCCTTCACTTCTTTCTTCTCCTTCGGTGCAGTGATATATTGGTACAAAATAGCGGTGGATCCAATATATTCCCATTTATCATTTCCATACCGAGTTGCAAATTTTAATGCATCGAAATCGCATTTAATAAAAATATCGTTTTATTTTTTTCAGTTTGGATAACAAGAGCGCTGGTCGCCAATCGGTTAGTTCGGCGAATAAACCGGGTGTGGAGAGTGACACCGATTCGATGGCCGAATATGGTGATGGTGATACAGGTGAGTTAAGATAGTCAAAACAAAAAATCTACCACTATTTTTTTGAATGTATGTACTACATACATTAGACTGGGTCGGTTTATGAACCGATATCGCGCCATCGATTTTTCGATAGGATTTGGGGTCAGGAAAAAAAAGTTCCACTACACATATCCAAAAAGATAATTTTCGAGCCTGTGAAATTTTTTTTTACTTTTTTTCGACTTTGATGTTACGGTTTTTTTCATGACCTACTAAAAAAATTTTCATTTGATTGTAAAATTTTCATTTTAAGTTTTCAAAAAACTGTTATCGACAATGTTTTTAGCGGACATTTTTGGGTCGGACAGGGTATACACATGAACATATTTTTAGTTAGTCATGAAAAAACCTTAAAAATCAAAGTCGAAAAAAGTCAAAAAAATGAAATTTCGCAGGCTCGAAAATTATTTCTTTGCGTATGCGTAGCGGAACTTTTCTTTTTTTCCTGAGCCCAAATCCTATCGAAAAATCAATGGCGAGATATCGGTTAACTTTCGTCCATACAAATCGGCCCACCCTATGTCATACATATCTATGTATATGTGTATGTATGTATATATTTTTAATGATGTACATTATTTATGTACCCGTGTGCGTAAAATTGTGCATAAAAAGTCGTGTTCTCTCACTGTTAGTCCGTGCTTTTTTTATACACATAAATATTTTTTTCTTTTGTAGCTACATACATACATCTGTATTATTTAATGTTTTTTTCTGTTAAATTTTTTTTCTACTATATCTATGTGTTATATATCTTTTATGTTTTCTTCAACTTGTATAAAAAACAAGTAAGGAAGGCTAAGTTCGGGTGAAACCGAACATTACATACTCAGTTGAGAGCTGTGGAGACAAAGTAAGGGAAAATCACCATGTTGTAAAAAGAACCTAGGGTAACCCTGGAATGTGTTTGTATGACATTTGTATCAAATGGAAGGTATTAAAGAGTATTTTAAGAGGAAGTGGGCCATAGTTCTATAGATGGACGCCATTTAGGGATATTGCCATAAAGGTGGACCAGGCCTGACTCTAGAATTTATTTGTACGATATGGGTATCAAATGAAATGTGTTAATGATAATTTTAAAAGGGAGTGGGCCTAAGTTTTATAGGTGGACGCCTTTTCGAGATATCGCCATAAAGATGGACCAGGGGTGACTCTAGAATTTTTTTGTACGATATGAGTATCAAATGAAAGGTGTTAATGAGTATTTTAAGAGGGCGTGGGCCTTAGTTCTATATGTGGAGGCCTTTTCGAAATATTGCCATAAAGGTGGACCAGGGGTGACTCTAGAATTTGTTTGTACTATATGGGTATCAAATGAAAGGTGTTATTCAGTATTTTAAAAAGGCGTGGGCCTAAGTTCTATAGATGGAGGCCTTTTCGAGATATCGCCATAAAGATGGACCAGGGGTCACTCTAGAATTTGTTTGTACGATATGAGTATCAAATGAAAGGTGTTAATGAGTATTTTAAAAGGGCGTGGGCCTTAGTTCTATGGGTGGACGCCTTTTCGGGATATCGCCATAAACGTGGACCAGGGGTGATTCTAGAATGCGTTTGTACAATATGGGTATCAAATGAAAGGTGTTAATGAGTATTTTAAAAGAGTGTGTGCCTTAGTTCTATAGGTGGACGCCTTTTCGAGATATAGCCATAAAGGTGGACCAGGGGTGACTCTAGAATTTGTTTGTACGATATGGGTATCAAATGAAAAGTGTTAATGAGTATTTTAAAAGGGCGTGGGCCTTAGATCTATAGGTGGACGCCTTTTCAAGATATCGCCATAAAGGTGGACCAGGGGTGACTCTAGAATTTGCTTGTACGATATGGGTATCAAATGAAAGGTGTTAATGAGTATTTTAAAAGGGAGTGGGCCTTAGTTCTATAGGTGGATGCCTTTTCGAGATATCGTCATAAACTTGGACCAGGGGTGACTCTAGAATGCGTTTGTACAATATGGGTATCAAATGAAAGGTGTTAATGAGTATTATAAAAGGGCGTGGGCCTTGGTTCAATAGGTGGATGCCTTTTCGGGATATCGCCATAAACGTGGACCAGGGGTGACTCTAGAATGCGTTTGTACAATATGGGATTCAAATGAAAGGTGTTAATGAGTATTTTAAAAGGGCGTGGGCCTTAGTTCTATGGGTGGACGCCTTTTCGGGATATCGCCATAAACCTGGACCAGGGGTGATTCTAGAATGCGTTTGTACAATATGGGTATCAAATGAAAGGTGTTAATGAGTATTTTAAAAGAGTGTGTGCCTTAGTTCTATAGGTGGACGCCTTTTCGAGATATAGCCATAAAGGTGGACCAGGGGCGACTATAGAATTTGTTTGTACGATATGGGTATCAAATGAAAGGTGTTAACGAGTATTTTAAAAGGGAGTGGGCCTTAGTTCTATAGGTGGATGCCTTTTCGAGATATCGCCATAAAGGTGGGCCAGGGGTGACTCTAGAATTTTTTTGTACGATATGGGTATCAAATGAAAGGTGTTAATGAGTATTTTAAAAAGGAGTGGGCCTTAGTTCTATATGTGGACGCCTTTTCGAGATATCGCCATAAAAGTGGACCAGGGGTGACTCTAAAATGTGTTTGTACGATATGGGTATCAAATGAAAGGTGTTAACGAGTATTTTAAAAGGGAGTGGGCCTTAGTTCTATAGGTGGATGCCTTTTCGAGATATCGCCATAAAGGTGGGCCAGGGGTGACTCTAGAATTTTTTTGTACGATATGGGTATCAAATGAAAGGTGTTAATGATTATTTTAAAAAGGAGTGGGCCTTAGTTCTATATGTGGACGCCTTTTCGAGATATCGCCATAAACGTGGACCAGGGGTGACTCTAGAATGTGTTTGTACGATATGGGTATCAAATTAAAGGTATTAATGAGGTTTTTAAAATGGAGTGGCCCTTAGTTGTATATATGAAGGCGTTTTCGAAATATCGACCAAAATGTGGACCAGGGTGATCCAGAACATCATCTGTCGGGTACCGCTAATTTATTTATATATGTAATACCACGAACAGTATTCCTTCCAAGATTCCAAGGGCTTTTGATTTCGCCCTGCAAAACTTTTTCATTTTCTTCTACTTAATATGGTAGGTGTCATACCCATTTTACCAAGTTTTTTTCTAAAGTTATATTTTGCGTCAATAGACCAATACAATTACCATGTTTCATCCCTTTTTTCGTATTTGGTATATAATTATGGCATTTTTTTCATTTTTCGTAATTTTCGATATCGAAAAAGTGGGCGTGGTCATAGTCGGATTTCGGCCATTTTTTACACGAATAACTGAGTTTTGTAAAGATATATCGATTTTGGCTCAAGTTATCGTGTTAACGGCCGAGCGGAAGGACAGACGGTCGACTGTGTATAAAAACTGGGCGTGGCTTCAACCGATTTCGCCCTTTTTCACAGAAAACAGTTATCGTCCTAGAGTCTAAGCCTCTACCAAATTTCACAAGGATTGGTAAATTTTTGTTCGACATATGGCATTAAAAGTATCCTAGACAAATTAAATGAAAAAGGGCGGAGCCACGCCCATTTTGAAATTTTCTTTTATTTTTGTATTTTGTTGCAACATATCATTACTGGAGTTGAATATTGACATAATTTACTTATACACTGTAAAGATATTAACTTTTCTTTTAAAATTTGAATTAAAAAAATTTTTTTTTAAAAAATGGGGGTGTTCGTTCTCCGATTTTGCTAATTTTTATTAAGCAGACATATAGTAATAAGAGTAACGTTCCTACCAAATTTCATCATGATATCTTCAACGAATGCCAAATTACAGCTTGCAAATTCGAAATTTTCGATATCGAAAAAGTGGGCGTGGTTATTGTCCGATATCGTTCATTTTAAATAGCGATCTGAGATGAGTGCCCAGGAACCTACATACCAAATTTCATCAAGATACCTCAAAATTTACTCAAGTTATCGTGTTAACGGACAGACGGACGGATGGACGGACGGACGGATGGACGGACGGACGGACTGACGGACGGACGGACATGGCTCAATCGAATTTTTTTTCGATACTGATGATTTTGATATATGGAAGTCTATATCTATCTCGATTCCTTTATAGCTGTACAACCAACCGTTATGCATTCAAACTTAATATACTCTGTGAGCTCTGCTCAACTGAGTATAAAAAAAAACGTTGCGTGTGATTTTGAAAATGAGCACATCAGCTGTTGCACAAAGAGGCGTCGCAAATAATTTCTCCATATTGCCCGAACGACGAGATGACGCTGCCAGAGCCGCAGCACATATTCTAAAACATTAGTCAAGAAACTATCCGAAAAATATAATCCAAATATAAAAAATTAATTCGGTTTGTAAAAAAAATAAAAGAAACACATGTAAAGGTAAAACAAGTTTTTTTTTTGCGATTTTAAAATTAATTAATGCATGTTTAATTAATATTTTATTAAAAGAAACTCACCCCAAAATTTTTATAGTTTTTTTTTTTTTGGAAAGAAATTTCAGCTTTTCGATGTTAATATCACACATATTAAAACATTATTTAACTTTTTTGTTGTTGTTTTGTTTTTGTTTTTTATTGCTAACATTTTATTATGAGTTAAAATTTTTGCCAAACTAATAAATTTTGCGAGTGAAATGAAAAAGCAAAATATTCCATTGTGCTCATGGGCATCCATCATAAGCTTTAGGAAAAATGTAATTTAAAAATAATTAAATTATAGGTTTAAACGTTTTTGATTTTGAAAAAGTTATTGAGCGCGTTTTATACATCTGAAACAAAATAAAAGTTTTTACTTTTTAACGTTTATTTGTTAAAGCCAGAATTAAAGTTTTTCTGTCAATGACAAATCTCTCGTCTTACCAGTTTTTTCACATCGCAATTTGGCGCTGTATATGGTCGCCGCCAGGAACAGTAACTATTTAAAAAAATCTGTTAAACTATTTAGTTCGTATGACCAGTGTAATATGGTTTTTCTTGACGAAAAAAACATACATTTTTGGACTAACTTATATTTATGGGAAAGTTCGCAAAATCAATAATATTGTGGCGAATATTAGCATCACTATGATGTTAGTAAATAATCACAACAACAAAAAAAGCGAACAGCCACACTTATGTCCGTACATGTAGGCAAGCAAGCAAGAGATTAATTCACATACACATATGTAGTCATCAGCTAAGAGCAGAAAGTGTTACTCACACATACACATGCATATAGCTAAATAACCAAGTATGAGATACAACTGTTCCAGAAGACATGTTCGTGAAAAGTCTAGACTCTAGATCTTGGGAGAAATATACGAACGAGGCAACAGAGATTATAAAAGCAGTGCAAGCTGAGGAATAACTAATTTGTTTGATTTTAAAACGCCTTACGCGAGTATTGTGAAGTACTATTCCCAATGTAGTCTTAATAAAGGAAATATTGCTACAATGAATTATTGAGTTACATATTGTAACGAATTTAGGGAAATTCCGCTTATTTTAGACCTTCTGCTAACGTTCGAATCGCTAAACTGTTGAATAAATCACTCCAATATTCAGTATTGCAAACTGGTCTTTATTTAGATTACTTTGGGAGTAGTAAAATTATACTTCACAATTACACTTCACTTCGCAACTGATAGCGTGTTTAAATCATAATGATTACTGATTACTCAGCTTGCGCGTTTTTATACTCTCCGTTGCTTCACTCGCATATTTATACTAAAGTCTAGACGTTTCGCCATCTAGAACTACTGTATCTCCTGCTTGGTAACATGCCAACCTAACGAAAACGCACGAAAGTCATTTTCTGTCAAAAATGAATCATGCCCATACAACTTGTATGAGAGAAACCCAAATTGAATTTGTTGCTTGAAAACTTAACTCGATTTCCAATTTTTGTTCTGCGTGACATTTCAGTTTGACGTTTGCACACATGCTTTACATTGTCGCAACGCATGTTTATTTGGGTTAGGGCAAAAAAACGCCGGTTGTTTGCGTGCGCTAAAAAAACTCAGTGCGGTTTTATTAGGTTGGCTTGTAATTGAGTGTGCATGTGTGAGTAACAACTTCGGCTGATGACTACATCTGTGTGTGAGTTATCTCTTCGTTGACTTCATGGTTCAATTATGTACAGGTTGGCTCATCTCATCAGCTGATTTTGTTTATGTCATTGCATGGTCGAAGGGATTGTCAAAAGAGATGGCAAACTCAAAATGAAACCAACACATTGGCAACATTTTACTTACACATACAAAAACTGCTAAGTTTTAGGTTTCCATTCCATACCATTCGCACCAACACCAATACACAGATTTTGACAATTTGAACAGACATATTTTGTTGCTTTACAGATGAGCCAACCTGTATATAGTTGAACCATGGTTGACTTTTATATATGTGTGCAAATGATGGTTGATGTGTTGATGTATATACGAGTGGCTGCTTGATGTTTTTATTGCTGCGTTATTATTTATTTAGTACTAGCTTTACCCAGCGTACGTTGTAACGCCCGAGATCGAATAAATCTTGCGTTATTTTTTCTGTTTTGTTTGTTGATAATTTAATTTATAATCCTATAAATTGATTGAATTTTGTACGCATATTTGGGGAAATTTTCTGTTAAAACATTTTATTATTATATCTTGTTCTAATGCATGTGGGTACACAATATTTTTGGTTTTTTCGTTTGGTCCAAAGATAAACAAATTTTTTGGCATTCTAACTCTAGAGCAAGAAACATATAGCTGGCCATGGGAAAAGCACGGACTCTCTAAATTTAAGCCTGCAACAGTAAGCGATTGTCTTTGTGCTTTGTTGATTGTAATTGCAAAAGCAAAGCGTACAGGAAACTCTTAAAATTGAATGGCAAATCTGTAGGAATTATTGGGATCCGTGGTATGAGCAAATCTTCACCTTTGCTTTTACCGCTGATGATTGTTGCTTCGATTACATTCGGAATTAATTTCTAAACGCAAAGTCTGTTTCCATTGCACAATTTTGGTGGGTTTAAATTCCGAAGAAGCATGATTGGTGATCCAATTTTCAAAGCTGATACATGCGCAGGCATTCCAGGTGGTTCTAAAGAGTTTAGAAATTCAATTGGATAATGCACAATTTTATCTTCATCTGTAACTGTGTCGATCGATTTATATTTCGTCACGTCACCAGGAAATTGGTTTAGAATGCGATCATTGATTTTGTTAGCATGATCATTTTTGGGAGCCAAGAAAGTTCGTTCGCATAGCCAAAAAAAAAAACACATTTAAATTTAAAATTCTCAATTATGAAGTATGAAAAACTTTCGTCTTGATCGAAGAAACCTACAGCCAAAATTTGGTGATGATTGAAGCATGGGGAAGACGCTTTCATAGGGAACACACACACAGAATTTGATTTAAAGGAGATGTAGACAGACTGAGGCTAACAATTTTTTTTTAACGGTGGCAGATTACTAAACGTCCAAAAGGCATAACAGCCAAACTCAACAATGCAGTCAACCTTTAGGTATTAAAATAACTTAAGTTTGTACGGCAGCCATAGTTCTGAAAAATCCCATTTGTAGGGAAGGTGCCACGGTTCTTTTTCCCCAAATCCACATTTTACTGGAGGTGTTAGGACTTAACGTCATATAGCTCCTTACCGATTTTCATTATCCTACCATTACTACATCTAGAGATTTGTATGGGAGGTGCCACGTCCATTTTATATATCGAAATTATTTTTAGCCGGGAAGGTTTTACCGTTGGTCGAAGGAACCTATAACCAAAATTTGGTGATGATTGAAGTGTCGGAAATACGTTTCCATAGCGAACACACACACACACACAGAATTGGATTTTTATATATATAGATCAGCTTAGTGATGCTAATATTCGTCACAATATTTACTCGGCAGTTCAGAGATTCGAACTTTAATAGAAGCTGCAAAATAATCAGAATTTCCCAAAATTCGTTACAATATAGATTTTACATTTTATGTATGGCGTTATATTAAAAATAAAAATAGTCCTACTTTGCCGGTGAGGCGGCATTGGAGATCATGGCGAGCTTAATATAACTGTTAAAATTGTCCACTGATCAGTTTGAACAAAAGCAAAATTTTAAAGGTTATTTCCAAGCAAAATTAAATTAAAAAATTTAAGTAAATTTTACTACTGATTTTTTAGCGATAAATCGATAAGATTAATATACGTGTGTGCATACACACCATGGTTTTCCATAGGAATACAAGGAAAAATTTGTGCGAGTGTATTAGTGATGTCAAAAATTCTGTTAATGTGTTGGAGTTTCCGTCAGCTCTGTCTAGCAGAGTGCGCTTTGATTTATGTCTCTCTGTCACGCTGTTTTGATTGGGTTATAGTCGAAAAGTGTGGTTTTCTGATAATATGACGTAGATCGTAGAAAATTTTCCCCTGTCAGCGATATCTTTATTTTATATCTGAATGTATTCACGCAATCGAAACAAGTTTTAAAATCCGAACGAAACACTCAACCCTAATAGGTACAATATGAACAAACGTTTCTTTAGCAGCTCATTTTTATCATCATATGCAAATAATAACAAAGGCAAAATAATAATGAACAAATCTCATCACAAATTTCGACGCTGTTTCTTAAACAGCAGGAAAGTTGCGAGTACACACTTTTGCTGCTTAAAAAAATAATAAATAATATTTACTCAAAATAAATGAATAAAAAGGAAAGCTTATTCATGGCTCCCCATGGTGGCATAACCAGGTGAAGTAAGCCGTCAATTGTCTCACTCTAAATTCTTCTTTGTTCTGTCATTCGGCTATCTGAAAATTTTTCACCAATGTTGTCCCCGAAAAAGTGTTGTTTTTTTTTTTTTGCACTTTTCAGGAGTAAAAATGGTAGTTTTAGTACTTTTTTCACATAAACTAGTAAGTGAATATCGATGGACCTTTACTGGATTTAATTACAGATATTAATCTTTTGAGTATCTTTCGTGTTGGCTTTCATAAGTAAGGTCGTTCTTAACTATTACGTTCATATTGTTGATGTTTCCATTATATTGTCACGGATATTAGCATCACTAAGTTATCCCATCAATAAGGCGATGCTAAGGCCATGCCAAGGAGTCTTTACGTTAATAATCAAATCAAGTATACACATATATAAGGCAGCCCAGAGAGATGTCACACACAGATGTATTTACTTATACGCCTATGTGCGCGCGAGAGACTGTAAACTACAAACATTCACATCAATAATTCAATCTTTATGTATCTACATAAACGAATAAATAATTGCGTCTACACATATATACCATGTACGAATACGAGCAGCGGAGAGTCAATGCGCAAACACATGCATATATCTGAGAAGTTTGAGAGCTACTGGACTAGTCGATTCTGGAAGCGCCTAAAAGATGTATAAAATTGTGCAATTTTAGTTATAGCTGAGAAGTTTGAGAGCTCATGGACAATGCTAGTACATTCTGGAAAAATGCGAACGAGGAAACCAGAGGGTATAAAATGCAACCGATGTAGAGGCGCTGTAATTCAGTTTGAGTTGAGCTATCAATCAGTTTGATTAAGCACGCGATCTGGCGGCCAATAGTAGAGTTTCATTTGAGTTATCAATCAGTTTGGTTATTAAGCCAGCGAGTAGCAAAGTATACATAAGTGTTATTGTGAAGTACTTTAATAAAGGCCATTTTTCTAATTTTCAATATTGGAGTTATTTATTCAACAGTTTAGTGATTCGAACTTAGCAGAGGATTGCAAATAAGAGGATTTGCAAGAAAATTCGTTACAATTGGTGTCAGAAGAGGAATTGTTGAATAAATTCCGAAGATTGGGAATACAACTTGGACATGGCAAAGTTCAGTGAATTGAAGATCCAGCAACTGAAAAAGGAGTTGGAGAACCGTGGATTAAATACAACTGGCAATAAGATCGAACTTCAAGCACGGCTACGAGAGGTAATGGAGTCGCAAGGAATTGATGTGGACGAGTTTGTCTTTTATCCTGATGGGGACGAAACAACAACAAAAATTGAAGAGAAAAACGAAACATCGCAGACAGTTATGAGCACAGACTTGAACATGATATTGGCTGCAATAACTGCTCAAACATCGACAGTGGCATCTCAGCTGGAATCGCAGGAGACACGTTTAACATCCAAGATGGAAGAACAGAAAACGTATATGTCATCTCAACTAGAAGAACAGAAAACTTATATGTCATCACAGATGGAATCCCAAGAGACACGAATAACATCGAAGATTGAAGCACAAGAAACGCTAATGTCAGAAATGTCGACACAGATTACATCCAAGATGGAAACGCAATTGGAAGAACAGAAGACATATATGGCATCCCAAATGGAATCGCAGGAGACACGCATAACATCAAAGATGGAAGAAAAAGAGGAACGCTTATCATTGCAGGTGGCACATATGTCTTCACAGTTAGAAGCACAGGAAGCAAGGGTAACATCAAAGCTGGAAGCGCAGGATGCAAAAATCGCTCAATTTCAGGCAGAAGTCGATGATTTGAAGGGTCGTATGGAGCAGTTACAATTAAATCGTCCAGCAGTTTGAGAAGACCGCAGCAGTGAACAACTGGAATGTGGAAGATAAAGTTGCCGCACTCTTCGTAGCATTGAAAGGACCAGCTGCCGAAATCTTACAGACTATTCCAGAGTACGAACGGAACAGTTGTGACGCATTGATGGCTGCTGTAGAACGGCGATACGGAAGCGAACACAGGAAACAGATATTTCAAATAGAATTGCAAAACCGCTACCAAAAAGCTAACGAGACTTTGCAGGAGTTTGCTTCTGACATTGAAAGATTGGCTCATCTTGCAAATGAGGATGCACCCGTAGAATACACGGAAAGAGTGAAGACTCAGAGCTTTATAAATGGCATACGGGACGTCGAAACGAAGCGAGCCACATACGCGAACCCAAAGCAAACATTTTCTGAAACGGTATCCCATGCATTGACTCAGGAAACGGCGTCATTATTGAGTAAACCAGCATACAAAGCTCATCGTGTGGAAGTAGAAAGGCCAGAGTGGGTAGATACAATTTTGGAAGCTCTGAAGGGATCACAAAAGAAAAATGCCGGAGTTATGAAATGTTTCAAGTGCGGTAACCCAGGTCACATTGCACGTCATTGCAGTAGCAATTCCAATAGTTCCAACAATGTGGGTGGCCGTAAACGCAGAGCTGAAGGAGACGAGCAAATCTCCAAATCCACTCAATCGTTAAACTAAAGCGAGTCAGCAGCAAGGGGCGACAGCTGACTCCCTCAATTGAATGCCCCATAATCTCTATCTCACAAATTGGAAGAAGGTCAAGAAATCTTACTGTCGGAGGACATGTGGATGGAAAGGAACGTTTACCGACTGTAGATACGGGTGCATCTCATTCCATCATTCGAGCGGATTTAGTCAACAAGAAGATAAGGCCATTGCATGGAGCAATATTGCGTACAGCTACTGGAGAAGACACCCAGATAATTGGAGAAGTAGAATGTGAAGTAGCAATTGGGAACGTCACGGTACTACACAATTTTATAGTGGCAGGTATTGTTTATGAAACCATAATTGGAGTGGACTTCTTAATCAACCAAGGCATCAAAATCGATATGCAAAGCAAGACGTTGCGATATAAGAACATGGATGTGCCACTTAATTTCGGCTACGAGAGAGGCTACAGCAGTAAACGAGTGCTGGTGGAAGAGAGTCAGCAAATACCACCAAAATCAGAAGCAGTCATCTGGGCAAAAGTTAATGGAGATTGTGGGACAAACAAATTGTGGGTTGTCGAAGCAGCAAATAAATCAGCGCTGAATATACTTGTAGGAAAAACCCTGGCTATGACAAAACAAGATGGACGCATTCCGGTAAGAGTACTCAATGAGTTCAAGTCACCATTCAATTTGACCAAAGGAGCTATTTTGGGAAGATGCTAAGAGGCCGAAGTAGTTATTAACTGTGAACAGCTCCAGGAACACGCTTCGTCTAGGAATACTGATCTTTAAAATGATATCACGGCATGGACGCATGGGCTAGAGGAAGCCTATCAGAGTAAGGCAAAATAACTGCTCATAAAATACGCGAACATATTTGACCAGGATGGTTCCAAACCAGGCCGCACCAATGTTGTGAAACATCAAATTGACACTGGAGATACGAGGCCGATCCGTCAAGCTCCACGTAGTGTTCCACTGGCGAAGCGGGAAGTTGTGAGTCAAATCATACAAGAAATTAGTGACAGCGGCGTCATCGAACCATCAGCTAGTCCATGGAGCTCACCGGTAGTACTTGTAAAGAAGAAGGATGGAAAAATGAGGTTTTGCGTGGACTACCGAAAGTTGAATAACGTTACGAAAAAGGATAGCTACCCGTTGCCAAGAATTGACGACACTCTGGGCTCGCTATCTGGTACGAAATGGTTTTCCACACTGGACTTGAAAAGCGGCTACTGGCAAGTTGAGGTGAAGGAGGAAGATAAAGAGAAAACAGCCTTCAGTGTCGGTGATGGTCTTTGGCAATTTACAGTGATGCCTTTTGGACTTTGTAATGCACCAGCTACTTTTGAGAGACTCATGGGCCAGGTACTGAAAGGACTACATTGGAAAACATGCTTGGTGTACCTGGACGACATCATCGTATTGGGCAAGAGTTTTGATGAGCATCTTAAAAACTTGGAGGAAGTTTTCCAGAGAATAGCTGCCGCTGGTCTGAAATTAAGTCCCAAAAAGTGTACGCTGTTTAAAAAGGAAGTAAATTATTTGGGCCACAAGGTAACGACAGAAGGTGTCTGTACAGCAAATGAAAAGATAGAGGCAGTAAAGGATTGGCCAAGACCACAGAATCTGCATGAATTGAGAAGTTTCCTTGGGCTGTGCACATATTACCGCCGATTTGTACCAAATTTTGCCAGCTTAGCCCATAGTCTCCACGAACTAACAAGGAAAAATAAAGCTTTTGAATGGAAGAAGGAGCAAGAAGTAGCTTTCCGAACATTGAAAGAGCGGTTGTGCACTGCCCCAATGTTGGCATACCCGATTCCAGGAGCAACGTTTATTCTAGATACAGATGCGAGCGGATATGCTATAGGAGGCGTTTTATCACAACTGGTCCATGGACAAGAGAAGGTAGTTGCATATTACAGCCATTCAATTGGAAAACCAGAGAGGAACTATTGCGTTACACGGAGAGAGCTGTTGGTATTGGTAGAGTGCATTAAACATTTCCACAAATACCTCTACGGCCAACGATTCCGTGCCAGGACAGATCACGCAGCGTTGAAATGGCTTCTGCAGTTCCGTAATCCGGAAGGACAATTGGCACGGTGGATCGAGCGACTACAAAGCTACGACTTTTCCATTGAGCATCGAAAAGGTAGTACCCATGGAAATGCTGATGCAATGTCACGAAGACCATGTAGTTTGGAATGCAAGCACTGTTCAAAAGCCGAGGCTAAAGAAGACATTATAGATGTCCGGCTAATGAATATAACATGTACAGATGAATGGGACAAGGAACAGCTAAGAAAGTGCCAGCTAGAAGAGGCAGATCTGTCACGTGTTATGCAAGGGCTCGAACGAAATGAAAGACCAAACAGAGAAGAGATTTCAGCAGAGAGTCCCATTGCGAAGTCATATTGGGCACAGTGGAACAGTTTAGAATTGATATCCGGTTGCCTTCATCGAGTATGGGAGAGTGAGGATGGTAAATACAAGAATAATACTGATAGTTGTTCCCAGAAAGAGGATTCCTGACGTGCTCAGCGAGCTGCATAATGGTCCAAGCGGAGGTCATCTTGGAATCACGAAGACGCTCGAGAAGATTAAACAGAGATTCTATTGGGTTGGTTGCCGTCAGTCGGTCACTGAGTGGATTGCGAACTGCGAGGTTTGCTGCAGAGCGAAAGGGCCCAGAACACGAAGTCATGGCCAGATGAAGCAATATAACTCAGGTGCGCCATTTGAAAGGATCGCCATGGATGTCGCAGGTCCATTTCCTACTAGCAACCGCGGAAACAAATACGTACTGGTGGTTATGGATTATTTCAGTAAATGGCCAGAGGTATACCCAATCCCAAACCAAGAAGCAGAAACTGTAGCAGAAGTGGTTAAAAACGAATGGGTTGCAAGGTATGGTGTACCAATGGAGTTACATTCTGACCAAGGCAGGAATTTCGAATTAGCTGTGTTCCAGGAAATGTGTAAGTCATTGGGCATTCGAAAAACACGGACAACTGCATTGCATCCTCAATCCGATGGTATGGTAGAACGATTCAATAGAACATTGGAGGAGCACTTAAGGAAAGTAGTAGACAAGTACCATAAACATTGGGATACCCGCATACCATTATTCTTGATGGCTTACCGATCAGCAGTGCATGAGACAACGGGCCAAACCCCTGCAAAAGTAATTTTTGGCAATGACCTTAGACTGCCAGCTGATTTGAAGTTTGGGAAAGATGCCAATGCGGAGAGAAATGTCAGGAAATCCACTAGTGATTTAGAAGAAGAGCTAAGAGAAATACATGATCTGATAAGGCAACGAACAAAGATTATGAGTGACAAGATGAAAGCCAGATATGATAAAGCAATTAATTCAGAAGGTTTTCAGGAAGGAGATTTGGTGCTGTTATACAACCCACAACGTAAAAAAGGTTTGTCCCCGAAATTGCAGTGTAATTGGGAAGGCCCATACAAAGTTGTAAAACGGATCAACGATGTAGTGTACCGCATACAAACTATCGGTAAACCACGAACCAAAATGAAAGTGGTCCATTTGGAAAGGCTGGCAACGTTTAGATCGAGAGATTTGTCTGATCGGGACGATCAGACTTAGGTGGAGGGCAGTGTCACGGATATTAGCATCACTAAGTTATCCCATCACTAAGGCGATGCTAAGGCCATGCCAAGCAGTATTTACGTTAATAATCAAATCAAGTATACACATATATAAGGCAGCCCAGAGAGATGTAACACACAGATGCATTTACTTATACGCCTATGTGCGCGCGAGAGACTGTAAACTACAAACATTCACATCAATAATTCAATCTTTATGTATCTACATAAACGAATAAATAATTGCGTCTACACATATGTACCATGTACGAATTCGAGCAGCGGAGAGTCAATGCGCAAACACATGCATATATCTGAGAAGTTTGAGAGCTACTGGACTAGTAGATTCTGGAAGCGCCTAAAAGATGTATAAAATTGTGCAATTTTAGTTATAGCTGAGAAGTTTGAGAGCTCATGGACAATGCTAGTACATTCTGGAAAAATGCGAACGAGGAAACCCCAAGGGGTATAAAAGGCAACCGATGTAGAGGCGCTGTAATTCAGTTTGAGTTGAGCTATCAATCAGTTTGATTAACCACGCGATCTGGCGGCCAGTAGTAGAGTTTCATTTGAGTTATCAATCAGTTTGGTTATTAAGCCAGCGAGTAGCAAAGTATACATAAGTGTTATTGTGAAGTACTTTAATAAAGGCCATTTTTCTATTATCCAATATTGGAGTTATTTATTCAACAGTTTAGTGATTCGAACTTAGCAGAGGATTGCAAATAAGAGGATTTGCAAGAAAATTCGTTACAATACATAAGTTGAAACAGGTCCTTATTAAAACAAACAATTTGTATTCACGTCATATCCAACAAGGATTTAGACCTGTGCGGGCCTACTGAATACTTTCGAGAAACGTTTTTGTCATTCCTGCATCAAGAACACCAAAACTGTCGTATTAAGTACCCGTATAGTTACAAACTCACTGTTGTTGTTTTGCCCTAAAAATTAGACCACTAAAATAAGAGGAATGTTACAGTTATGGATTGTAATTTAGAATATTTGTATCCGGTTCGATCGGATCAGCATTTTCTGGTCCTGGGCCGACTGCCGCGGGGCTAGTATATCCCGTGGCATATTTCAGTAATTAATAACTTGGTAACATTAGTAATACGTAATGAAGTCAACTGTCAGGAGTTTTGGGGGATCTTCTGATCAAGTTTGTATAATATTGTCACGGATATTACCATCACTAAGGCGATGCTAAGGCCATGCCAAGCAGTATTTACGTTAATAATCAAATCAAGTATACACATATATAAGGCAGCCCAGAGAGATGTCACACACAAATGCATTTACTTATATGCCTATGTGCGTGCGAGAGACTGTAAACTACAAACATTCACATCAATAATTCAATCTTTATGTATCTACATAAACGAATAAATAATTGCGTCTACACATATGTACGTATAGGAGCAGCGGAGCGGCAATGCACAAACACATGCACATATCTTATCTCAGTGGTCACAAGAGAGGGCAATAATTTGTGCACGTAGTTGTGGCTGGCGATTTTGTAGCCGAAACAACTAGTAAGTTCTGGAAATCGAAGATCCTAGAAGTATGCAGCGTAAACTATAAAAGCGGGGCAAGCGAGTAAGAAGTAATTCAGTTTGATTTGAGTTGATCAGCAGTTACGACTAAGACGATATCTAGCGAGCAATAGCAGTATTACTTTGATTAGTGGAGTTTCATTTGAGCTATCAGTTTGGTTATTAAGCTATTCGTTGCACAGTTTGAGTGTTATTGTGAAGTACTATAATAAAGGCCATTTTTCCATTGTTCAATATTGGAGTTATTTATTCAACAGTTTAGCGATACGAACCTAGCAAAAGGGCAAATAAGAGGATTTGCAAGTAAATTCGTTACAATTGGTGTCAGAAGAGGAATTGTTGAATAAATTCCGAAGACTTCGAATAAACTTGGACATGGCAAAGTTAAGTGAATTGAAGATCCCGCAACTGAAGAAGGAGTTGGAGAGCCGTAGATTGAATACAAGCGGCGTTAAACTCGAACTTCAGGCACGGCTACGATAGGCAATTGAAGCAGAAGGAATTGATGTGGAAGAGTATGTCTTTCATCTTGATGGCGAGGAGACAACAAAAATTGAAGAGAAAAACGAAACATCGCAGACGGTTACCAGTACAGACTTGAACATGATATTGGCTGCAATAGCTGCTCAAACATCGACAGTAACAGAAATGGCGTCGCAAGTAACATCACAATTGGAAGAACAGAAACCGTATATGTCATCACAGATGGAATCCCAAGAGACACGAATAACTTCGAAGATGGAAGAACAGAAGACGTATATGATATCCCAACTGAAATCGCAGGAAACTCGTATAACATCACAATTGGAAGAGCAGAAGACATATATGGCATCCCAGCTGGAATCACATGAGACACGTATTTCAGAAATGTCGACACAGATTACATCAAAGATGGAAACACAACTGAAAGAACAAGAGGCGCGTATATCATCAAAACTCGAAGCGCGTATGGACGAGAAAATAACGCAGTTTGAAGAAAAATTCGAGGCAGAGGTGGATGCGTTGAGAGGTCGTATACAGGAATTGCAACTTAATCGGCCGGCTGCTTCAGCGAGTAATCCAAAGGTAAAGACACCATCCTTTGACGGTTCTGTTCCTTTTCAGGTCTTTAAGCTACAGTTTGAGAAGACCGCAGCAGTGAACCAATGGAATGCTGAAGATAAAGTTGCAGCTCTGTTCGTGGCACTGAAAGGTCCTGCCGCGGAAATCTTACAGACGATTCCAGAGTATGAACGGAACAGTTATGAAACATTGATGGCTGCTGTAGAACGACGTTATGGAAGCGAGCATAGGAAACAAATATTCCAAATTGAGTTGCAAAACCGTCACCAAAGAGCGAATGAGACTTTGCAGGAGTTTGCCTCGGATGTTGAAAGGTTAGCTCATCCCGCAAATGCGGACGCACCCGTGGAATACACCGAGAGGGTAAAAATCCAGAGTTTCATAAATAGCATACGGGACGTGGAAACGAAGCGAGCTACATACGCAAACCCAAAGCTGACATTTGCTGAAACGGTATCACATGCATTGACCCAGGAAACGGCCTCACTATTGAGTAAACCAGCATACAAAGCTCATCGTGTGGAAGTGGAAAGACCAGATTGGGTAGACACAATTTTGGAAGCACTGAAGGGATCACAACAGAAAAATGCCGGAGTTATTAAATGTTTCAAGTGCGGCAACCCAGGCCATATTGCACGACATTGCAGCAGCGGTCCCAATAGCTCCAACAATGTGGGTGGTCGTAAACGCAGAGCAGAAGGTGGTGAGCAAATCTCCAAGACCACTCAATCGTTAAACTAAATCGAGTCAGCCGCAAGGGGCGACAGCTGGCTCCCGCAATTGAATGCCCCATAATCTCTATCTCGCAGATTGGAAGAAGATCGAATAATCTTACTGTCGGAGGACATGTGGATGGAAAGGAACGTTTACTGACTGTAGATACGGGTGCATCTCATTCCATAATTCGAGCGGATTTAATCAACAAGAAGATAACACCATTGCATGGAGCAAGATTGCGTACAGCCACTGGAGAAGACAGCACGGTTCTAGGAGAAGTATCATGTGAAGTCGCAATTGGGAACGTCACGGTAGTACACAATTTTATAGTGGCAGAGATTGTTGATGAAATCATAATTGGAGTGGACTTCTTAATCGACCAGGGCATCAAGATCGACATGCAAAGCAAGACGATGCTATATAAGAACATGGATGTACCACTCAATTTCGGCTACGAGAGAGGCTACAGCAGTAAACGAGTGCTGGTGGAAGAGAGTCAGCGAATACCATCAAAATCCGAAGCAGTCATCTGGGCAAAGGTTGATGGAAATTGTGGGACAAACAAATTGTGGGTTGTCGAAGCAGCAAACAAATCAGCACTGAACATACTTGTAGGAAAAACCCTGGCTATTACAAAACAAGATGGACGTATTCCGGTAAGAGTACTCAATGAGTTCAATTCACCACTCAAACTGACTAAAGGAGCTATTTTGGGAAGATGCCAAGAGGCTGAAGTAGTTATTAACTGTGAACAGCTCCAGGAACACGGTTCAGCTAGTAATACTAATCTTTCAAATGACATCACGGCATGGACGCAGGGGCTAGAGGAAGCATATCAGAGTAAGGCAAAACAACTGCTCCTAAAGTACGCGAACATATTTGACCAGGATGGTTCTAAACCAGGCCGCACCAACGTTGTGAAACATCAAATTGACACTGGAGATGCGAGGCCGATCCGTCAAGCTCCACGTAGTGTTCCACTGGCGAAGCGGGAAGCTGTGAGTCAAATTATACAAGAAATGAGCGACAGCGGCGTCATCGAACCATCAGCTAGTCCCTGGAGCTCACCGGTATACTTGTAAAGAAGAAGGATGGAAAAATGAGGTTTTGCGTGGACTACCGGAAGTTGAATGACGTTACGAAAAAGGATAGCTACCCATTGCCAAGAATTGATGACACTCTGGACTCGCTCTCTGGTACGAAATGGTTTTCCACACTGGACTTGAAAAGCGGCTACTGGCAAGTGGAAGTAAAGGAGGAAGACAAAGAGAAAACAGCCTTCAGCATCGGAGATGGTCTTTGGCAATTTACAGTAATGCCCTTTGGACTATGTAATGCACCAGCTACTTTCGAGAGACTCATGGATCAGGTATTGAAAGGACTACATTGGAAAACATGCTTGGTGTACCTGGACGACATCATCGTATTGGGCAAGAATTTCGATGAACATCTTAAGAACTTGGAGGAAGTTTTCCAGAGAATAGCTGGCGCTGGTCTGAAGTTAAGTCCCAAAAAGTGTGCGCTGTTTAAAAAGGAAGTCAATTATTTGGGTCACAAGGTAACGACAGAGGCCACCTGCACAGCGAACGAAAAAATAGAGGCTGTAAAGGATTGGCCAAGACCACAGAACCTACATGAATTGAGAAGTTTTCTTGGGCTGTGCACATATTACCGCCGATTTGTACCAAATTTTTCCAGCGTAGCCCATAGCCTCCATGAGCTTACAAGAAAAAACAAAGCTTTTGAATGGAAGAAGGAGCAAGAAGTGGCTTTCCAAACATTGAAGGAGCATTTGTGCACTGCCCCAATGTTAGCATATCCGATTCCAGGAGCAACATTTATTCTGGATACAGGTGCGAGTGGATATGCTATAGGAGGCGTTTTCTCACAACTGGTCGATGGACAGGAGAGGGTAGTTGCATATTACAGCCGTTCGATTGGAAAACCAGAGAGGAACTACTGTGTTACGCGGAGAGAGCTGTTGGCATTGGTAGACTGTATTAAACATTTTCACAAATACCTCTACGGCCAGCGATTCCGTGTCAGGACAGATCACGCAGCGTTGAAATGGCTTCTGCAGTTCCGTAATCCGGAAGGACAATTGGCACGGTGGATCGAGCGACTACAAAGCTACGACTTTTCCATTGAGCATCGAAAAGGTAGTACCCATGGAAATGCTGATGCAATGTCACGAAGACCATGTAGTTTGGAATGCAAGCACTGTTCGAAAGCCGAGGCTAAAGAAGACATTATAGATGTCCGGCTAATGAATATAACATGTACAGATGAATGGGACAAGGAACATCTAAAAAAGTGCCAGCTAGAAGATGCAGATCTGTCACGTGTTATGCAAGGGCTCGAACGAAATGAAAGACCAAACAGAGAAGAGATGTCAGCAGAGAGTCCCATTGCGAAGTCATATTGGGCACAGTGGAACAGTTTAGAATTGATATCCGGTTGCCTTCATCGAGTATGGGAGAGTGAGGATGGTAAATACAAGAATAAACTGATAGTTGTTCCCAGAAAGAGGATTCCTGACGTGCTCAGCGAGCTGCATAATGGTCCAAGCGGAGGTCATCTTGGAATCACGAAGACGCTCGAGAAAATTAAACAGAGATTCTATTGGGTTGGTTGCCGTCAGTCGGTCACTGAGTGGATTGCGAACTGCGAGGTTTGCAGCAGAGCGAAAGGGCCCAGAACACGAAGTCATGGCCAGATGAAGCAATATAACTCAGGTGCGCCATTTGAAAGGATCGCCATGGATGTCGCAGGTCCATTTCCTACTAGCAACCGCGGAAACAAATACGTACTGGTGGTTATGGATTATTTCAGTAAATGGCCAGAGGTATACCCAATCCCAAACCAAGAAGTGGAAACAGTAGCAGAAGTGGTTAAAAACGAATGGGTTGCAAGGTATGGTGTACCAATGGAGTTACATTCTGACCAAGGCAGGAACTTCGAATCAGCTGTGTTCCAGGAAATGTGTAAGTCATTGGGCATTAGAAAAACACGGACAACTGCATTGCATCCTCAATCCGATGGTATGGTAGAACGATTCAATAGAACATTGGAGGAGCACTTAAGGAAAGTAGTAGACAAGTACCATAAACATTGGGATACCCGCATACCATTATTCTTGATGGCTTACCGATCAGCAGTGCATGAGACAACGGGCCAAACCCCTGCAAAAGTAATTTTTGGCAATGACCTTAGACTGCCAGCTGATTTGAAGTTTGGGATAGATGCCAATGCGGAGAGAAATGTCAGGAAATCCACTAGTGATTTGGAAGAAGAGCTAAGAGAAATACATGATCTGATAAGGCAACGAACAAAGATTATGAGTGACAAGATGAAAGCCAGATACGATAAAGCAATTAATTCAGAAGGTTTTCAGGAAAGAGATTTGGTGCTGTTATACAACCCACGACGTAAAAAAGGTTTATCCCCGAAATTGCAGTGTAATTGGGAAGGCCCATACAAAGTTGTAAAACGGATCAACGATGTAGTGTACCGCATACAAACCATCGATAAACCACGAACCAAAATGAAAGTGGTCCATTTGGAAAGGCTTGCAACGTTTAGATCGAGAGATTTGTCTGATCGGGACGATCAGACTTAGGTGGAGGGCAGTGTCACGGATATTAGCATCACTAAATTATCCCATCACTAAGGCGATGCTAAGGCCATGCCAAGCAGTATTTACGTTAATAAACAAATCAAGTATACACATATATAAGGCAGCCCAGAGAGATGTCACACACAGATGCATTTACTTATATGCCTATGTGCGTGCGAGAGACTGTAAACTACAAACATTCACATCAATAATTCAATCTTTATGTATCTACATAAACGAATAAATAATTGCGTCTACACATATGTACGTATAGGAGCAGCGGAGCGGCAATGCACAAACACATGCATATATCTTATCTCAGTGGTCACAAGAGAGGGCAATAATTTGTGCACGTAGTTGTGGCTGGCGATTTTGTAGCCGAAACAACTAGTAAGTTCTGGAAATCGAAGAGCCTAGAAGTATGCAGCGTAAACTATAAAAGCGGGGCAAGCGAGTAAGAAGTAATTCAGTTTGATTTGAGTTGATCAGCAGTTACGACTAAGACGATATCTAGCGAGAAATAGCAGTATTATTTTGATTAGTGGAGTTTCATTTGAGCTATCAGTTTGGTTATTAAGCTATTCGTTGCACAGTTTGAGTGTTATTGTGAAGTACTATAATAAAGGCCATTTTTCCATTGTTCAATATTGGAGTTATTTATTCAACAGTTTAGCGATACGAACCTAGCAAAAGGGCAAATAAGAGGATTTGCAAGTAAATTCGTTACAATATATTAGAAGGGCATATGTTTAAGTTCCGAGTCTCAATTACAAATCAACAGAGCAGATGGCAATATCAATGCATTTTTAGGGATAGGTACACATTTAGAAGTATTATGGTCACTTCCAAGTTGGACTGTAAAACTTTTCACCGAACGCGAAACACATTTAAGTGCGCAAAGTTACTATAAAATAAAAAATAAATGTAAGGCGCGATAACCTCCGAAGAGATCTAAGGCCGAGCCTCTCTTCCAACTCGTCGTGCTCCTCTTGATTTTCCCTACAATTGTTTTATGCCGACTCCGCACGGCATCTGCAAGGCAGATGAGTTTTCACTGAGATCTTTTCATGGCAGAAGTTACTATAGTTCAACTAAATAATGGATAACACCTCTCCCTTTTATGTCCGGTTTTTTGATGAAAGCTTCAACTTCAGTTGAATTTGGGGTAAGTTTGCATTAGACGCATTATTGAATTTTACTTTAATTTTATTCGATGCCACACTCGCACCGGTCCTCTATATCCCTTTTTATACTGGCGTTAGGTGACACTGATATGCTGAAAAAAACAGTTTCTTCGTAGCAAGGTATTAATTCTCTGCTCCTATTTTTTCAAAGTGGGTAAAAATTTTACCCTCTTCCACCTTTGAAAATACATCCCTACCGTTTCAGATAGCGTACATCTTCTGTCTTTGTTTATTTACTTCACCTGGTGATTCCACCGTGCATGGCGCCTAAAAGCCATAAAAAAAGGAAATAACGCTTTGTAGCAACATATCACATTTCAAAATAAATTTGTAGCCATTATTTTACAGTCTCTCACAGTCAAAATGGGATAAATATTTTAATTTACAAAGTTTTTTCCATTTTTTTTTAACGAAAACGAATTTTTCCAAAAAATTTTAGTTATAAGATTTTTACATTTTATTATTGAAAATAAATTTAAACAATTTTTGTTGTTATATCGGCCTACTGATTTGCAAACCCGCGATCTTAAAATAAATTTTAGGTTTGCACTTTTGCATAAACTCTGTACAAAGAACTTATAAACACAAAATTCTGAAAAATGAATAAAAATTTTTTTTTTCGAAGTCATGCTAATTGCTTGATTTTTTTTTCAAAATTTTTTCATTTTAGTATTAATTGTTAAAATTTTGTACGATAAAATAATTCTATTAAAAATAACTAGTTTTAATTTAAAAAGTTTTATTAATTTTGTTTTTTTAACTTTTTAATTTTTTCTGAATTTTATTTTAGCTGTCCCTATTCATCCGAAAATTTTAATTATATAAAAATTCCGCATGGATAACTTGTTTCTTATTCGCCCAAAAGATTTATTTTAATGCTATATGTGCTTTAAATATATTTTATTTTTAACATTTTATTATTGGATGTAAATTCTAGTTTTTGCACTTTTGCGTAAATTTTGTACATATACCTATTTTGTATTTAGACCTATTTTGCTTCTCAGCCCATTACTGGATTTCCAGGCTTTTAATGTATTTAATTTTCCGACAGGGGGATAATTTATGTATATTTGAATGATTTTCCGTCATCCATTGTTAAATTTGTTTGGAGACAAACCGGTTTCGGTGTTGCGCCATCATCAGTGTAATTGTTCGTTCTTTTTAAGTACCTCTTCAGACATTTTACTCCAGATGGAGGAGTCTCCGCTTTGCCTTAGCGGCGCATTCGCAGAGAATGTGAACCGACACTTCATCCTCCAGCTCATAAAAGCCACAGATTTCAGAAGTCACAATTCTGGAAGTAATCAGACAGCAAAAAAATTAAAAATTTGCGCAAAATTTAATGTTTTATGCTGTCTGATTACTTTCTGAATTTTTGTTTTCTGAATTTGTGGGGTGCACCGCAGAGAGGATCTACGAGCTCTCACAGGTACTATGCCAGACACTGTAGTCTACGATGTCATCTAAGTAAGTTGAATCTATCCATACACAAATTGATTGCTTTTGTGATCTGGAGGATAAAGCACCGGTTCACCTCTGCGAATGCATCGCTCTGGTAAGGTACATAGAATAAAAAGCCTGAAGAGGTACTTAAATACATTAAAAGCCTCCAAAAACCAGTATTATGCTCAAAGATTAAGCACAAAAGGTCTAAATATAAATCGCAGTGAATCGAGGTCTATAAAAATAATAATGAGAAATTTCGCAAAGTTCAAAAGATAAAAATTTACTGTCCAATTTCCGCGGTGAGTGACTGTTTGTATGAAAGTTTGTGTGTTTAATATTTATGTATGTCACACCGTTCAAGCATAAAGTGACGCCTCATATTGCATATCTACTTTAAAGTTTAATAAATTTTTGTTTGCTTTCATTAGTGCGCTCAGACAAAAAAAAAATATTGGTAAAAAAATTGTATGCATTGCACCATTATACGGGTAAGTTGTTATTGCTTCGCTGCATAAAGTATGTATGTATGTATGTATATCTGTTACTGTTGTTAATGCTAGGGCTCTTTCATGCTGTACGTTCACCTTGTCTTTTGTAATTAAAATTTCGTTGTTTATTAAAATTTTTTGTATTTAAAAATTTTTGTTTGTTGTTACTTCAATTTTGCTAATTTTCATTTTCTCAATTTTTTAACTTATTTACTCTATTATTAAATTTTTCTTTTATTTTCGTTTTTTTTTTTTAACACCAAACACACAAACACACACACCAATACAATTCAAACATAATTTAGGTTTAAATGAGGATGGTTCCTTTATTGGCCAATATGGACGCAAAGGACTTTGATTACCATCACATTTTATTAAAAAAAAAAACGCCCGAAATTCCAATACCATTATAGGCGCACCAACACCAATAGCAACAGCAACAACAAAACTTGAAAATATTGGCAACAATAACAATATACGATAAAGCACGCCTTGATTACTGCCAAACACAAAATTCAGCTAAAATATAATAAACAAGTAAGGAAGGTTAAGTTCGGTTGTAACCGAACATTACATACTCAGTTGAGAGCTATGGTGACAACATAAGGGAAAATAACCATGTAGGAAAATGAACCAAGGGAAACCGTGGAATGTGTTTGTATGACATGTGTATCAAATGAAAGATATTAAAGAGTATTTTATGAGGGAGTGGGCCATAGTTCTATAGGTGGACGCCATTTAGGGATATCGCCATAAAGGTGGATCAGGGTTCACTCTAGAATTTGTTTGTACAATATGGGTATCAAACGAATGGTGTTAATGAGTATTTTAAAAGGGAGTGGGCCTTAGTTCTATAGGTGCACGCCGTTTCGAAATATCGCCATAAAGGTGGACCAGGGGTGACTCTAGAATGTGTTTGTACGATATGGGTATCAAATTAAAGATATTAATGAGGGTTTTAAAATGGAGTGGTGGTTGTTGTATAGGTGGTCGCCTTTTCGAGATATCGCCATAAAGGTGGACCAAGGGTGACCCTAGAATTTGTTTGAACAATATGGGTATCAAAAGAAAGGTGTTAATGAGTATTTTAAAAGGGAGTAATCCTTAGTTCCATAGGTGGACGCCGTTTCGAGATATCGCCATAAAGGTGGACCAGGGGTGACTCTAGAATGTGTTTGTACGATATGGGTATCAAATTAAAGATATTAATGAGGGTTTTAAAATGGAGTGGTGGTTGTTGTATAGGTGGTCGCCTTTTCGAGATATCGCCATAAAGGTGGACCAGGGGTGACCCTAGAATTTGTTTGTACAATATGGGTATCAAAAGAAAGGTGTTAATGAGTATTTTTGTTAAATTACGAATTTTCCGTTATGAGTAAAAAACAACTTTTTCTTAGTAGTGACTTTATTCCGTACAACTTATGCACAAAGATGATTTTATACACAACTTTAAAAACATTTGTTTGCTACTAACTTTGCGTTGTCGACCCAACCTCTTCATAGCTTTGCATTTATGTTATTTTTTATCATCACGCCACCTAATTTACCGCAAGTCTCTCAAATATGTTTAGAGAAGGATGAGTACATAAATAAATAGGTATACATTGAATTATACCGTACAGAATATATGCAAGCACCCAGTAGGAACGATGGTAACGATAAGTACAGAGTACCCACTAGGAACGGCGGTAACTTTCCCCCCCTCGTAAGCGAACCCTCGAGCTTACTTCTGCACATTGCCGACGTCTAGTACAGCTAATTTTGTGGCAGGTCGCTCCAGGATGCCGCGTGAAGTTCTTACAGTCGCCCGTCTTACTTGACCATCTTTTTCTGTGGTAACATCGACTATAACTCCCTTTGGCCACGAGTTTCTTGTCATAGATTCGTCGACGATAACAACTACGTCGCCCACTTTTAATGGAGCCTGCTTTTCGAACCATTTAGATCGTCGTGTCAAAATCGGCCTATACTCTTTGACCCATCTCTGCCAAAACCTATCAGCATACAGTTGCGTTTGACGATAGCGCTGAAGTAAGTCCCCACTGTTGCCGATTGGCTTGTAACCTGAAGATGATCCGATTAATATGTGGTTTGGAGTGATAGCTGTGTCGTCGTTTGCCTCTATGGGTACAAATGTAAGTGGCCTAGAGTTGATTATAAATTCGACCTCAAGGAGAGTGCTGTGAAGAGTTTCGTCGTTAAATTTGTGGTTGGGATTTATTACATTCAATACGGTTTTAATTGACCTTATCAGGCGTTCCCACGCTCCGCCCATATGAGGAGCTGCCGGTGGGTTGAACCTCCATTTAATATCGTCGAACTTAGTTTGCATAGCTGTGTAATCTATGTTACTCCTTTCGTTGCGTAGAATTTTTTCAGTTGCTTTGAAATTTGTGCCGTTGTCGGTGTAGATTTCTCTTGGTATTCCGCGCCGTGCGATGAAATTTCGTATGCATAAGATGCAAGAACTGGTATCGAGGCTGTAAGCTATCTCTATGTGAATAGCACGAACAGTGATGTAAAGATCACTCCCCAACGCTTCTCTCGGTGTCGCCCTACCGTAACGTGGATAGGACCGAAGTAGTCGATACCAACGTAACTAAATGGTCGTTCAAAACTGGCGAGTCGCGCGGCGGGCAAGGGAGCCATCTGTGGAGGCCGAGGTTTGGCGAGCATGTTCTTGCAAGCTTGGCAGTTTCGACGCACCGTTCGGTACAAAACCCGTATTTGTGGTATATGGTATCTTTCTCGTACTTCGTTTATTGCAGTTTCGTGCGATAGGTGGTGATACCTTTCGTGGATGTCTTTAACTCAAGTAGGCGATATGGTGCTTACCAGGCAAAACAACAGCATTACGAGCTGTTAAGAATTCATTCCTGCCTCTGACGCGTATAACTCCGTGTTCGTCTGTGAATACATTTAGACCTTTTAATTTACTGTGTCCTTCGGTGCTCTTACCGCTATTTAGGCTAAGTATATCGTTTCCAAACTCGTTGAGTTGCGCTTGAGTTATCAATGTCCTTTTTGCAACTTCAAGCATCTCGAAGGTAACCTTATCCGGTGGTTTTTGCGAATGAGCCTTTGCTTTGACCTTTTCTACGTAAAGAATAAATGTAGCTAATGCACGATATAACCTTCTCCAGCTTGAAAAATATTCGACGTTCATAGAAAGTTTTCTCTCGTCTGATTTCCGGATATGTAGCAGATGATTTTTTAATTCACTGTTATCTAATAGTCCCAAGTCGCGGCGGTATGGCCATTCATTCTCGTCATCGTACAAGAAGGGAGGCCCCTTAAACCAGAGGTCAGCCTCAGCTTTGGAGTCAACCTTAGTTGCAAGGTCAGCAGGATTTGATAGTGAAGGTACCCATTTCCACTGGTTTAAACTCGTCCGATCTAAGATATCAGCAACTCGGAACATTACAAATTGGCGAAATTGTCGAGGGTCCATACAAAGCCATTTCAGAACGGTGGTAGAATCGGTCCAGAATAATTTCCTTTTTATTTGTAGCCATGGTACGGCGCATATCTTTGATGCCAGCCTTTCGCCCAGTACTGCAGCTTGAAGCTCCAGCCGAGGAATCGAAACTGGGTTCAGAGGTGCTACTTTCGATTTTGCAGCTACGACAGAGATGTTTATATGGGCTCCGCTTTTGACGCGTAAATAACATACTGCTGCGTATCCTAACTCGCCAGCATCCACAAAGGTATGCAGTTGAACATCTTCAGCAATGTAAAGATAAAGGGAGTAGCACCTGGGTATTTCTATTGCGGCCATGGCTACTAGGGCGGTCTTCCAATTGCACCATTTTGACTTCATTGCGGCGTCGATCTCATCATCCCAGCCTATACCTGATCGCCATATCTCTTGGAGTAAAATCTTCAACGTCATTGTGTATTGAGATAAAAAACCAAGTGGGTCGAATATCGACATTAAGACTTGGAGGATTTCGCGCTTCGTCGGTGTGGTATCACCAACTACAACGTTTCGCTTTAGTCTCGTGAACCTGAATGTGTATTCGAACACATCCTTATTGGGATCCCAGAATATTCCAAGAATCTTTTCGTCGGAGCTCAACTCTAATGGCACTTGGGTTTTTACGGTGTTACCCTCTACGGATTTTAAGACATTTGCAGAGTTAGATGCCCAATTGCGCATATGGAACTCAGCGGAAGCATGTACATCCTTGACCGTTGATGCTATTTCTATGACGGTATCTTCGCTATCTCCGCTGTAAATGAAATCGTCGACATAATGATAATTCTTAATAGCTTCGACAGCTTCCGGAAATTGTTGCTCAAAGGTAGTCGCATTTTTGTCGCGTACATAGTGCGCGATGCACGGAGGGCAGCTGATGCCAAAAGAGAGAGCGCGCATGACGTAAATGCTAGGGGTATTAATGTGATCGTCTTTGTCGAGCCAGATAAATCTTTGGACGTGCATGTCGTTGGCGACCACGTTAATTTGGTGGAACATTTCAGCAATATCACCGCAGATGGCAACCTTCCCCACACGAAATTCCAATAAGATGTCCACTAAAGGAATTAAGAGGTCGGGTCCGGCTAATATAACATCGTTAAGCGCCACCCCTTTGCTCCTAGCTGCGGCGTCCCAAACTAAACGTACTTTATGTGGCTTATTCGGATTGTGCGTTACGAATATGGGCAGATACCAGACACGTCCCTTGTGATTTTCAATTTCTGTTGTGCTCAACTTTTTTGCGTAACCCTTAGCTAGGAGATTGTCGACCTGCATCTGCATAGCTAACTTAAGTGATGAATCCTTTTGGAACTTTTTATTGAGGCATATAAGACGCTTGTGCGCCATTTTGTAGCTATCAGGCAGACTGACTTCTTTGTGCCGCCATAGTAATCCAACTTCATATCTGTCGTCAACTTTTTTACACGTGGATTCGAGAATATCTAGTGCCTTTTGGTCATCATGTGACAGCAGTGTCGTTGGTTTGACGTCATCTAATTTGAAGTGATCTTTAACTAGGTCATGCAGCTGTTCATATTCGCTTTCGCATGCACATGTATGTATATTTAAGCATGCGTCCAACGTAGATCCGCCACACTGCCCTTGTAAAGCCCATCCCAATCTTGTTTTTGTTGCTATTGGCTGGCGTGACCTACCTTCTCGAATTTTTAGTGGTACGGCTACTTGCCAATTATCGGAGCCTATGAGTATTGTTGGCTTTGCATTAATGTAGGATTGTATAGGGAGACCAGCCAAGTATGGGTAGTCCTTGCTTATTTTTGCCATATCAATGGATTGCATGGGCAGTCCAAGATGGTTCACTGTGTGGACCCCTTAACCTTACGGATGAGTTTTCATTTCGAGTTCTGTGATCTGTCCAGCGAAGACATAACGGGTCAGGGACACCTTTCAAGTTGAGCTGTGTGAACACTTCTTCCTCGATTAGGGTCACCGATGAACCTTCATCTAAAAAGGCAAACGTATCAATACAACTATTGTTACCATATATACGAACCGGTAAGATGCGAAAGTAGGTAGAGAGCTTTTGTCTAGCATCATTATGAGAGTTAACGCTGCCACTTGCAGCCAGGCCGGGATGTACTTCACCATTTTGGGCGTTCGAAGTTGTGCTTCCGTGCAAGAGTGGATGGTGTTTGGCGTTGCAACCGTTAAAATCACATGTCTTGGTTACGAAGCATCTGCGTCGGTGGGCATTAAGGCATTGGTGACATAGCTTTAATGCACGAACAACATCCCGTCTGCTATTTACGCTCAGCTTTTTAAACTCTTCACACTGTGTTATTCGGTGTCCATCAGCCTTACAGTGGCAGCAGCTTGTACCTCGTTTGGCAGTTGATGTTTGCAAATGTGTGTTGACTATCCCGCTCTTTTTCGTGTTTGCGTATCCCACTACTTGACTCGCTGCCTCAGCAAGTGCGTATAGCCAATCACTAAAAACCTTTACTATCGGCATGTTTGGTAATTTTGGATGCATGGCCCAGGAAAGTTTATGATTTATATTGAAGCATGCGTCCAACGTAGAGCCGCCACACTGCCCTTGTAAAGCCCATCCCAATCTTGTTTTTGTTGCTATTGGCTGGCGTGACCTACCTTCTCGAATTTTTAGTGGTACGGCTACTTGCCAATTATCGGAGCCTATGAGTATTGTTGGCTTTGCATTAATGTAGGATTGTATAGGGAGACCAGCCAAGTATGGGTAGCCCTTGCTTATTTTTGCCATATCAATGGATTGCATGGGCAGTCCAAGATGGTTCACTGTGTGGACCCCTTAACCTTACGGATGAGTTTTCATTTCGAGTTCTGTGATCTGTCCAGCGAAGACATAACGGGTCAGGGACACCTTTCAAGTTGAGCTGTTTGAACACTTCTTCCTCGATTAGGGTCACCGATGAACCTTCATCTAAAAAGGCAAACGTATCAATACAACTATTGTTACCATATATACGAACCGGTAAGATGCGAAAGTAGGTAGAGAGCTTTTGTCTAGCATCATTATGAGAGTTAACGCTGCCACTTGCAGCCAGGCCGGGGTGTACTTCACCATTTTGGGCGTTCGAAGTTGTGCTTCCGTGCAAGAGTGGATGGTGTTTGGCGTTGCAACCGTTAAAATCACATGTCTTGGTTACGAAGCATCTGCGTCGGTGGGCATTAAGGCATTGGTGACATAGCTTTAATGCACGAACAACATCCCGTCTGCTATTTACGCTCAGCTTTTTAAACTCTTCACACTGTGTTATTCGGTGTCCATCAGCCTTACAGTGGCAGCAGCTTGTACCTCGTTTGGCAGTTGATGTTTGCAAATGTGTGTTGACTATCCCGCTCTTTTTCGTGTTTGCGTATCCCACTACTTGACTCGCTGCCTCAGCAAGTGCGTATAGCCAATCACTAAAAACCTTTACTATCGGCATGTTTGGTAATTTTGGATGCATGGCCCAGGAAAGTTTATGATTTATATTTAAGCATGCGTCCAACGTAGAGCCGCCACACTGCCCTTGTAAAGCCCATCCCAATCTTGTTTTTGTTGCTATTGGCTGGCGTGACCTACCTTCTCGAATTTTTAGTGGTACGGCTACTTGCCAATTATCGGAGCCTATGAGTATTGTTGGCTTTGCATTAATGTAGGATTGTATAGGGAGACCAGCCAAGTATGGGTAGTCCTTGCTTATTTTTGCCATATCAATGGATTGCATGGGCAGTCCAAGATGGTTCACTCTGTGGACCCCTTAACCTTACGGATGAGTTTTCATTTCGAGTTCTGTGATCTGTCCAGCGAAGACATAACGGGTCAGGGACACCTTTCAAGTTGAGCTGTTTGAACACTTCTTCCTCGATTAGGGTCACCGATGAACCTTCATCTAAAAA
This sequence comes from Eurosta solidaginis, assembly GCF_040869045.1. NCBI lineage: Eukaryota > Metazoa > Arthropoda > Insecta > Diptera > Tephritidae > Eurosta > Eurosta solidaginis. Next base: position 148,796,547 of record NC_090322.1, read on the forward strand.
GGCAAACGTATCAATACAACTATTGTTACCATATATACGAACCGGTAAGATGCGAAAGTAGGTAGAGAGCTTTTGTCTAGCATCATTATGAGAGTTAACGCTGCCACTTGCAGCCAGGCCGGGGTGTACTTCACCATTTTGGGCGTTCGAAGTTGTGCTTCCGTGCAAGAGTGGATGGTGTTTGGCGTTGCAACCGTTAAAATCACATGTCTTGGTTACGAAGCATCTGCGTCGGTGGGCATTAAGGTATTGGTGACATAGCTTTAATGCACGAACAACATCCCGTCTGCTATTTACGCTCAGCTTTTTAAACTCTTCACACTGTGTTATTCGGTGTCCATCAGCCTTACAGTGGCAGCAGCTTGTACCTCGTTTGGCAGTTGATGTTTGCAAATGTGTGTTGGCTATCCCGCTCTTTTTCGTGTTTGCGTATCCCACTACTTGACTCGCTGCCTCAGCAAGTGCGTATAGCCAATCACTAAAAACCTTTACTATCGGCATGTTTGGTAATTTTGGATGCATGGCCCAGGAAAGTTTATGATTGCTCGGCAATTTGTCTACCAATTCCTTTACTAACATAGGGTTGTTCATGTAGTCGCCCATGCGGCAGGATTCCATAGTGGAATATACATTCCGTACACAGAGTGCAAAATCTATGAGGGCATCTAGTCTATCTTTTACAGGTGGAACCTTTTGTACCTTTTCGATCAGATTTTCGATAATTAGCTCTGGCCTGCCAAAACACATGCGCAGAGTGGCGATAATTTCCGGAACCATTGTTGGCAATAGTAGTTTGCACCGGACCATTTCTCGTGCCTTACCTTTTAAACAGGCCTGCAAACGTATTAAGTTCTCAGCGTTGGAATAGCCTGCGACTTCCGTACTGGTTTCAAAGCTACTAATGAACAAAGGCCATTCCTCCGGGCTACCATGAAAATGAGGGAGCTCCTTTGGAATGGCTTGTCGTGCTGCTATCTGAGAAGGTGTAGGTGAAGTCTTTAGGTTGTGAGCATAAGTTCTCTTCGTTGGGACACCATGTTAGTGTGATATTAAGTCATATTTCTTTTCAAGATAGCTTTGATTAATAAGCCTTTCTTCCTCAAGCATAGCTAGGCGTAGCTCTAACTCTTTTTCGCTTTCCGCGTGGTGATTACCTGTTTCGGTGCGTAAACGAGAGTATGGTGGCACTGAAGTTGTTACTGCTACGTCGTTCGTTAGATGAGCATTCGACGATATCGGGAAGCATAGTGATGCTGGCTGGTGTGATGCAGATGATGTTATCCAGAGTTGCAGCGATGTTGTAACCATTTGTTCAGCAGCATTTACGGTATTTGTAGCTGCCCCTAAGTGACTACCGCCCGTGCTCCATGAGATTAGCGGCGTGGGGAAGTGTGAACGTATGTCAAGTGTAGGTGAAGAAATTGATTGTGGGCAACTTGGATGAGGGGCTGATACCATCACGGATTGCTGGTTGTTCGGGGAAGCTGCAGCACTCGTTTTTGCGGTAGAAGCTAAAGGGTTGCATTTATTGCAGTTCCAGTTTACGTCTTCTATTCCGCTGTTGACCCCGACACAATCGAAGTGGTACCACCTATCGCATTGGTCACATTGTACCATCCGGCTACAATCTTTTCCGCTGCATGCGGAGCAATTAAACTCCTCACTTGATTCACCGTTATTTACCATTTTGAATTATTTTAATATTTAGATTTTATCGCGAACCGCGGTAGAAAATGTTTTTAAAGACTTTGTTAAATTACGAATTTTCCGTTATGAGTAAAAAACAACTTTTTCTTAGTAGTGACTTTATTCCGTACAACTTATGCACAAAGATGATTTTATACACAACTTTAAAAACATTTGTTTGCTACTAACTTTGCGTTGTCGACCCAACCTCTTCATAGCTTTGCATTTATGTTATTTTTTATCATCACGCCACCTAATTTACCGCAAGTCTCTCAAATATGTTTAGAGAAGGATGAGTACATACATAAATAGGTATACATTGAATTATACCGTACAGAATATATGCAAGCACCCAGTAGGAACGATGTTAACGATAAATACAGAGTACCCACTAGGAACGGCGGTAACAATTTTAAAAGGGAGTAATCCTTAGTTCCATAGGTGGACGCCGTTTCGAGATATCGCCATAAAGGTGGCCCAGGGGTGACCCTAGAATTTGTTTGTACAATATGGGCATCAAACGAAAGGTGTTAATGAGTATTTTAAAAGGGAGTGGGCCTTAGTTCTATAGGTGGACGCAGTTTCGAAATATCGCCATAAAGGTGGACCAGGGGTGACTCTAGAATGTGTTTGTATGATATGGGTATCAAATTAAAGGTATTAATTAGGGTTTTAAAAGGGAGTGGTGGTTGTTGTATAGGTGGTCGCGTTTTCGAGATATCGCCATAAAGGTGGACCAGGGGTGACCCTAGAATTTGTTTGTACAATATGGGTACCAAAAGAAAGGTGTTAATGAGTATTTTAAAAGGGTGTAATCCTTAGTTCAATAGGTGGACACCGTTTCGAGATATCGCCATAAAGGTGGAGCAGGGGTGACCCTAGAATTTGTTTGTACAATATGGGTATCAAAAGAAAGGTGTTAATGAGTATTTTAAAAGGGAGTAATCCTTAGTTCCATAGGTGGACGCCGTTTCGAGATACCGCCATAAAGGTGGACCAGGGGTGACTCTAGAATTCGTTTGTGCAATACGGGTATCAAACGAAAGGTGTTAATGAGTATTTTAAAAGGGAGGGGGCCTTAGTTCTATAGGTGTTCGCCTTTTCGAGATATCGCCATAAAGGTGGACCAGGGGTGACTCTATACTTTGTTTGTACGATATGGGTATCAAATGAAAGGTGTTAGTGAGTATTTTTAAAAGGGAGTAGGCCTTCGTTCTATAGGTGTTCGCCTTTTCGAGATATCCCCATAAAGGTGGACCAGGGGTGATTCTAGACTTTCTTTGTACGATATGGGTATCAAATGAAAGGTGTTAATGAGTACTTTTAAAAGGGAGTGTGCCTTCGTTCTATAGGTGTTCGCCTTTTCGAGATATCGCCATAAAGGTGGACCAGGGGTGACTCTAGAATGTGTTTGTACGATATGGGTATCAAATTAAAGGTATTAAAAGGGAGTGGTGGTAGTTGTATATGTGAAGGCGTTTTCCAGATATCGACCAAAATGTGGACCAGGGTGACCCAGAATATCATCTGTTGGATACCGCTAATTTATTTATATATGTAATACCTGCCACGATTTTAAGGGTTTTTTATTTCGCCCTGCAGAACTTTTTCATTTTCTTCTACTTAATATGGTAGGTGTCACAACCATTTTATAAAGTATTTTCTAAAGTTATATTTCGCGTCAATAAACCAATTCAATTATCTCACCATGTTTCATCCCTTTTTTCGTATTTGGTATAGAATTATGGTATTTTTTTAATTTTTCGTAATTTTCGATATCGAAAAAGTGAGCGTGGTCATTGTCGGATTTCGTTCATTTTTCATACTAAGATAAAGTGAGTTCAAGTAAGTACGTGAACTAAGTTCATTAAAGATATGTCGATTTTTGCTCAAGTTATCGTGTTAACGGCCATGCGGAAGGACAGACGAAAGACTGTGTATAAAAACTGGGCGCGGCATCAACCGATTTTGGTTTTTGGTTTGGTTACTTTTTGTTCGACTTATGGCGTTAAAAGTATCCTAGACAAATTAAATGAAAAAGGGCGGAGCCACGCCCATTTTGAAATTTTCTTTTATTTTTGTATTTTGTTGCACCATATCATTACTGGAGTTGAATGTTGACATAATTTACTTACATACTGTGAAGATATTAAATTTTTTGTTAAAATTTTACTTAAAAAAAAATTTTTTTTTTTAAAGGGGGCATGGTCCTTCTCCGATTTTGCTAATTTTTATTAGGCGTACATATAGTAATAGGAGTAACGTCCCTGCCAAATTTCATCATGATATCTTCAACTACTGACAAATTACAGCTTGAAAAACTTCTAAATTACCTTCTTTTAAAAGTGGGCGGTGCCACGCCCATTGTCCAAAATTTTACTAGTTTTCTATTCTGCGTCATAAATTCAACTAATCTACTAAGTTTCGTCGTTTTATCTGTCTTTGGTAATGAATTATCGCACTTTTTCGGTTTTTCGAAATTTTCGATATCGAAAAAGTGGGCGTGGTTATAGTCCGATATCGTTCATTTTAAATAGCGATCTGAGATGAGTGCTCAGGAACCTACATACCAAATTTCATCAAGATACCTCAAAATTTACTCAAGTTATCGTGTTAAAGGACGGACGGACATGGCTCAATCAAATTTTTTTTCGATCTTGATTATTTTGATATATGGAAGTCTATATCTATCTCGATTCCTTTATATATGTACAACCAACCGTTATCCAATCAAACTTAATATACTCTGTGAGCTCTGCTCAACTGAGTATAAAAATCAGAAATTTCTAGAATCTCACAACGATGCAGCTTCGAAAATACAAAATATTCAAACAAAAAAGTGGTACACAAATGAAAAACCAGCAATTTTGTATTATAATACATAGAATATATACTAAATAAGCTGAATTATAGAAACGAAATAGTTTAATAATTTTATTATTGTATGGCTTAACCTCATCAGTACACATCTACACACACACACTTACCACTACCACATACCTACATAATATACACAGAGGCAGGCAATGTAGCTAAGTAAGCGCATTGCGAATGCACACAGCCAGTCTTGGTTAAACGCTCTCTCACTCAGTTACGTTCTTTTTATACCTTTCATGAAAATGAAATGGTATATTAATTTCGTCACGAAACCGAAAATTGTAAGTCCTTAAAGGAAAATAGATAGACCCACCATTAAGTATACCGAAATAATCAGCTTGAAGAGCTGAGTTGATTTAGCCATGTCCGTCTGTCCGTCTGTCTGTTTGTATGCAAACTCAATTTTTGAGATATCTTGATAAAATTTGGTGAGCGGGTGTATTTGGGTGTCCGATTAGACATTTGTCGGAACCGACCGGATCGGACCACTATAGCATATATCCTCCATACAACCGATTTTTCAGAAAAAGAGGATTTTTGTGATATCTTACCCAATTTAACAGATTGAAGCTTCAAACTTCACCATATACTTTGGTATATTGCACATATTGTTGCCTAAAAAAATTTATGAGATCGGTCGTATATATAGTATAAATCCCCCCCAACCGATTGTTCAGATAAGGAACTTTTCGTAATTACTGCCCTATTTTAAGAGCTAGAGGCTTCAAATTTCAACGAATGCTTACGTATATAGCATATATTGTTGTCTGAAAAAATCATAAAGATCGGTGGTATATATAGTATATATATACAGTATATATATATATATATATTTTCGCAAATTTTGGCCCCATTTTAACAGCTAGAAGCTTCAAATTTCACCGAATACTTACGTATATAGCATATATTGTTGTCTGAAAAAATCATAGAGATCGGTTGTATATATAGTATATATCTCATACAACCGATTGTTCAGATAAGAAACTTTTCGCAATTTCTACCCCATTTTAACAGCTATAAGCTTCAAATTTCACCGATTGCTTACGTATATAGCATATATTGTTGTCTGAAAAAATCATAGAGAACGGTTGTATATATAGTATATATTTCATACAACCGATTGTTCAGATAAGAAACTTTTCGCAATTTCTACCCCATTTTAACAGCTATAAGCTTCAAATTTCACCGATTGCTTACGTATATAGTATGTATTGTTGTGTCAAAAAATCATAGAGATCGGTGATATATATAATATATATATGATGGTATATATAGTATATATATATAGTATATATATTTTTTTTGCGATTTCGGCCCCATTTTAACAGCTAGAAGCTTAAAATTTCACCGATTGCTTACGTATATAGCATATATTGATGTCTGAAAAAATCATTGAGATCGGTGGTATACATAGTGTTTATCTCATACAACCGATTGTTCAGATAAGAAACTTTGCGCAATTTCTGCCCCGTTTTAACAGCTAGAAGCTTCAAATTTCATAAAATGCTTACGTATATAGCATATATTGTTGTCTGAAAAAATCATAGAGATCGGTGGTATACATATTATATACTTCATATAAACTGTTATTTTTGCCCCTTTTTTACGGCTAGAAGCTTCAAAATTCATCAAATTTCATCAACTAGTTACGTTTACGTCATATATTTTTGAAATACGTGATTCGTAGTCATAGTTTTTACATGCAGACCACAAAAAACGTGAAGCTTTGCATCCTCACACAAAGAACCTACCTATCTTTTATTTTATATTTATCTTAAAAATCGTTTTTTTAGCTTTGTCAATATAGTTTAGTTTATATTTATCTTAAAAATTGCTTAGGTATGCACATCTGTTTACTATATATTTCATATCTTATTAAGCCTATTATTTGGATATTACGAATGGGATAAAATTATTGTTCAGCCCCATTCATGAAAGGTATGAAGTCTTCGGCACAGCCGAAGACAGTCCCGTCCTTACTTGTTTTGTATTTCGTTTATTTCTAATTATGGATATTTAGCCTAAAATGAGCTTTTAAAAGAAAAGAAAAAAAAAGAAGTTGTAAAATTTTATTTTTATGTTTGGCTTTTATGTACTATCATGATTATATGTATATGTATTTAGTTTTATAATGTTTTTTTTTTTTTGTAATTTTTACAGTGCAGTTTTAGAGCTTCTTTTGTCTTTTACTTTTTATTAAAACAATTTTGTGTTTAGTATTTAGTTATCTAGTATTTGTGGCAATTCTTTACTTTAGCTCACAACTGCTAAAACTCGTTCAAAAATATCGGGAGAGGTTTCAAACGACGCGCTTTGGACACAGGACCACGACTCCGAGGAAGCAAACTGAAAATTTTTTTCGGTCAAGAGTTATTTGCAAAAGAAATTGAAAACTTTTATGTGGTTGTTGTAGTTTCGATGATTGCGTTGCACCCACCAAAACAATTGCGAACAAAAGTTTTTCGGTGGATATAGTTTTGATCTCTCTACCGAGTTTAAGCAGTGAGCCTAAGTATTTTTTAAACTTTTTTATTTCTCCTTATTAATGTATTTTTGCATAAATATAGTGTTTTAATGGATAATTTTTAGCATTAATTTTTTAATATTAAACAAAAAACACTCGAATCGTTTTGTAATATTGTAAATTAAAGAACAACAATAAGAGTCCGTATATAAATATTATTAAAAAAATATGTAAGCTATTTGTGTACCTACCATTTTCGTATGAAAAACAAACAATTAATACTTATGATTTTTAAAATTAATGAATTAAAATCGAAAATGTTTGACACATAAAAAAAATAAATAATATATGGAAATATTTTGTTACTCGAAGTTAGTTACCAAAGTTGGTTTGAAAACCCAACAAAAAAAGTCGTATCAAGATAAAGGATTTCATATGTATGTAGTTAGCGAGTCTGGCTCATATTGCTTTATACATTGATACAAGGTAACAGTGAAAGTATTAAAAACAAATACTGTTAAATCCAAACGAATGCTTATAAGCTTTTAAGCGCGCCTATAAATTCAACACCATTGGGTTAAAACAGTATATAGAATTATATCTACCTTACATGGTGAATAAAATGAATTCCAACAAAGGCAACACTTTGAGACCAATTCCAGAGCGAACAGCGGGTCACTAATATGGCTGAGTGGTTAAAGGCATCTGCCTTTACACTGGTATGAATGTTGGCGATTCGAGTTCAATAATCAGCTCCCGAGAAGCTAGCTGATGAAGAAGTGAAATTCAGAAACATGTCCTAGTAACCATCGCCGTTTGTAAACTTAGCAATTTTTCTCTAAATATCAATAACGATAAAGGTTTTCTGCTATAGCAAAACGCGTTGCTCTTTACAAATACTAGAAGCTTTCTATGACCCACCTTACAAGACCAGCAGCAGCCTTTGGGTTTTTATTCGCTGCATTATCTTCATATCTGCGTAAAGCTCATAAAGGTCATCATTTTACGAAATTCGGTCGGCATCACGGACAAGACCATAAATCTTTCAGAGATATTTCCTCTCTAACACTCCAAGAGCCATCTCATCTTTTTTCGGCACCGTATTAGTATGGCTCGAAATCATGGATGATGAGTGACTTTTAGAGCGGGATTGTTGTGCGTCTAGGGAGGACTTTACTTTTCAATTGCATACTCATTCCAAAGTATCACTTGTTGCCAAGATTTATTCTCCGTTTGATTTCTAAGCTAACATTGTTTTTAAACGGTTTTATTTAGCTTGACTTGACAGGTAGGCCGCACGGCCGCATGCATGGCCGTTGTGAACGAATTTTGTAATTGAAATTTAAGTAACTTCCCGATAAGCTACAAGCTTTAAACTTGGAATATAGTTCAGAACCCGATGACAATGCAATAATAAGAAAAAATCGCCGCTAGGTGGCGCAAGGATCGAGATATTCGCAAAAATCGTATTTGTAGTCCGATTGGGCTCATATTTGGAACATATAATACATTCAAGAACAGAAAGCGACCTATGAAAAAAATCGCCGCTAGATGGCACAAGGATCGAGATATTCACAAAAATCGTTTTTGTGGTCCCATTTGGCTCATGTTTGGAACACGTAATACATATAAGAATAGAAAGCGACCTATGAAAAAATCGTCGCTAGGTGGCGCAAGGATCGAGATATGCACAAAAATCGTATTCGTGGTCCAATTTGGCTCATGTTTGGAACACGTAATACATACAAGTATAGAAAGCGACCTATGAAAAAAATCGCCGCTAGATGGCACAAGGATCGAGATATTCACAAAAATCGTTTTTGTGGTCCGAATTGGCTCATGTTTGGAACACGTAATACATACAAGAATAGAAAGCGACCTATGACAAAATCGTCGCTAGGTGGCGCAAGGATCGAGATATGCACAAAAATCGTATTCCTGGTCCGATTTGGCTCATGTTTGGAACACATAATACATACAAGAATAGAAAGCGACCTATGAAAAAATCGCCGCTAGGTGGCGCAAGGATCGACATATGCACAAAAATCGTATTTGTGGTCAGATTTGGTCCATATTTGGAACACATAATACATTCATGAATAGAAAGCGGCCTATGATGCCCGATTTGGCTCATATTTGGCACAAATATTGCATGTAGTCCGGTAGAAGTGACATCAAAATATTTTGGAGTTGGGGGAGGGGCAAGCATACGTGGCGCAGAGTCGAGTAAAGTCTTTGGAAGGGTTATGTATTGAGGACTTAAGTTGTAACAAATTGTCAGGAAAGAGTCCTTGTAATAATGAGTCACTAATGAACTAAATAAAACGAGAAATAATAGGCAATTAAATAAACATTAAAAACTTGAAAATAAAATAATTAAAAAAAAAGTTTTAAGTTAAACGGTTTTATTGAAAACAATACTTACATGAAGTAATAATAATACTAAAAGCTAGAAAATAATTAGGTAGGTCCTAGGTACTAGTCATCACACTCCTTATCAATCTAGGGCGTTGATCAGACAATTAAATAAAAGCGTTGGGCGCGTGAAATTTCTAAAAATGTGAGGCGTAGCGTAACCTGATTAAGGTTCAGTTGGTTTTACTTATGACTTCGTTTGGTTCCGAATGGCACAGAAAGGTCCTTCCAATTGCTTGCCGAGCTGGTGGTGTTGCTCAACGTCATTTGGCAGAGCCTTATTAACTTCGCAGGGAACATAAATTCAGACATAGCAGCATCGCGCTGTCATAGCCTGCTTTGAACTCAACAAAAAGATGGTCAGTGTCGATTCTCTAATCGTAAGCCTTCTCCACGATCTGGCGCATAGTGAAGATCTGGTCGATAACAAATTTACCAAGTCTGAAGTCGTACTGATAAGGTCCAATGAGTTCGTGGACTATGGGCTTCAGTATACATCAGTTCACTAGATAAAAGGTTATACGCGATATTAAGTAGACTGATTCCGCGGTAATTGGCGCGGTTTGGGGGATCGCCTTTATTGCGGATTGGACAGAGTAAACAGTTCCGGTCTGGAAGCTTGCGCTTATCCAACTATATTTTTTATAGGAGTTGATGCAACATTTCTGCTCCGTGTTTGAAAAGCTCAGCAGGTATTCCGTGTTTTCAGTCATCGGCGATTGAGGAATCGGGTTTGTCTTTTTCCTCGCTAGCTATCAATGAGGAGAAGTATTTCGTTCACAACTTAAGCACACTCTGTAAGTCAGCTACCCAGTCTCCATTATCATTCCTGCAGGAATCTGCCCCGGTCTTGAAAGCTTCCGTTATCCGCAGGAAATTTTTGATAGAATTTCGGGATTCTTCCTGCGGGAATAAACCGAGTCGAAGCTGAATCAATGACCTTGTCGAAAGCACACTCCCCTTGGCGGGCATCAGTCGGAATAGTGAGGGCAGCAAAACGATTATCAGTATAAGTTTTGTAATCTTCCCACTTTCTTTTCATAAAGTTGATGAAAGTGTATTTCTCAATGGTGATTAAGTCGGCAGATCGCTCGAGCGAAAGGAGTATGGCTAGATAGCCGGCTGCCAATGTTATCATCGGCTGCCAGTTGGTGCAGTTTACTAGTCCTGCGCTTACGATTGATATATCTGACGAACTCCGACACCTTCCTACTATACGAGTGCGTTTATCGTGCAGAACGTCGTTTGTTCTATTTGGTCCACCAACAACTCGCCCCTGCTGTCCGCATGTATGTTAGATCGTAGTGGGCATTGAAATCGCCTAAGATAACGTGATTATCGCCAGTTAGTAGTGCGCTGATGTCAGGGCAGTATCCACAGGGGCAACAGGTGACTGGAGGGATGTAGAGGTTGATGATTTCTAAATTTACATCGCCTGACCGGACAGATATGCCTTGACGTTCCAGTACAATGTTCCTGCGGCCGATGTCGGGATCAAATAGATTATATTGCACTGAGTCGTGGGTGGGAAGTGTTTTTTTTGTGGACGTTATACCGAGAGTAGGTCTGCAAATCAGATCTTGCCGTGAGTTTAGTCTCTTGAATCGCAGCAATGCGGTTGTTATACCCCTTCATAAAATCAACTATCTCCGTGACCTTCCAAGTTAACACTTTAGAGTTTAACTGAAGTATTCAGAAGTGCAACGGGCAAGACGTCTTGACTCTGGGGGTAACAGACGGGTGACCTGAGTTCATGGAGGCCAGGACGCAAGTGCTGTGTTGGCCCTGAAACTGGACGTCCCTGGGTAAGCACTGGAGTCTCCGGTGTAGTTGGGTTTGCAGCCTGACAGCATGTCGTGATGAAGCCCGTCGGGGATTGCCGTCGCTGAGACCACAGCGCAGGCTACGGGACGCCTTTGGGCGTGAACAGCAAGGAGCAACAAAAGATTTGTAAATGTTAAGAGGACGTATGGTTTAGCCAAGAACATCCCGTCCGGTGCAACCAGCCCTTACACGTGACACACCGACAAGAGTGTGACCGTTCTAAAAAGATCCTTTTCCCGCAAACGCAGCAAAACCACTTTTCATTTCAGGAGAATAGGCGCAGTCCCCCTGCAAGTATTTTTTTAAATAGTGGCACCGCTTTCCGAGGTTTTTCAAGAAGGTCAAAGCCAAAGTAAAATCCTATTTTGGTAAAATATTAACTCTTTAAAGGCCCTGGGCGTTCTGGAAAATTTGCCATTTTCATAACGCCCAATTCGTAATCAGATTTTCATCGAATCATAGATAAATATACAATATTGGCATCGCTTATTGGTGCCATAATTTAAAAAATGTCATAACTTCATAAAATAGAAAATACGAAAAATTTCGAAACGAAAAATAAAATCCCCAAAATGTGAATAAATTCGTCTACGCAAAAATTTATAGATTATGGATATGGCGGAAAACAAAAACTTAATTCGTTGGCTATGATATCGTTATGGCTAAGGCGTTATTCAATTAATGTCTTCAATAACCGATTAGATTGACTTCCATAGAATTCGTAGGATCAGCTGTTTTATATGGAGTTTTCCAAGGACTTAAAGCAGTCATTCCGCAATTTTGTTTTCATCTCATGATCTATTCATACACGGGGGAACTTTATTTAGTTGTGATCGAGTTTGGCCGCACAACTTAATTCATTTAAATACGTCACACTTTCATTGCATACAATAAAAAATATTTATTTACTGACAATTATTACAATTTATTTCTACATATTATAAGAAAAAAACATCATGACTTCGACTGCTGAGCGTAATATCACCATATCTCAACTGCTGTTTCGAAAACGCCCTATCTCAAAATGTTTCGAATTTAAGCGCTAAGCCGAGTTAGGTTGATATTTCAATCAACAGTCAATTTATAATAACACAATTCAGTTCATATGGTTTGTTATAAAGCTTTGAACTTCGGACTCTGTTACATGTATGTATTTACACGGGATAAGCCGCGAATCCCCTTTTCCACACGAGTCTTGTGCCACCGCACAAAGTCGTCCACCCACAACGCCTGCTGTTCCAGCTTCTCCAAACCACTCATTAGGGTCAGCACGAATTTTTAGTTTTTGTGGTGTATAGTAATGTTTTTTTATTTGCACGAGCTTAGTTTTGAGAAGCCTAGAAGGTTTTCTTCTTCCGTCTGTAATTGACGAAACCCATGCAGTAATTTGCATCGTTGGGCCCGAACATGATTGACGATCGCTAAGTTCTATTTTTTTTACTGTTGCACCATTCAGGTCAAAGCATCCTTCAACTTTAACCACAGCTAAATCATAATCATTTGGTTCTGAAATTGGTTCCGTATAATAATAGCTTGCCATCACTCTGTATGCTTTCCCGCATCCCCCGTATATATCGGTGGCACCAGCTACAATCACGTATTTGTCTCTAGGCATCTTATTTACGCAATGAGCAACTGTAACCACCGAAGAAGCACTGACTATGGAACCAACACATTCATATTCTCTATCTCTAAGTATTGCAACTGTATGTGGGCTGCGCTCTATAGTTACATCTTCTTCGCCATATATAATATGAAATTGCGCAGGACAACTAAACAGGATGAATAGCAGCGAGAATTGACTTCGTAGAGTCATTTTAATTTAAGCCTTTTCTACCACTTTTAAAGTATAAAGTATACCGAGATACATTTTGTGGGCGCTATTTATACCTAATTGAGTTGTGTAAATAAAAAATTTCTGAAATTTGAAATAACAAAAACACATCTAAATGGAAGTTAAAGCTACATAAAGTCAATCTCGTTATACTCAGCGTGCTTTGCACTTAGATTGTATTAACTTTGGTAACATAAGGGGCATAAACGAATCGAGATAAATATAGACTTCCCTATATCAAAATGCTGAGGATGAAAAGAGGAATTGATTTAGTCATGTCCGTCCATCGGACTTCTATCTGTCGGTGCACACGATATCTTGAGTAAATATTAAGAATAAAATATTGCAATTTGGTATAGGGGTTCCTTGGCGCTCATCTCCCATCGCTATTAAAAGTTAGGGGAATCGGATGTTAACCACGCCCACCTTTTACATATATAACTTAAACCGGATTATTTAGTAAATAATTCATCTAGAATGTTAAAGTTTGATGTGTGCACTGATATTAAGATTCTTGATTTTTTTTGAAAATGGGCGTGGCACCTCCCACTTGTGATATAATCAATTTTACAAATATTATTAATAATAAATCAAAATCCGTTAAACCTATCATAACAACACTCGACAGAGAGGTTGCCTTTTTTATAAAGAATGCTTCGAAGAAAAATTAAGGAAATCGGCGTAGGACCACGCCCATTTTTATATAACAGATTTTTGATAGGGTCGTGGACGAATAAAATATGCTATATCAAAAAAGAGCTTCATATCAATGGTTTTTCATTTTCCTAGGTAAATTATAACAAGAAAAAGAAAACATTTTCTTTGTTTTGGGGGCCATAACTGGAAGAAAAATTTAAGAATCGTAATAAGATTGGGTACACATATATTTCTTGGAAAATGTACGGGATCGGTTAAAGACCACGTCCATTTTTATATAAAAGGTGTTTAAAAGGGTTGTATACTAGAATAATAAGCTATAAATGTAAGGCGCGACAACCTCCGAAGAGATTTTAGGCCGAGCTTCCCTTCCAATTTGCGTGCTTCTTTTGATTTTTCCAACAAATAAGCGGGACGGAACCTACTTGTTTTATACCGGCTCCAAAAGGCATCTGCAAGGCAGATGAGTTTTCACTGAGAGCTTTTCATGGCAGAAATACACTCAGAGTGCACTGCCGCTTACAAAAATTTTCTTCTAATGGAACAACCTCGTTTCTAAAATTTTGATGTTGCTTTGCCCTTGAACCCAGGATCCTCGGTGTGGTTGGCGGAGCACGCTACCATCACACCACGGCGGCCGCCAATAAGCTATATATTAGCGAAAAAATAGTTTTGTCTCAATGATAGATCACTGATCAAGTTTTATTGTAAGAGGAAATAAGCAGAAATTTTTTAATGGGCGGTGCCATGCCCCTATTCCGATCAAGCATTACAAAATATTTCTAGAGCCTCAAAAAAAAAACCCTCGTAACGAAATTCGAAAAAGTAATTTATCTGAAATGATCTGTACAATTCAAAGTCACGCTTAGTATATAATATTCGGTTACACCCAAACTAAGCCACCCTTATTTGTTTTTGTTTATTTTAATTAGCTGAACAAGCTCTTTAATTAGCTGAATTAGCTGAATTAGCTCTACCAAAATAACGAAACAAATGTATTTATTTATATTGTAGCGAAATGAAATTAAGCATTTTGGTAAGTTTTTTCAAAACAAAATTTCTTTGCAATTGTTTGTTTATTTATATGTGGGCGATTCCCAAAAAAGGTCCATCACGAACCGAAAATCAAAATTGGCCAGATTATTTCTATGACTTGGGATTAAAGGTCAAATATGTGTATGATATCAAAATCAAAATGTACGTATTAAAAAAAAACTGAAGTAGAATGAAAATTTGAAAAATAGAGATTCAGGCATGTGAAACTTTAAATTGAAGATTTGTGAAATGATTTGAAAATTTGAAAAATGGAAGCTTGAAACTATGAGAATTTGTAAAATGAGTTGAGAAGTTTTTAAATTAGAATTTTGAAAATATGAACAATTTGAAGAAAATGTAAATTTGTAAAATGAACTCAAATTTGAGAAAAAAAATTAAATGTAGATTTGCAAATGTTAAGATTTATAAAATGGTTCGAAAAAATTTTAAAATTAATGAAAACTGAGGTAGTTAAATTTAGACGCACGCACCGTTTTATATAAACGGACGCACCGTTGTTATCAAAAAATCCAAAATGTTTTACATAAACATGTGAACTCTACTTACGATTTGTAGAGTTCGTAATGTGGATCTTGGAGGGCTTCCAATAAAGCGCATCCAACAATTAATAAATTATAAAACTTTATGCTTTCTTTTAATTAATAGTTTTTATTTGGTTATTCGATAACCTTAATTTTCAAAATTGTTTCACCTATATATATTAGGTAAGTTGTTCTTACTTTTTCAGCTGCCAAATTATAATGGCCGAGCCACTCACGCGCCGGGTTGCATTCGCCCGTGCGAGCGTGTTCGGTCAACTAGTACATACATCAGCTGATATATGGTTGATGTGGTGAGTTGCTCTTAGGCTGTCGTTAGATCACCCTCCTTTAGGAAGAAGAAGTCGGCAGAGTGATCAATTCTGCTGGCTTCTTGCCCGATATTATTTAATCTAAAATATGTTGTATATTGGACTCAAACATACATCAGCCTATGTTCCAATTAATACATAGTTTTATCGACTTATTTAATATGAGAAATAGTTTAAATTTAAGATAATTTAATTTATTTGTACAATGTCATTGCAATTTTTTGCATTGCAATATGCAAATAGTAGTTGCATGATATATGTATATAAAAAATTTTATTCAAGAATTCAGTTCTTTTTTTTTTTTTGTTTTTTTAATGTATTTTGTACTACTAGTTAAACTATTAGTTAAAGTATAGTTTTTTTGTTTATAACGTTTAAAGTATTATTAATTTATAATATAGTCTTTTCTCGTTTTGTTATAATTTCATTTAAATGTATAGTTTAACATTTTTATCTTATGTTTGTGAAACTAGGGAGTTTTTGCTATGCCAATAGGCATATGTGATATATAGAAATTTTCGGTTTTTTTTTTTGTGTTTAAATTTAGATTTGTATGATTTTTGTTCTGCCTTCTTGGCTGTTTGTAAAGGAAAATTTTTTTGTTGTATATAAGATTTTAGTATAACCAAGTAGTTAATGATTTACTTTATTAATTCTATTTTTGTGTACAATCTTTTCTTTTCTTGTAACTTCATCAAAAATAGTTACATTAGGTTCGTTAATTTTAGTTATAGTGAACGGAACTTTATATATATTATCGTGTTTATGATGTGGTTCTTTCTGTAAAAGTACTTTATCTCCGATTTTGACAACTAACGGTCGTGCCATTTTATCGTACAGATTTTTGTTTGTAACTTATTTTTATTTATTAGATTTTGTGCCATTTTGTGCGTTTTCTGCATCCTAAACTTAACTTCTTTGGCATAATTTTCGACATTATAAATTGGGTCAATTTTTTCTTTTGTCAATTCATTCGGGAAAGTTGCCTTTTTCCCAAAGACTAACTCGAAAGGAGAAAACTGATTGTCGAAAACTGTGCTACTCGTAGTATTGTGTAGGAAAGTAAAATATTTTAAATAAACACCCCAATCAGAAAAAGTATCTTTCAAATATGCACGTAAGTATTCATTAAAAACTCTATGATTACACACAGAAAAATTTCTTACATTTTTAGTTAACATGAATCATGTTGAATCAACATGAACAGCTCTAGTACGTAAAGCAAAAACAATTTCGAAAAATCAACACGAACATTTTAACATGAATCGTGTGGTTAAAATAACATGAACAATTTCTGCATTAGAATTACATTAGTGTGTATCTCTCACCATAAATTCGGTTTGATTCAACATGAACAAGTGTTGTTTTCCACTGCCATCTGTCCCCCATCAAAGGTTGTGAACAGAATTGTGTTCTTAAAAGAACATAAGTTAAGTCGTGGTCAGTGTTGCCAGTATTGGTAAGGTAAAATGGCCAAAAGTTCCAAAGTACCAAGGTTCTCTTATAGGAAAAGAGAAAGTTTGTGGCATATTGGAGAAATTTTACGAGAAAACATCACGCTTTGGGAAAAACTACTTTCTGGGAATGGTAGAGGGGGTCGTACAGATCACAACTGTGAAAGTAGAACCTAAAGCAAATTAATATTTTAGTGTGTATATATGTATATATGGGTACCTACTGAAAATCTGATAAAATATATCAAATGGGAACCCAAACACGCGTACTTACGTCTAGATTAGGAATCTGGAAACAGAAATTTAATATCTCAATTCGATCAAAAGTAATGCGCGAAAAACCGTGCAAACCCCAAAAAACATATGTAGTATATAATATTAAAGGTTTAATAAGTATGTAATAAATGAAAAATAAATTACGCTGAAAAATCGGCGTACAAAAGTTCGAAGTAAAAATTGTTACGTTACAAACAACTTTGAGCTCTGAACAAGGTCTTAACTACAAACTCTACTAATATTATAGTTTATATGAAAAAACGACTTGGAATGCTCCAAGGAAATTGATTTTTTCTGGTTTGTCGACATGCTAGATTTTGCACAAAAAAACTATTTTGAATTTTGGACTGTTACGTTACATGAAAAAATGCGATTGAATTCATTGTGATCAAAAGTACTCAAAACATTTTTTACCTCGAAATATTCTATCTAATTATTTTCAATTAACCTAAATCTGCCTGAAAAAGGTAACTAGAGCGTTAGAAATAATATTCCTGAAATGCAACGTACCTTTTCGTTAGATAATGCAATTTTTAAAAATTTTGTTTATTAAGAAACACCACAGAAACTATCGTATATTTTCGAGGAAAACAAGAGGTTGCGCGTTGTCTTCAAGCATAGGTTTCTTTGGCATGTGTGTAACCCCAAAACAATCAAAAGCACACAAAATTTGAAAAAATCAAATGTTTTCTGTGGTTTCTATTTTGGCGATTTGCAAAAATAGAGTACAAAAAACTAGCTTGATTATTTAGTTTACATTTTAGATAAAAAATCTCTCTTTGGCAACACTGTTCGTTCGTTTTTCTATGCTGCGCTGCATGGCGGATCAAAACTAGATGGCGTCGGTAAGCATCTGATAGCTAGTTTTTTTCATAAGATTTGACATAACATCCTCTAGCGTAGTACGATTTTGACATTACACCAGAGAATTACAAAAACAAAACACATGGAACGTTTGTATGTATGTCGAGCCGCGGCCACCTTGTACTGTTCCGGCATGGCTGCGCTGCCTGTTGCATTATTCCGATTTAATATGCAAGCGCATACGTGGCGAAAAATTGTGTGAATTTTTAATTATCTAAAACTTTATTTTGTGAAATTGTTCCAACCAAATTTGCGAACATATAGATTTCCTTATGCCTCATTTCGACCAAGAGTCAGATGTGTTATTTATTGAGACTCCAGAGGAAATATTAGTTGATTATTCTCCGAATAAAGAAGTGGAAGCTTTACGCGAAATTATTTGCGGTAGGACGCAATTTGACAAACGAGTTTTACAAAGAGTTTTGGGTAAGTAATTTGGGTAATTTTTCGTGTTACCTCGGTATCAATAATCCGAAGGCGCTCCATGGTATTTATATGCTGAACAGAGTTTGGTATTGGTTTCCTTCTGTGAAGAGATATTTTCAATCAAAATTGCAAGTTTTCATGTGGTTGTTGTAATCACATTAGGCAAAAAAGTGTTCTGCGCAGAAATACTGGGTACGGCGTCGTCCGATACCTATTCCGACATTTTTTGGGCGTATTTTAGAAGTTTTACAATTGCTTGGACAATTTAGAAAGTTTTTAATGAAACCATTTTTGTTTAATTTTCAGATTGTGGCTTAGATGCTGAAAGCATGTGTCTTCTAAACGATGCTGACTTGGCAGACATTTTCCCAAAGACAAAGAATAAAATACAGGGAGCGGCTTTCACACTGGCGCCTAATTTTTTTGTTATGCGAGAGCGCGTACACCGGGTGCCACTCAAAATGTCCATATTTGTATAAAAAAAACAATCCTTAATTGAAAATGTTATAAATAAATAAAATTAATTTAAAAACCAAAAACTAGGTTTTTTATTTTTAGCATGTTAGTTTAACAATAAAAGCCATGTTAAAATAACGTGATAAATCGTGTTAATTTAACTATAAAAACCTAATAAAATTACAATATAGATGGTGTTAATTTAACAATAACAACCTGTTAAAATAACATGGTACACAATAACAATACCACACAAATACAATAACAATAACAATAACACCCTGTTAAGCTAACATGACAGATCGTGTTAGTTTAACATGACATATCGTGTTATTTCAACATATTATAGTGTTAGTTTAACATGTCAGATCGTATTAGAGTAACATGAAATAGTGTTAATTTAACGATACAATTAATGTTGTATTAACAGGAAGTCATGTTGATTCAAACGTTTGTGATCAAGTTAAATTCACACTGTTCCTTCATGTTGATCTGACATGTAGGAACAGTGAAAAAGTTGATTCATGTTAAAACAACCTGAGCGATAATGTTGAAAAATAATAACCTGAAAAAGTGTTAAAAAAGTGTTGATTCAACATGAAAATTTTTCTGCGTGTACGTTCAATCGTGCCAACAGTTTCGTGATGGTATGCAGTTGAAAAATTATGTTCAATATTTAGAAGTTTAGTTAATTCTTCGAATAATTCATTTTTAAATTCTGTCCCTAAATCTGATTTTATGGCATTCATTGTGCCGTATGTTAAAATGAATCCTTCAAAAATTGCTGAAGCGATTGTTTTTGCCGATTTGTCTGGCACAGCGACTGTTACCAGGTATGTCGCAAATCATGGTAAGTGCGAACTTGTTACCATATTTGGACCCAGGTAGGGGTCCTATTGTGTCAATTACTAGTATATCAAATGGTTTACAAGGAGTTGGTGTTAAAACAAGTTTTTCTTTTGTTTTAGGTTTAACCTTGTTTAAAAGACAATCTTTACAATTTTTGATATATTTCGATATATCACGAGTCGTGTTCTTCCAATAAATTTTTTTTCGCAGTTTTGCGTAAAGTGTTTTCATTCCGCAATGTTCACCAGAAATGGGATCATTATGGTAAATTTTCATTAGCTTTAATTTTGTATCTTCATCTGTTACTATCTCCACTGGATCTGTTAGTATAATTTCTAAAGATTTTAAAATTTTATTTCCAATATTTTTGAAATTTGTAATAGTATAATATTCGAACATAATATCGTTTTTAGGCCATTCTATCTGCTTAATTTTGGGTTTCTTCTGATTCAAGCCTCGAAAGTAATTTCTCTAAAGTCATTATTTCGTTAACAAGCTCAAAACTAAGTAACTCGAGTTTCTTATGTTTAATATGCGCAAAAACTCTTAAACTTGTTTTATTATTTTTATCATACGTAATTGCAGATCTTTTTCGTGGAATCTTTTTTGAAAAATTAAATGAAAATTTGTCGTAGGCATGTAAATTAAGTTGTTTTTCGTCGTTTTTCTTTGTTTTCCTATGTAAATTTTTGTCGTTTGCCTTTTTTGTCATTGTCCTTGTCTGCACTGTCAAAACTTGTTTGTTAGCTTCTTTAATCTCATCGATAGTGATGCGCGATAGTGCATCAGCACAAACGTTTGATTTACCCTTTATATATACAATAGTAAAGTTATATTCAGATAGTTCCATTCTTATTCTTGAAAGTTTTGAAGATGGGTCTTTCATGTTGAATAAGTATACTAGAGGTCTATGGTCTGATTTTACAATGAAATGGGTACCATACACATATGGTCGAAATTGCTTTATTGCGAAATAAATAGCTAAGAGTTCCAACTCTATAATTGATTTTTTCTGCTCTGCTTTATTAAATGCTTTAGGAGCGAAACAAATTGGTAAATCACTACCTTGCTGTTCTTGACTTAAAATAGCGCCACATCCAGTTGTGGAAGCATCAACAGTAATAATGAATTGTTTGGTAAAATCGGGATATTGAAGTAATTTTGGTGAAAGTAACGCTGCTTTCAAAGATAAAAATGCTCTTTCGCACTCTACATCTCATACAAATTCAACTCTTTTCCTGATTAATCGATTCAGAGGAGCTGCCAGGGACGCAAAATTAGGCATAAACCGTCTGTAATAGTTTGCAAACGCGACGAATCGTCGTACCGCGTCTTTATCAGTCGGTTTTGTATACTTTTTAACTGTGTTTATTTTGGAGTCGTCTGGCAACAAACCTTTGGCTGAACATTTGTGACCTAAAAATGTAACTTCTGGTCGTAAAAAGTTGCATTTATTTGGGTTAAGTTTGAGATTGAAAGACCTACAAGTATCGAAAACTTTTGAAAGTTTTTTAATATGGTGTGCTTCACTACAACCGATGACGATAATATCGTCGACGTACAGAAATGCGACATTGGGTGGTATACCCGAAAAAGCTATTGTCATCATTCGCGAGAATGAATTAGGTGCTATATTTAAGCCGAATTGAAGCACTTTCCATCTAAATGCGCCACGGTCAGTGCTGAAAGACGTAATTTCATGAGAGTCAGGATGCAAGGGGATTTGATGAAATCCTGAAAAAAGATCTAATGTGGAAAAATACTTTGCTCTACCGAGATTGTCTAAAATATCGTAAACTATAGCTAGTGGGAATTTATCAGCAATGAGTTTTTTGTTTACTGCGCGAAACTCTACGCACATACGATAAGCTTTTTGACCATTAGTATCTTTCTTTGGGACTACAATCAAAGGATTATTGTAATTTGAATAACTGGGTTCAATCAAATCGTTGCCTAACAATTTATTTACTTGGCGATTTATTTCTTCGCGTTGAGAGTATGGCAATCTATCGTTTTTAACATATACCGGCTCGTTGTCTGTCAGTCTTAAATTCTGTTCGTAGAAGTTATTTAAAGTCATTTTGTCCATGTCAAGATCTTCAAACGGTAGAGAAAACGACCGGCCATTTTACATTTTGGACGTAACGAGGCAGTGCGAAAAACTAAAAAGGAAAATTATTAAAAAGGAAATTAAATAATAAATTAATCAACCTAAAATTAAAAAGACAAAAGAACTGAGTGTAACTAAAGTTGAATAAATCAAACGATACGTTCACATTTGAATTAAATAAGTTTTTTTTATACTCAGTTGAGCAGAGCTCACAGAGTATATTAAGTTTGATTGGATAACGGTTGGTTGTACATATATAAAGGAATCGAGATAGATATAGACTTCCATATATCAAAATAATCAGGATCGAAAAAAAATTTGATTGAGCCATGTCCGTCCGTCCGTCCGTCCGTCCGTCCGTCCGTTAACACGATAACTTGAGTAAATTTTGAGGTATCTTGATGAAATTTGGTATGTAGGTTCCTGAGCACTCATCTCAGATCGCTATTTAAAATGAACGATATCGGACTATAACCACGCCCACTTTTTCGATATCGAAAATTTCGAAAAACCGAAAAAGTGCGATAACTCATTACAAAAGACAGATAAAGCGACGAAACTTGGTAGATGGGTTGGCGTTATGACGCAGAATAGAAAATTAGTAAGATTTTGGACAATGGGCGTGGCACCGCCCACTTTTACAAGAAGGTAATTTAAAAGTTTTGCAAGCTGTAATTTGGCAGTCGTTGAAGATATAATGATGAAATTTGGCAGGAACGTTACTACTATTACTCTATATGTGCTAAATAAAAATTAGCAAAATTGGATGAAGAACACGCCCACTTTTTAAAAAAAAAATTTTTTTAATTCAAATTTTAACATAAAATTTAATATCTTTACTGTATATAAGTAAATTAAGTCAAAATTCAACTCCAGTAATGATATGATGCAACAAAATACAAAAATAAAAGAAAATTTCAAAATGGGCGTGGCTCCGCCCATTTTCATTTAGTTTGTCTAGAATACTTTTATTGCCATAAGTCGAACAAAAATTTACCAATCCTTCTCAAATTTGGTAGCAGCATAGATTCTATGACGGTAACTGTTCTCTGTGAAAATGGGTGAAATCGGTGGAAGCCACGCCCAGTTTTTATACACAGTCCACCGTCTGTCCTTCCGCTCGGCCATTAACACAATAACTTGAGCAAAATCCGATATATCTTTACTAAACTTAGCCCACGTACTTACCTGAGCTCACTTTTTCTTGGTATAAAAAATGGGCGAAATCTGACCATAACCACGCCCACTTTATCGATATCGAAAATTACGAAAAATGAAAAAAATGCCATAATTCTATACCAAATACGAAAAAAGTGATGAAACATGGTAACTGGATTGGTTTATTGACGCAAAATATAACTTTGGAAAAAACTTTGTAAAATGGGTGTGACACCTACCATATTAAGTAGAAGAAAATGAAAAAGTTCTACAAGGCGAAATCAACAGCCCTTGGAATCTTGGCAGGAATACTGTTAGTGGTATTGCATATATAAATAAATTAGCAGTACCCGACAGATGATTTTCTGGATCACCTGGTCCACATTTTGGTCGATATCGCGAGAACGCCTTCACATATACATCTAAGGGCCACTCGCTTTTAAAACCCTCATTAATACCTTTAATTTGATATCCATATCGTACAAAAACATACCAGAGTCACCCCTGTCCCACCCTAATGGCGATATCTCGAAAAGGCGTCCACCTATAGACCTAATGCCCCCTCCCTCTTAAAATGCTCAGTAACACCTTTCGTTTGATACCCATATCGTACAAACATTCTAGAGTCACCCCTGGCCCACCCTAATGGCGATATCTCGAAAAGGCGTCCACCTATAGACCTAGTGTCCACTCCCTCTTAAAATGCTCAGTAACACCTTTCGTTTGATACCCATATCGTACAAACATTCTAGAGTCACCCCTGGCCCACCCTAATGGCGATATCTCGAAAAGGCGTCCACCTATAGACCTAATGCCCACTCCCTCTTAAAATGCTCAGTAACACCTTTCGTTTGATACCCATACCGTACAAACATTCTAGAGTCACCCTTGGTCCAGCTTTATGGCGATATCTCGAAAAGGCGTCCACCTATAGAACTAAGGATTACTCCCTTTTAAAATACTCATTACCACCTTTCATTTGATACCCATATTGTACAAACACATTCTAGAGTCACCCTGGCCCACCCTAATGGCGATATCTCGAAAAGGCGTCCACCTATAGACCTAATGCCCACTCCCTCTTAAAATGCTCAGTAACACCTTTCGTTTGATACCCATATCGTACAAACATTCTAGAGTCACCCTTGGTCCACCTTTATGGCGATATCTCGAAAAGGCGTCCACCTATAGAACTAAGGATTACTCCCTTTTAAAATACTCCTTACCACCTTTCATTTGATACCCATATCGTACAAACACATTCTAGAGTCACCCCTGGCCCACCCTAATGGCGATATCTCGAAAAGACGTCCACCTATAGACCTAATGCCCACTCCCTCTTAAAATGCTCAGTAACACCTTTCGTTTGATACCCATATCGTACAAACATTCTAGAGTCACCCCTGGCCCACCCTAATGGCGATATCTCGAAAGGGCGTCCACCTATAGACCTAATGCCCACTCCCTCTTAAAATGCTCAGTAGCACCTTTCGTTTGATGCACATATCGTACAAACACATTCTAGAGTCACCCCTGGCCCACCCTAATGACGATATCTCGAAAAGGCGTCCACCTATAGACCTTATGCCCACTCCCTCTTAAAATGCTCAGTAACACCTTTCGTTTGATACCCATACCGTACAAACATTCTAGAGTCACCCCTGGCCCACCCTAATGGCGATATCTCGAAAAGGCGTCCACCTATAGACCTAATGCACACTCCCTCTTAAAATGCTCAGTAACACCTTTCATTTGATTCCCATATCGTACAAACACATTCTAGAGACACCCCTGGTCCACCTTTATGGCGATATCTCGAAACGGCGTCCACCTATGGAACTAAGGATCACTCCTTTTCAAAATACTCATTAACAGCTTTCATTTGATACCCATATCGTACAAACACATTATAGAATCACCCCTGGTCCACCTTAATGGGGACATCTCGAAAAGGCGTCCACCGATAGACCTAAGGCCCACTCCCTCTTAAAATGCTCAGTAACACCTTTCATTTGATACCCATATCGTACAAACAAATTCTAGAGTCAGCCCTGGTCTACCTTTATGGCGATATCCCTAAATGGCGTTCATCCATAGAACTATGGCCTACTCTCTCTTAAAATACTCTTTAATACCTTTCATTTGATACACATGTTATACAACCACATTCCAGGGTTACCCCAGATTGATTTTCCTTATTTTGTCTCCATAGCTCTCAACTGAGTATGTTATGTTCGGTTACACCCGAACTTAGCCTTCCTTACTTGTTAATAATAAAGAGCCAGTAGACAGAAACATAGAAGAAAAGTGCATGTGCCAGCTGTGCGTGTGTGGGCACAAAAAAAGAACATTTTAGAAGTTCCAAAAAGGGAACTTCACATGGTTTTTTCGTACGTTTGTCTTCTGTTTCTGTCTTGTTAATTGTATAAACATTATAGTTTGAAAGTTTTTCTGTCCGAATACTATTTCTTTTCACATACTTTATATCATCCGTGGTACTTATGACTTTAATTATTTGGGTTACTGGAATTAACAATGCACCTAGCTGTGAAAACACCTTTTTCAATTTCCTGCGAGTCCACGAAAAGTGGTTCGGTTGAATCTCCTAAATCAAGAAGTCTGAATATTTCACATCTTGGCGGAATGATACAACTGTCGCTTTCTGTTCCGTGTAGGATTGGTATCGTGATTTTTTCATTACCTACCCAAAAGGAAATACTATTTCTTTCATAATTAATAAAGCATTTGTTAATTTTCAGAAAATCTTTACCCATTATGCCATCGGATGGAATATTAAAGTCTTCATTTACTACATGTAAGGTATGTTTAATAGAAAAGTTAGAAAAATTTAAATTTGCTGTAATTTTACCTAAAGTAGAAACTGAATTAGAAGTGACACCGGTAATGTTAATAATGTCGTTCGTATTTAAGGAAATATTTCTGTCTAAACATGATATCTTTATTAAAGAAATGTCCGCTTGGTTGTCTACTAGGAAAGAACAAAATTTTTGAGACTCGTTAAGTTGTAATTCAATGAAATCAGACTAATTTAAATTTAAACAATATATGCCTATTGGTGAGGGAAGTTGGCTTACTGGCTTAGTTCGTCCTCCCCCAGTGTTCGCTCCTGAGGGGCGCTGGCGTTTAAAGCGCGAACGTTTGCGTTTCTACCTCTACCATTGGCTAATCTCGAATTGTTACCTCTATTGTTACTATTGTTTGAATTAGGATTTGTATTTGAACGCGTATTATTATTGTTATTATTCTGGTATCTATTTCCGTTATAATTCCTATATCTTTGATTATTATTGCCTTTATAGTTGCTATTTTATGAAAATGAACTATTATTATTTCTATAACCAGTATAGCCGCGGTTTGGGTAAAAATCTCGATAACTACCACGTGAATTTCTGAATGTGTTGCTACCACGCGACCGAAAAGCTAAAACCTGACGTTCTGTTACTTCTCTATTTTGTTCTACAATTAATTTTGCTACCACGTCTTTCGGATCTGTAAATGCCGTTGAGGCTAAAATGGTTTTTACTAAATTGGATTTTGCGTTTAAACGACACACGTTAACAGTTTGTTCGACTGTCATTTCATGAGCTTTCGCCTGAGTGATCCCTTCAATAATAAGAGACCGCTCAAGTGAGTCAGCCAAATCTTCAACTTTTTTGGCAAAATCTGTATAATTGTTACCGTTAACGTGCAACACTGCATTTCTCCCTGCAACAACTTTCGAGTTGTCTGGTTTGATCCTATTACGTAGAGCTGTTTTAATTTCGTTGACTGAAGTTACCTGTGTTGGTATTGCTTCACGGGCTTTACCCTCTAATTTTGATTTTAAGAACGCTATAAAAGTATCAGTTAAATCTGCAGTAGCGAATTGTTCAAGTAATGCAATTTTGTCTATAAAAGAATCAAGTGCAAGAGGATCGCCACTGTAGTTTTCTCTAATAGAATTAGCACATGTGTTAATGAAAATTCTCTTTTCCTCAGGTGTTGCCATGATTTGATCGTTAAGATCTGAAGCTGAATTAGCAGAAGGTGAGGCCACGTTTGTATTATTTGGATCGTTAAGATCTTGGTTTAAGTTAGTATAAGGGTTAATTAAGGTTGTACTATTTGAGTCGTTAAGCTCTGATTTTAAAGTAGAAAAAGTTGATGTTAATTGTGCGCTATTTGAATCGTTAAGATTTGAAGCTAAATTAGAAGTTAAATTTTTACTGGAAGAATCTTCGAAGCCTGGAAAATCTGTTGACAAAGAAAATCTATTTTCCTGGTTTGTGACTTCTTTGTTCGAGGATGAAGCTAAACTTTCGTAGCTTGAGGCTGACTTATCGGAATCGGATTCTGAGTCTGAATTTTTTTGCACTTGCTTACCACTTCTAAGGTTGTACATATGTATGTAGTTACCAGAGTAGCAAAAATAATTCAGTTCAAACTATGAAATTAATGAAGCACTTGTTTGAATGTCTGAATTTATATTTGAAACTGAAACGTTGAGGAAAAAGAAAAAAAAATTTTTTGTAGGCATTGAAGAAGTATTTAACAATTTATTGGAAGAATAAATGAAAACTGCATTATACTTGCATAAAAAAATCTTTAAGAAATAATTGAGTTTAAACTTTGCACAAAAGTATATAGGTATTAATTGGTAAAAATTTCAAAATTGTTGTAATTTGTTCAAAAAAATCCATTTATATTCACAGGCGCACCGCTTTGTAAAAAAAAAAATCGTATATTTTCACGGACGCACCGCTTTATAAAAAAAATCTCACTTGGCTTTTCACGGAACCACCGTTTATATCAAAAAAAATTTAATTGGTTTTTAACGGAACCACCGCATATCAAAAAATTTTTAATTGGTTTTTAACGGAACCACCGCATATTTCAAAAAATCTGAATTGGTTTTCCACCAACCACCGTTTATATCAAAATTTACCGATTACACGTAAACTATTATCTAGTTCACTCAGTTTTATATTATATTTATTTATTTATATTTATTTATTTAATCAACAAACAAGGTGTTTATAGACTGTTAATATACAAAATTTCAGGTTTACATAGCTTATATAAAAAGTATAGTTAACTTTATAAAAAGTATAGTTAATTTTATCTGATTATCAGGTTCTTAAATGTAAATTTACTACAACTAAAATCAAACGCCAAAGAATAGGAATAAGCATTAAATTGAGAAAGTGTCCTCCTAAGGGGACCATTCATTGCATAAACCGTTCTAGCCACACCCATATAAAACAAATCGTTACAACGAAGGATACGACAGGGTACATTAAAACGAATTTTCATGAGGAGGTAAGAACAGTCAGTTTTTTCTAAGCGGGGTCGCCCCTCGGCGGTGTTTGGCAAGCGCTCCGGGTGTATTTCTGCCATGAAAAGCTCTCAGTGAAAACTCATCTGCCTTGTAGATGCCGTTCGGAGTCGGCATAAAACATGTAGGTCCCGTCCGGCCAATTTGTAGGGAAAATTAAGAGGAGCACGACGCAAATTAGAAGAGAAGCTCGGCCTTAAATCTCTTCGGAGGTTATCGCGCCTTACATTTATTTATTTATTTATAGTTGCTATTTTATGAAAATGAACTATTATTATTTCTATAACCAGTATAGCCGCGGTTTGGGTAAAAATCTCGATAACTACCACGTGAATTTCTGAATGTGTTGCTACCACGTGATCGAAAAGCTAAAACCTGACGTTCTGTTACTTCTCTATTTTGTTCTACAATTAATTTTGCTACCACGTCTTTCGGATCTGTAAATGCCGTTGAGGCTAAAATGGTTTTTACTAAATTGGATTTTGCGTTTAAACGACACACGTTAACAGTTTGTTCGACTGCCATTTCATGAGCTTTCGCCTGAGTGATCCCTTCAATAATAAGAGACCGCTCAAGTGAGTCAGCCAAATCTTCAACTTTTTTGGCAAAATCTGTATAATTGTTACCGTTAACGTGCAACACTGCAATTCTCCCTGCAACAACTTTCGAGTTGTCTGGTTTGATCCTATTACGTAGAGCTGTTTTAATTTCGTTGACTGAAGTTACCTGTGTTGGTATTGCTTCACGGGCTTTACCCTCTAATTTTGATTTTAAGAACGCTATAAAAGTATCAGTTAAATCTGCAGTAGCGAATTGTTCAAGTAATGCAATTTTGTCTATAAAAGAATCAAGTGCAAGAGGATCACCACTGTAGTTTTATCTAATAGAATTAGCACATGTGTTAATGAAAATTCTCTTTTCCTCAGGTGTTGCCATGATTTGATCGTTAAGATCTGAAGCTGAATTAGCAGAAGGTGAGGCCACGTTTGTATTATTTGGATCGTTAAGATCTTGGTTTAAGTTAGTATAAGGGTTAACTAAGGTTGTACTATTTGAGTCGGTAAGCTCTGATTTTAAAGTAGAAAAAGTTGAGGTTAATTGTGCGCTATTTGAATCGTTAAGATTTGAAGCTAAATTAGAAGTTAAATTTTTACTGGAAGAATCTTTGAAGCCTGGAAAATCTGTTGACAAAGAAAATCTATTTTCCTGGTTTGTGACTTCTTTGTTCGAGGATGACGCTAAACTTTCGTAGCTTGAGGCTGACTTATCGGAATCGGATTCTGAGTCTGAATTTTTTTGCACTTGCTTACCACTTCTAAGGTTGTACATATGTATGTAGATACCAGAGTAGCAAAAATAATTCAGTTCAAACTATGAAATTAATGAAGCACTTGTTTGAATGTCTGAATTTATATTTGAAGCTGAAACGTTGAGGAAAAAGAAAAAAAATTTTTTGTAGGCATTGAAGAAGTATTTAACAATTTATTGGAAGAATAAATGAAAACTTCATTATACTTGCATAAAAAAATCTTTAAGAAGTAATTGAGTTTAAACTTTGCACAAAAGTATATAGGTATTAATTGGTAAAAATTTCAAAATTGTTGTAATTTGTTCAAAAAAATCCATTTATATTCACAGGCGCACCGCTTTGTAAAAAAAAAAATCGTATATTTTCACGGACGCACCGCTTTATAAAAAAAATCTCACTTGGCTTTTCACGGAACCACCGTTTATATCAAAAAAAATTTAATTGGTTTTTAACGGAACCACCGCATATCAAAAAATTTTTAATTGGTTTTTAACGGAACCACCGCATATTTCAAAAAATCTGAATTGGTTTTCCACCAACCACCGTTTATATCAAAATTTACCGATTACACGTAAACTATTATCTAGTTCACTCAGTTTTATATTATATTTATTTATTTATATTTATTTATTTAATCAACAAGCCAGGTGTTTATAGACTGTTAATATACAAAACTTCAAGTTTACATAGCTTATATAAAAAAGTATAGTTAACTTTATGACAAGTATCTGATTATCAGGTTCTTAAATGTAAATTTACTACAACTAAAATCAAACGCCAAGGAATAGGAATAAGCATTAAATTGAGAAAGTGTCTTCCTAAGGGGACCATTCATTGCATAAACCGTTCTAGCCACACCCATATAAAACAAATCGTTACAACGAAGGATACGACAGGGTACATTAAAACGAATTTTCATGAGGAGGTAAGAACAGTCAATTGAGCCCGAAACGATATCAAAGACAACGCACATTGACAACAGAGTTCGCCTGGAGTCTAGTGACATAAGATTTATCAATGAACAGCGAGAGTGATATGATGGTACAGGGTCTACAAAGTTCATCGACCGCAATGCAAAGCGCATAAAAGCTCTCTGAACAGACTCCAACCTCTTGATATAAACTGCATGAAAAGGTCTCCAAATAAATACCGCATACTCCAACCTCGATCTAACTAAAGATGTGTACAGTAGTTTAAGAGTATAAGGATCTGAAAATGATGAGCAGTTACGGCGGATAAAAGCCAACATCGCGTACGCTTTAGAAACTATATAGCTTATGTGAGTGGTAAAAGTCAGCTTGGTATCAAAATACACACCCAAATCTTTAACTTCAGTTGACTTTTTTATTGAACGTCTGAGATACTATACGATCTAGGAACTAAACCAGAACCTTTAGCATAAGTGTTAAAATGACACTTACCAATATTTAGGAATAGAAGATTACGGACACACCAATGGTATAAGTTTCTAAGCTCACTTTTTAAGATTAAAGAATCATCCAAGCACTTGATTTCATGGTAAACTTTTAAGTCATCAACATAAAGAAGAAACTTACACCTTGAAAAGCAAGATGATATGTCGTTAATAAATATGACAAATAATAGCGGACCCAAAACACTGCCCTGGGGGACACCGGAAGTTGGGGCGAATGGAAAAGATGACACATTATCTAGACGAACGACAGAAGTCGTCCTCTAAGTAAGAAGAGATCCACTTCAGAAACTCAGAGTGAAAGCCCAAGCATTCAAGTTTTGCCAGTAGTATTCGATGCGATACCCTATCGAAAGCCTTAGAGAAATCAGTATAGACCGCATCGATTTGGTAGCTCTTTTGAAAGGAATCCAATCAGTCTTCCGTAAAAACAGCCAGATTAGTTATGGTAGACCTACCCTCAACGAAACCGTGCTGCTGAGGACATAGTAGATGTTTCACGGAGAAGTAAATTTTATTCTTAACTATGCACTCAAATAGCTTTGAAACAGTGGTAAGTTTGGATATCGGCCTATAATTTTCGATATCATTTTTGTTACCACCTTTAAGGATAGGCATAATAAAGGTCAATTTCCAAGCATCAATAAAAACTCCGGCAGATAGTGACATATTAAATATGTGCCTTAAAGGAACAACCAAAGATGAACAACTTTTCAACAGGAGAGCCGAGAGGCCATCTGCGTCAGTTTTGGTTGACATCTTTAGCTGACACCATTAGCTATGTCCAAGTCAGTCAAGCATAGCTTCCCGAAATTGATGGAAGTATCTACAATTGGCAGATATTCAGACGACACCCCACTACTATTATCCGTAACGAAATTCGAGGAAAATAATTCAGCGAATAAGTCAGCCGCTTCCGAAATTGAGTTGGCCGAAACACCTCTAAGGTGGACCGATGTCGGAATATCCGAACAATTCTTTTTCGACTTAATGTAGCTCCAAAAAAAAATGGTGATATTTCGTTGGTAAATGAATGTATTGAAGAAATTCTACCTGGAATAAGAGAAATCTTTAAATGGAAGATTTGTGAGAAGATGATGGAAGCTTGAAAATATGAGAATTTGTAAATGAATTGATAAATTTTTAAATTAGAAATTCGAAAATATGAAAAATTTGAAGAAAATGTAAATTTGTAAAAATGAGTTGAAAAAATTGAGGCAAAATAAAAATTGCAGACTTGAAAATGTTGATACTTATAAAATGGTTTGAAAATTTTAACACTTGTTGAAAACTGCGGAAGTATTAGTGGTTAAGTTTAGAATTTAGACGCACGCATGCCAACGCATCGCATTTAATTAAGATTGTAATATTTCGTATACATACATATGTGTCTAATAAAAACGTAAGTAAAACAAGTAAGGAAGGCTAAGTTCGGATGTAACCGAACATTACATACTCAGATGAGAGCTATGGAGACAAAATAAGGGAAAATCACCATGTAGGAAAATGAACCTAGGGTAAACCTGGAATGTGTTGTTTGTACGAACTTGTCAAATGAAAGGTGTTAATGAGTATTTTAAAAGGAGTGGGCCTTAGTCCATAATGGTGGACCAGGGGTCACACTAGAATTTGTTTGTACCATACGATATGGGTATCAAATGAAAGGTGTTAATGAGTATTTTAAAAGGGAGTGGGTCTCAGTTCTATAGGTGGACGCATTTTCGAGATATCGCCATAAAGGTGGACCAGGGGTGACTCTAGAATTTGTTTGTACGACATGGGTATCAAATGAAAGGTGTTAATGAGTATTTTAAAAGAGAGTGGGCCTTAGTTCTATGGGTGGACGCCTTTTCGAGATATCGCCATAAAGGTGGACCAGGGCTGACTCTAGAATTTGTTTGTATGATATGGGTATCAAATGAAAGGTGTTAATGAGTATTTTAAAAGGGAGTGGGCCTTAGTTCTATGGGTGGACGCCTTTTCGAGATATCGCCATAAAGGTGGACCAGGGATGACTCTAGAATTTGTTTGTAAGATATGGGTATCAAATGAAAGGTGTTAATGAGTATTTTAAAAGCGAGTGGGCCTTAGTTCTATAGGTGGACATCTTTTCGAGATATCTCCATAAAGGTGGACCAGGGGTGATCCTATAATGTGTTTGTACAATATGGGTGTCAAATTAAAGGTATTAATAAGAATTTTAAAAGGGAGTTGTGGTAGTTGTACATGTGAAGGCGTTTTCGAGATTTCGACCAAAATGCGGACCGGGGTGACCCAGAACATCATCTGTCGGGTACCGCTAATTTATTTATATATGTAATACCACGAACAGTATTCCTGCCATGATTCCAAAGGCTTTCGATTTCACCCTGCAGAACTTTTTCAGTTTCTTCTACTTAATATGGTAGGTGTCACACCCATTTTACAAAGTTTTTTTCTAAATTTATATTTTTCGTCAATAAACCAATGCAATTACCATGTTTCATCCCTTTTTTCGTAATTGGTATAGAATTATGGCATTTTTTTCATTTTTCTTAATTTTCGAAATCGAAAAAGTGGGCGTGGTCATAGTCGGATTTCGGCCATTTTTTATACCAATACAAAGTGTCTTCAGATAATTATGTGAACTGAGTTTAGTAAAGATATATCGATTTGTGCTCAAGTTATCGTGTTAACGGCCGAGCGGAAGGACAGACGATCTGCTGCCCTTTTTCACAGAAAACAGTTATCGTCATAGAGTCTTAGCGCCTACCAAATTTCACAAGGATTGGTAAATATTTGTTCGACTTATAGCATTAAATGTATCCTAGACAAATCAAATGAAAAAGGGCGGAGCCACGCCCATTTTGAAATTTTCTTTTTGTATTTTGTTGCACCATATCATTACTGGAGTTGAATGTTGACATAATTTACTTATATACTGTAAAGATATTAAATTTTTTGTAAAATTTTCACATAAAAAAAAATTTTTTTTTAAGTGGACGTGGTCGTTCTCCGATTTTGCTAATTTTTATTAAGCCTACATATAGTAATACAGGTAACGTTCCTGCCAAATTTCATCATGATATCTTCAACGACTGCCAAATTACATCTTGCAAAACTTCTAAATTACCTTCTTTTAAAAGTGGGCGATGCCACGCCCGTTGTCCAAAATTTTACGTATTTTCTATTCTGCGTCATAAGTTCAACCCACCTACCAAGTTTCATGGCTTTATCCGTCTTTGATAATGAATTATCGCACTTTTTCGATTTTTCGAAATTTTCGATATCGAAAAAGTGGGCGTGGTTATAGTCCGATATCGTTCATTTTAAATAGCGATCTGAAATGAGTGCGCAGGAACCTACACACCAAATTTCGTCAAGATACCTCAAAATTTACTCAAGTTATCGTGTTAACGGACGGACGGGCGGACGGACGGACATGGCTCAATCAAATTTTTTTTCGATACTGATGATTTTGATATATGGAAGTCTATATCTATCTCGATTCCTTTATACCTGTACAACCAACCGTTATCCAATCAAAGTTAATATACTCTGTGAGCTCTGCTCAACTGAGTATAAAAAATGTAATACATACATACATATTATATACATATTTCCTGCTGCTGGTCTTTGCTGGTTCCTACTGGTGCTTGTGGCTTGAAAATATGCCACTTACTGGACTAAAATCAGCATCCGGAAAATGTTTGGTAGAAGGAATGTAGCATGAATTTGAGTTAAAGTTTGTGAAAATGTTATATTCCGCGTGTTAATGATATTGTGAAGTGGTGTCGCTACTGACTATACCACGTAAAACTTATTGGCAAATTTGGATTAATCCTTTGCCAGCAAATCTAATTTTGGTTACTCTTAATAACCAAGAAAATTATGTAATGCCACCATTTTGTATTTCCCGTGGCGTGGTTTCGATGTCACGGTTGCCATGTAAGGTTCCATTTTGGAACCTCCGAAAAGTTGTACTTAGTACACACCCTACTGCACACTCCACAATCAATACCAAAAAACACGTACTTTTAGTCTTCAATTTTACCATTCTTTATTTAGGTTGGCTTTAATTTTGTAGGATAGTTAATATATTAATTTATTTAGCTATATCCTTAGTTCGTAGTTTTAGTTTGATTTAATTTAATATTTTTGTCCGCACACACTTGCTCGTTTCAGTTCAACATTTATAATTGTATGTATAACCTTGTTTATGTCAGTGATGTGGGCCGCAGTTGTATTTGACATGCGCATTGACACCTGTACGCGCCTGTCAAATACAATACCTTATTATATTTTGGTGTAAGGCTTATTTTCCTTATAGACTAAAATACCGGATTCAATGGGTATGTGTAGCGCAGCCCTTTCAGGTTGCCAGCGCAATACACAGCTTCTCCAAACCCAATTGTCAATCTCACCTATCCGTGGCGAATCCTGTTTCACTAACAGACGAGGCTCTGGCGACCCCTAACTTCTCGTGGATCTAGGGGGTGGAAGGGCGGGATGGCCTAGAAGGTCGTATGTGGTCATAACAAATCGTTCCCGAGATGGTCGTTCTTGGTACCGGAACGTACCGGATCTGCATCCGGCAAAGGACCATCAACTCGATAACACTCCCCAAGGCATTCGGGGAGTGTCCTTATCGCTACAACAACAACAACAACAAGGGTACCCGGGTCCACGCTTTGGACTATCTCTCGAGACCCTAGTCACCCAGCGGTATAAAAATTACCCGGTACTAATTCACACATCAACAGCTTCAATTTGATACCCATAATGTAAAAACGCATCCTAGTGTTACCCTGAACCACGTTTTGGCCTATATTTCGAGACCTTACTCACCCAGGGGTATGACATTTACCCTCAAATAAAGCACTCATCAACAGCTTTCATTTGTTATCCATATTCTATAAACACATTCTAAGGGTACCAGGGTCCACGTTTTGGCCTATATCTCGAGACCCTTGTTACTCAGGGGTATCAAAGTACTCACAAACAGCTTCCATTTGAGAGCCATATGGTACACACACATCCCAGGATTACCCAGATCCACGTTTTGATCTCAAGACCACATCCAGAACGGGATAAAAAGTATCCTATGTCCGTCTCCTGGTTCTAAGCTACCTCCCCACCAATTTTCGCCGCAATCGGTTCATCCGTTCTTGAGTTATAACTAGTGTAACTATCACCACTTTCTTTTATATATATAGGTAAAATATTACGTATACCCAGTGATGCACCTCTTTTCAGTTGGTGTGGATATGTTTGTACACGTGCTTATTTAACTTTACATACATATATGAAATATAACCTATCCTATATTTCAAGTTATACCAAACTACGCGCAGGGTGCAAAACAAATTCAAAATCGGTTTAGTAATTTAGGAGTCCATCGCTGACAAACATAGTGACACGTGATTTTTATATATAAAGATATATATTTGTTGACTAGAAATGGTTAAATAGGAATATATTCAAATTTCAATGGATTTAGAACGGCCTTTTTAAATTTTGATTTATTTTGTACTTTTGTTCTATTTCTTCCATAAAACTAATATTTGATGACCTAAAAATAAACAGAGGGAAAGTTGTATACCTGTATTCGTCTCCGCTTATGAAAAGGGTGTTTTGGGCCGTTAGCCCGACTTTGAGGACGTATTCGAAATTCCAGGTATGCAGATTCTGTTTACTCTACTAGACCTAAAACTTGATATCTCGCAAAGCATATATTTTCATTGTCATTTAGTGTAATTCATTGAAAAAAAATTGTCGCGTCCATAACCATACTTAAGCTTCTATCCAACGTTTTAAAAAGATATTTCAGATTTCGAAAATTTACGGGCAGTGGGTCTTTATTTCGCTCTCTCTCTCTCATTTAATGAATGTAAAATCTCCTTTTAGCTTCTTTAAGTTTTGCATACTTTCACAAGCGTTAAAAATTATGTATATTTCTTGTCGGGTCCGAGCTTCATCATTTATCGTCATATATATGTACATACTTAAAATTTTGAAGTACCCACAATTGGGCTTCAAATATTGTAATATCCGCTCAGTCCGCTGCTCATATTCTCTTTTATGCACGTTGAAATGAGTCCGTTACCAAGGACTTGCCCATTTTTATTTGCAAAGTGTGTTTTATAAGTTGACATATGTACAATGAATGTATTTTTAATGAAAAGTAGAACGGGTAGACCTAATTAGTTTTATCTGTTTTGAGACGTGTAAATAAAAAATAAGATGTGAAATAACAAAAATACATCTAAACTGAAGTTAAAGCTACACAAATCTCGTTATACTCAGCGTGCTTTGCACTTAGATTGTATTAACTTTGGTAACATAAGGGGCATAAACGAATGGAAATAAATATAGACTTCCCTATATCAAAATGCTGAGGATGAAAAAAGGAATTGACCATCTATCTGTCGGTGCACACGATAACTTGAGTAAATATTGAGAAAAAAATATTGCAATTTGGTATAGGGGTTCCTTGGCGCTCATCTCCCATCGCAATGTTAGGGAAATCGGATTTAACCACGCCCACCTTTTCCATATATAACATAAAAAAAACACATAAAACCTGACTATTTAGTAAATAATTCATCTAGAATGTTAAAATTTAATGTGTTCACTTATATCAAGATTCTTGATTTCTTTTGAAAATGGGCTTTTTTTTTACGAGGAGGAAGCATCAAAAGCCTCATAGTCAGTGTGGGACTTTAACCGCACTAAACATCCTACCGTCTGAGTACCATTTACCCCCCGTCTAGTATTCCGTCGGGAGGTAGGTTGAGCTCTACGTCTGTCGGGGTCACGTTGCTGTACTTTGATAGTCGCGCGGTATAGTTAAAGCTGGGACTGGCACGCTCTGCTTACTACCTCAATGTACTTGACACATACCATTTCTACGAATATTTCCAAGCATACCTTAAACACTATGCATACAGTGCTTGTGGCATGTTTGTGCGTTCGACTACTTGTATTGTAGGGTTTTGTTTTTTTTTTATTATATGTATATATATAAATAAATAAATTTTTTTTTTTCATTTAATTTTAATAGTTCTTTTTATTTTATTTAATTTTAATAGGTGTTTTTTTCTTTTTATACTCAGTTGAGCAGAGCTCACAGAGTATATTAAGTTTGATTGGATAACGGTTGGTTGTACATATATAAAGGAATCGAGATAGATATAGACTTCCATATATCAAAATAATCAGGATCGAAAAAAAATTTGATTGAGCCATGTCCGTCCGTCCGTCCGTCCGTCCGTTAACACGATAACTTGAGTAAATTTTGAGGTATCTTGATGAAATTTGGTATGTAGGTTCCTGAGCACTCATCTCAGATCGCTATTTAAAATGAACGATATCGGACTATAACCACGCCCACTTTTTCGATATCGAAAATTTCGAAAAACCGAAAAAGTGCGATAACTCATTACAAAAGACAGATAAAGCGACGAAACTTGGTAGATGGGTTGGCGTTATGACGCAGAATAGAAAATTAGTAAGATTTTGGACAATGGGCGTGGCACCGCCCACTTTTACAAGGAGGTAATTTAAAAGTTTTGCAAGCTGTAATTTGGCAGTCGTTGAAGATATAATGATGAAATTTGGCAGGAACGTTACTACTATTACTCTATATGTGCTAAATAAAAATTAGCAAAATTGGATGAAGAACACGCCCACTTTTTAAAAAAAAAATTTTTTAAATTCAAATTTTAACATAAAGTTTAATATCTTTACTGTATATAAGTAAATTAAGTCAAAATTCAACTCCAGTAATGATATGATGCAACAAAATACAAAAATAAAAGAAAATTTCAAAATGGGCGTGGCTCCGCCCATTTTCATTTAGTTTGTCTAGAATACTTTTATTGCCATAAGTCGAACAAAAATTTACCAATCCTTCTCAAATTTGGTAGCAGCATAGATTCTATGACGGTAACTGTTCTCTGTGAAAATGGGCGAAATCGGTGGAA
This sequence comes from Eurosta solidaginis, assembly GCF_040869045.1. NCBI lineage: Eukaryota > Metazoa > Arthropoda > Insecta > Diptera > Tephritidae > Eurosta > Eurosta solidaginis. The sequence continues at coordinate 148,835,843 of NC_090322.1, forward strand.
GCCACGCCCAGTTTTTATACACAGTCCACCGTCTGTCCTTCCGCTCGGCCATTAACACAATAACTTGAACAAAATCCGATATATCTTTACTAAACTTAGCCCACGTACTTACCTGAGCTCACTTTTTCTTGGTATAAAAAATGGGCGAAATCTGACCATAACCACGCCCACTTTATCGATATCGAAAATTACGAAAAATGAAAAAAATGCCATAATTCTATACCAAATACGAAAAAAGTGATGAAACATGGTAACTGGATTGGTTTATTGACGCAAAATATAACTTTGGAAAAAACTTTGTAAAATGGGTGTGACACCTACCATATTAAGTAGAAGAAAATGAAAAAGTTCTACAAGGCGAAATCAACAGCCCTTGGAATCTTGGCAGGAATACTGTTAGTGGTATTGCATATATAAATAAATTAGCAGTACCCGACAGATGATTTTCTGGATCACCTGGTCCACATTTTGGTCGATATCGCGAGAACGCCTTCATATATACATCTAAGGGCCACTCGCTTTTAAAACCCTCATTAATACCTTTAATTTGATATCCATATCGTACAAAAACATACCAGAGTCACCCCTGTCCCACCCTAATGGCGATATCTCGAAAAGGCGTCCACCTATAGACCTAATGCCCCCTCCCTCTTAAAATGCTCAGTAACACCTTTCGTTTGATACCCATATCGTACAAACATTCTAGAGTCACCCCTGGCCCACCCTAATGGCGATATCTCGAAAAGGCGTCCACCTATAGACCTAGTGTCCACTCCCTCTTAAAATGCTCAGTAACACCTTTCGTTTGATACCCATATCGTACAAACATTCTAGAGTCACCCCTGGCCCACCCTAATGGCGATATCTCGAAAAGGCGTCCACCTATAGACCTAATGCCCACTCCCTCTTAAAATGCTCAGTAACACCTTTCGTTTGATACCCATACCGTACAAACATTCTAGAGTCACCCTTGGTCCAGCTTTATGGCGATATCTCGAAAAGGCGTCCACCTATAGAACTAAGGATTACTCCCTTTTAAAATACTCATTACCACCTTTCATTTGATACCCATATTGTACAAACACATTCTAGAGTCACCCTGGCCCACCCTAATGGCGATATCTCGAAAAGGCGTCCACCTATAGACCTAATGCCCACTCCCTCTTAAAATGCTCAGTAACACCTTTCGTTTGATACCCATATCGTACAAACATTCTAGAGTCACCCTTGGTCCACCTTTATGGCGATATCTCGAAAAGGCGTCCACCTATAGAACTAAGGATTACTCCCTTTTAAAATACTCCTTACCACCTTTCATTTGATACCCATATCGTACAAACACATTCGTCACCCCTGGCCCACCCTAATGGCGATATCTCGAAAAGACGTCCACCTATAGACCTAATGCCCACTCCCTCTTAAAATGCTCAGTAACACCTTTCGTTTGATACCCATATCGTACAAACATTCTAGAGTCACCCCTGGCCCACCCTAATGGCGATATCTCGAAAGGGCGTCCACCTATAGACCTAATGCCCACTCCCTCTTAAAATGCTCAGTAGCACCTTTCGTTTGATGCACATATCGTACAAACACATTCTAGAGTCACCCCTGGCCCACCCTAATGACGATATCTCGAAAAGGCGTCCACCTATAGACCTTATGCCCACTCCCTCTTAAAATGCTCAGTAACACCTTTCGTTTGATACCCATACCGTACAAACATTCTAGAGTCACCCCTGGCCCACCCTAATGGCGATATCTCGAAAAGGCGTCCACCTATAGACCTAATGCCCACTCCCTCTTAAAATGCTCAGTAACACCTTTCATTTGATTCCCATATCGTACAAACACATTCTAGAGACACCCCTGGTCCACCTTTATGGCGATATCTCGAAACGGCGTCCACCTATGGAACTAAGGATCACTCCTTTTCAAAATACTCATTAACAGCTTTCATTTGATACCCATATCGTACAAACACATTATAGAATCACCCCTGGTCCACCTTAATGGGGACATCTCGAAAAGGCGTCCACCGATAGACCTAAGGCCCACTCCCTCTTAAAATGCTCAGTAACACCTTTCATTTGATACCCATATCGTACAAACAAATTCTAGAGTCAGCCCTGGTCTACCTTTATGGCGATATCCCTAAATGGCGTTCATCCATAGAACTATGGCCTACTCTCTCTTAAAATACTCTTTAATACCTTTCATTTGATACACATGTTATACAACCACATTCCAGGGTTACCCCAGATTGATTTTCCTTATTTTGTCTCCATAGCTCTCAACTGAGTATGTTATGTTCGGTTACACCCGAACTTAGCCTTCCTTACTTGTTTCATTTAATTTTAACAGGTTTTTTCTTTTTTTCCCCCACAATACGTAACGGCGGCTTTTCTCGTACTTCCACCTGTTGGAGAGCCCTTGTCTCCAATCCGTAGGGTTGTCGTTGCGTGTATGTTGACTGCTTTTGGTCACACGGTTGAAGAGGCCGTGTCTCCAATCCGTGCTTTGATCCTTCACCTGGCAGTATTCGAACGGTTGAAGAGGCCTTGTCTCCAATCCGTCGCCTGATTTACTATTACATTACCTACATATATTCCGGTCTTTTCTTATTTTATCATTTTGACGACGCTTATTGTACGGAGGCCTTGCATCCAAAACGTGCTTAGCTCGATCCCCTCCACCTTTGCAGTTTGTGCTCCACCCACAAAACTCGACTGTTCAATGTTCGCTACAACGGAGCCTTTCCAGACTTCGTAGACACTTCATTATTTCCGCTATTATGCTTTGTAGCATAGTTTGCATCTCGAGCTATAGAACCTAGGACACTCGAAAAATATATGGTACACATCTTCTACTGTATCGCCGCCACAGTGACCATAAGTTGTTAGGCTCGTGATTGAATCGGTGCAAATATTCCTTAAAGCATCCGTGACCACTAAGAAACTGTGTGATGTAGAAATCTGCCTCGCCGTAGTTTTTAGATATCCATATATTAATATCTGGGATATATCGGTGTGTCCAGCGTCCATTTGTTGAGGCATTCCATCTGAGCTGCCAGTTCTGCACGCTTAGCTCTCTAGCTCCATCACGTGAGCTTTGATCCTGATAAATCTTCGCTGCTTCTTTTGCTAATATGTCTATAGTAAACCTTCCTGCGATGATTAGTGCTGCGTCGCCAGAGACAGTTTTAAAGGAACTACAGACGCGTAGTGCACACAGGCGGTAGGTCGACTTTACCCCGCGGAAGTATGATTTATACTCCGTGGCCTGATGCCAAACCGGAGCCCCGTAAAATATTTGGCTTTTTATAACGCCATCCAGAAATTGACGCCGTCGTTGGTTTGGTCTTCTTGCATTTATCATTATCCTAGATAATGCTGCTACGGTTTTTGCTACCTTTTCATTGGCATACTCTAAGTGGGTTTTGAATGACAACCTTCTGTCTATCACAACCCCCAAGTATTTTATTGCAGGCATCGTGTCGATGTCATGGCGGCCTATTCTTACAGTGACCTGCTCCACCCTTTTCCTGCTTGATATGAGTACAGCCTCTGTTTTTTGTTCCGCCAGCTGCAGTCCATTTTCTGTAAGTCACGATTGAACCATCGATATGCTTGTATTAGATTTGGCGCATATTTCGCCTAGGTGCTTGGCCGTGACTACCAATGCGATATCGTCCGCGAAGCCGATAATTTTCACCCCATTGGGTACCTTGAGGCACAATACTCCGTCGTACATAACGTTCCAAAGCAGTGGACCCAGCAGGGAGCCTTGAGAAATACCGCCTGTGACGTGAAGCTTTTCTACTCCAGCAGCCATTTTATATTCCAGCACTCTACCTTCAAAGTAGCTGCGTATGATCCTACGCAGGTAAAGGGATATGCCTATCTGGTCCAGCATGTCTAGAATTTTTGCCCAATTGGCATTGTTGAAGGAGTTTTTCACATCTAAAGTAACGATAAGGAAATATTCCTTAGAGTCTTCGAGCCATCGAGTGCCACTTATGGCTTCTTGGGCCACTTTCTTCGCCATTTTCGCAGCTTGGATTGTAGATCTTCCTTTCCTAAACCCAAACTGGTTACAGAAAATACCCACCCCACATCTTCGATTTATTTTTCGAGTCGATTATAGAGGATTCGCTCAATAACTTTACCGGCGGAGTCGAGCAGGCAAATGGGCCTGTAGCTAGATGGTTCCGCCGTATTTTTACCAGGCTTTGGCAGCAGTACCAGCTTTTGTCGTTTCCATATTGTAGGAAATGTCCCCTCAGCCAAGCATGCATTAAATAGTTTCGCAAATGTTGGCGTGTTATAAGTGAGAGCTAGTTTGAGTGCTCTGTTTGGTACCCCGTCTGGGCCAGGAGACTTGCGGTCTTGCAGTCTATTCACCGCCTGAAGGACCTCGACGACGGTAACCTCGTCAAATGGGTATAGTGCTGCGCCTGATGTGGGAGAAACTAGCTCCCTTTGCGTGGGAAATAAAGTATCGACCACATTTCTGAGAAAAGAGGGGCATGTTGGCAACGCCTTTCCTTTGCGTTTCAATTTCTTAAAAATCAAGGGTCATTCTCGACGTAACCGCAAAGCTTAAGAAAGCATTCACGCTTACTATCTTTTATTGCTCTCTTGAGTGCGAGTCTCGCTCTTTTGTGGGTAGCTCTGCACTCTGGAAGCCCGGTCTCCCTCTGGCTCGTTGATAGCGCCTCCTAGTCTGAATACACTCTCTCCTTAGGGAGTGTATGCGCTAGTTCCACAAAAATGTGGAAAAATGTTGTTTGCGCTTGGGCTTTCTAGTCATTGACGCACCGCCTGCTGCTCTAATATCCGCCATTAATTTATTCGCCATGTCGTTAGCACTTCCTCCATTGAAAATGGGCGTGGTACCGCCCACATGTGATATAATAAATTTTAAAAATATTATTAATCATAAATCAAAAACCATTAAACCTATCATAACAAAATTCGACAGAGAATTTGCCTTTACTATAAAGAATGCTTCGAAGAAAAATTAAGGAAATTGGCGAAGGACCACGCCCATTTTTATATAAAAGATTTTTGATAGGGTCGTGGACGAATAAAATAAGCTGTATCTTTACAAAAAAGAGCTTTATATCAATGGTGTTTCATTTTCCAAGTGAAACTATAACAAGAAAAAGGAAAACATTTTAATTTATGAAAACGGGCGTGGCACCGCCCCTTTTATGACCAAACAATTTTCTATATATCGGCAGCCATAACTCGAACAAAAATTAAAGGATCGTAATGAGATTAGGTATATATATTTCTAGGAAAACTGGACGGGACCGGTTAAAAACCACGCCCAATTTTATATAATAGGAGTTTAAAAGGGTCGTAGAATAGAAAAATAACCTATATCTTAGCGAAAAGTAGTTTTGTTTCAATGATATTTCACTGGTCAAGTTTTATTGTAAGAGGAAATAAGAGACATTTTTTTAATGGGTGGTGCCACGCCCCTATTCCGATAAAGCATTACAAAATATTCCTAAAGCCTCAAAAAAAAGCCCCCGTAACGAAATTCGAAAAAGCTATTTATCTAAAATGAGCTGTACAATTCAAACTCACGCTGAGTATATAATATTCGGTTACACCCAAACTAAGCCACCGTTACTTGTTTTTGTTTATTTTAATTAGCTGAATTAGCTCTACCAAAATAACAAAACAAATGTGTTTATTGATATTGTAGCGAAATTAAATTACGCATTTTGGTATCTTTTTTCAAAACAAAATTTCTTTGCAATTGTTTGTTTATTTATAAGTACGTGGACGAATCCCAAATAAGGTCCATCACAAACCGGAAATCGAAAGTGGTCAGACTTTATTTCTATCACTTGGGCTTAAAGGTCAAATATGTGTATGATATTGAGATCAATTATTTTATTATTTTCCCTCATCCCGAACAGAGAAACAAGATTTCAAGGAAAGGCTTCCTCGGTTTTGCACATTTGGATGTTTTATCAATAAATTATAACGTCCTTTTCGTTTTAATACAATTTTGTCTAGTCTTTTATTATACCTTTCATGAAAATTAAACGGTATATTAACTAGGTCAAGAAATTCAAAATTGTAAGTCCTTAAAGGAAAATAGATAGACCCACCATTAAGTATACCGAAATTATCAGGATGAAGATTGATTTAGCCATGTCCGCCTGCCCGTCTGTCTGTTTGTATACAAACTGGTCCCTCAATTTTTGAGATATCTTGATAAAATGTGCAGAGCGGGTATATTTAGGTGTCCGATTAGACATTTGTCGGAACCGGCCGGATCGGACCACTATAACATATATCCCCAATACAACCGATTTTTCAGAAGAGAGGATTTTATTCATATCTTCCTTAATTTATCATATTGAAGCTTCAAACTTCACCACATGCCTTTGCATATTGCATATGTTATTGTCTGAAAAAAGGAGGAGATCGGTCGTATATATCGCATATGTTGAACACTAGGGGTGCGCCTGAATGTGAATGGGGAATTACACTTACGCAGGGTATGTATTACGACATGATTGGTGCAACTTCCTTTCTAATAATTCAGGTTTTAATTAACAATAATGACTTATGAATTAATAAGGAAGATGTAACAAATTATATTTCGAGTAAATCAAACTTTTATGATGAAATTTAAAACTACACAACTATAGACTTGAAATGTTCGAATTAATGAATAAGTAGCACTTTATGCAAATTAGAAAATATAAACGATGATTAATGTTGCCAACATAAAGGATTTCTGTTATAGAAAAACTCGTTGTTCTTTACAAATACTAGAAGCTTTGAAGGACGCACCTTACAAGACCAGCAGCAGCCGTTGGGTTTTTATTCGCTGCATTATCTTCATATCTGCGTAAAGCTCATACAGGTCATCATTTTACGAAACTCGGTCGGCATCACGGACAGGACCATAAATCTTTCAGAGATATTTCCTCTGTAACACTACAAGAGCCACCTCATCTTTCTTCGGCACCGTATTAGTATGGCTCGAAATCATGGATGATGAGTGACTTTTAGAGCGGGATTGTTGTGCGTCTAGGGAGGACTTTACTTTTCAATTGCATACTCTTTCCAAAGTAGCAGTTGTTGCGAAGAGTTATTCTCCGTTTTGATTTCTAAGCTAACATTGTATTTTGTGTTAACGCTGGTTCCTGAATAGACGAAATCCGTCGCAGAGACGTGGCTTATAGGGCCCTAATGCTTTTCTTTCCTGGATGACAGCAAGTACTTCGTCTTGTCCTCAGTTACCACAAGCCCCAATATTTTTTGTCTCATTATCTAACCCACAGAAGGCAAAACTCACTATATAAAGACCATACGCCAGTAACTGTGCGCTATTTATAATAGACTGTCCTTCACGGTGTGACCAATTGGCGCCAGTTGGCAGAACTAACAAGCTACTGACGCGCCTTGTTGGACTGCCATTACCGTTCAAACCGCTAAGCGTCAATTAAGTAGGTAAGTACCATCACGGTTTAGGTCTACTGCTCTTCTCCAGCATTATGTTAAAGAAATCGTACGAAAGGGAGTCGCATCATTTGGTTTCGAATGGCTCGGAAAGGTGCTTCCAAATTCTTACCGACCTGGTGGTGTTGCTCAACATCATTTGGCAGAGCCTTATTAACTTTGCAGGGAACATAAATTCAGACCTAGCAGCATCGCGCTATCATAGCCTGCTTTGAAGTCGACAAAAAGGTGGTCAGTCGTAAGGCTTCTCCAAGATCTGGCGCATAGTAAGGATCTGGTCGATAGCAAATTAACCAAGCCTGAAGTCGTGCTGATAAGGTTCAATGCGTTCGTTGACTATGGGCTTCAGTTTACTTCAGTTCACTATATAAAACCTTATATGCGATATTAAGTATGCTGATTCCGCGGTAATTGGGTGATCGCCTTTATTGCGGATTGGACAGAGTAAACAGTTCCAATCTGGAAGCATGCGCTTATCCCACCATATTTTTCACAGGAGTTGATGCAACTTTTCTGCTCCGTGTTTGAACAGCTCAGCAGGTATTCCGTGTTTTCCATCATCGGCGATTGGGGTATCGGGTTTGTCTTTTTTCTCGCTAGCTAGCAATGAGGAGAAGTATTCCATTCACAACTTAAGCACCCTTTGTAAGTCAGGTACCCAGTCTCCATGTCATTCCTGCAGGAATCTGCCCCTATCTTGGAAGCCTCCGTTATCTGCCGGAATTTTTCTGATAGGATTTTAGGGCATTCTTCCTATCAGAACACAGAATATTGGTACGCTGTTCTTGTAGCGATAAGGGAATTACGTTATGCTTTGGGGGAGTATTATCGATGTTCTGTTCTCTTGCTCTTGGTACCGAGGAAATGATTCTTTCCATACCTATGTGGCACAATCATCTCCACTCGTTTCGAAAGAGGCGACCAAAATACCGAAATGATTCAAGGAGTTATGCAATCGCAATTTATATCTTCTACCCGTGGCGAGTCCTATTGCTTTGGCAGCCGAGGTTCTGGCTACCCAAGTTCCATGGAACTAGGGGGTGCGGAGAGGGATGGCCTAGAAGGTTCAATGTGGTCATATTAAATCGTTCCCGAGATGGCCGGATTTGTACCTTAATGGTGCTTGTTACCGGAACATACCGAATCTATATCCGGCAGAGGACCATCAACATCTATAACACTCTCCAAAACCTTCGGAGAGTGACTTTATCGCAACATCAACAACCACAGCAACTTCTCTGCGCCCGAATTCCTGTATGATACAACGGTATAGAATCCGAGACCGATCCAAGTAAATTCTTAGTGTATGGCTTTGGAGTTTTCAGTCTCGCCCTATCCCATGTATTGCGTATAGTTGTGTATTCTTATTTGGTGATATTAGGGACTACATCTTTTTGGCCGAGTCATTCATGAGCAGTGGTTTGTCAGCGTCGATATCTAAAACTGCTCAGCTACAGAAGAAATATCTTCAGCTGCGGGTAAAACTTAAATTAATAGAATATAGAAACAAACTCCAAAGCATTCGACACTGTAAACCACAATCTTCTTACTCTAAAGTTAAAAAACATGTTCAATTTTTTACCTCCTACTTTACATTTAATAAACTCCTACCTCAGAGAGCGATCGCAAGCTGTGTGCAATGGGAGCTACATATCAAATTATCTACCGCTCTCCAAGGGTGTTCCTCAAGGCTCGATTCTTGGCCCGTTATTGTTTGTGTTGTATGTTAATGACCTTCAGAGTGTGTTGAGGTATTATGATATTCATGTTTACTCAGACGATGTGCAATTATATGTCAGTTGTCCTCTTTTATCTGTTAATAGTTGTATTAGTTATCTTAACACTGACTTAGAACATGTAAACAAGTGGGCAAGTGATAATGGCCTACTTTTAAACCCAAATAAATCACAGTGCATAGTAATCTATAAGAAAATCATATCGCTTGATAGTTTCAATAAAGTAAAATTAAATAACTCAGTCGTAGGCTATGTAAACACCGCAAAAAATCTTGGAATGATTTTTAATAGGAATTTGACATGGAATAACCACATTTATAGAGCAATAGGTAAGGTTTATGGCATGCTTCGCTCACTTTGGACTACCCAACACTTTACCCCAGTGAAAATTCGACTGCTGTTAGCTAAAACATATCTGTTACCCACCTTATTGTATGGATTTGAACTTTATGCCAATTGCGATAGCTTTTGTCGTAGTAAACTAAATGTCCTCTATAATAATATAGCCAGATATGTGTATAGTGTTGGTCGTTACGAGCACATCTCCATTTTCGCCAAGCGGATTTTTTCTATTAAATTCGATAACCTGTTACAATTAAAGTGCCTAACACTGCTTCATAAGATCATCGCATCTCGAGAACCTGAATATCTCATGGACCGCCTTAAATTTAACAGATCACCTCGTTCAACTTAACTACTATGAAGTACAACTGCCTAGTTACTGAACGTCAATTTTTTGTCTACGCTGTTCGCCTTTGGAACGCTCTGCCCCAAAAACTTAAAGCCATACAAAATGCGCTGCGCTTCAAGAATGAGCTCATAAACTATAAAAAGGCAATGTGCACTTTCTCTTACATTCTTCTTCTTTGCATTTTATTACATCCTCAGACTTGTTATTCTCTGTTAAACAAACCTGTTAAGCATCTTCACTTGTCACGTTTGTTTTTTATACTCAGTTGAGCAGAGCTCACAGAGTATATTAAGTTTGATTGGATAACGGTTGGTTGTACATATATAAAGGAATCGAGATAGATATAGACTTCCATATATCAAAATAATCAGGATCGAAACAAAATTTGATTGAGCCATGTCCGTCCGTCCGTCCGTCCGTCCGTCCGTCCGTCCGTTAACATGATAACTTGAGTAAATTTTGAGGTATCATGATGAAATTTGGTATGTAGGTTCCTGAGCACTCATCTCAGACCGCTATTTAAAATGAACGATATCGGACTATAACCACGCCCACTTTTTCGATATCGAAAATTTCGAAAAACCGATAAAGTGCTATAATTCATTACAAAAGACAGATAAAACGATGAAACTTGGTAGATTAGTTGAACTTATGACGCAGAATAGAAAATTAGTAAAAGTTTGTACAATGGGCGTGGCACCGCCCACTTTTAAATGAAGGTAATTTAAAAATTTGCAAGCTGTAATTTGGCAGTCGTTGAAGATATCATGATGAAATTTGGCAGGAACGTTACTGCTATTATTATATGTACGCTTAATAAAAATTAGCAAAATCGGAGAAGGACCACACCCACTTAAAAAAAAAAAAAAATTTTTAAAGTAAAATTTTAACAAAAAATTTAATATCTTTACAGTATATAAATAAATTTTGTCAACATTCAACTCCAGTAATGATATGGTGCAACAAAATACAAAAATAAAAGAAAATTTCAAAATGGGCGTGGCTCCGCCCTTTTTCATTTAATTTGTCGAGGATACTTTTAACGCCATAAGTCGAACAAAAATTAACCAATCCTTTTGAAATTTGGTAGGGGCATAGATTTTATGACGCTAATTGTTTTCTGTGAAAATGGGCGAAATCGGTTGATGCCACGCCCAGTTTTTATACACAGTCGTCCGTCTGTCCTTCCGCATGTCCGTTAACACGATAACTTGAGCAAAAATCGGCATATCTTTAATGAACTTAGTTCACGTGCTTACTTGAACTCACTTTATCTTGGTATGAAAAATGAACGAAATCCGACTATGACCACGCCCACTTTTTCGATATCGAAAATTACGAAAAATGAAGAAAATGCCATAATTCTATACCAAATACGAAAAAAGGGATGAAACATGGTAATTGGATTGTTTTATTGACGCGAAATATAACTTTAGAAAAAACCTTATAAAATGGTTGTGACACCTACCATATTAAGTACAAGAAAATGAAAAAGTTCTGCAGGGCGAAGTAAAAAACACTTAAAATCTTGGCAGGTACTACATATATAAATAAATTAGCGGTATCCAACAGATGATGTTCTGGGTCACCCTGGTCCACATTTTGGTCGATATCTGGAAAACGCCTTCACATATACAACGACCACCACTCCCTTTTAAAACCCTCATTAATACCTTTAATTTGATACCCATATCGTACAAACACATTCTAGAGTCACCCCTGGTCCACCTTTATGGCGATATTTCGAAACGGCATCCACCTATAGAACTAAGGCCCACTCCCTTTTAAAATACTCATTAACTCCTTTCGTTTGATACCCATATTGCACAAAAGATATCTAGAGTCACCCCTGGCCCACCTTTATGGCGATATCTCGAAACGGCGTCCACCTATGGAACTAAGGATTACTCCCTTTTAAAATACTCATTAACACCTTTCTTTTGATACCCATATTGTACAAACAAATTCTAGGGTCACCCCTGGTCCACCTTTATGGCGATATCTCGAAACGGCATCCACCTATGGAACTAAGGATTACTCCCTTTTAAAATACACATTAATACCTTTCTTCTGATACCCATATTGTACAAACAAATTCTAGGGTCACCCCTGGTCCACCTTTATGGCGATATCTCGAAACGGCGTCCACCTATGGAACTAAGGATTACTCCCTTTCAAAATACTCATTAACACCTTTCTTTTGATAACCATATTGTACAAACAAATTCTAGGGTCACCCCTGCTCCACCTTTATGGCGATATCTCGAAACGGCGTCCACCTATGGAACTAAGGATTACTCCCTTTTAAAATACTCATTAACACCTTTCATTTGATACCCATATCGTACAAACGCATTCTAGAGTCACCCCTGGTCCACCTTTATGGCGATATCTCGAAAAGGCGACCACCTATACAACAACCACACTCCCTTTTAAAACCCTCATTAATACCTTTAATTTGATACCCATATCGTACAAACACATTCTAGAGTCACCCCTGGTCCACCTTTATGGCGATATTTCGAAGCGGCATCCACCTATGGAACTAAGGATTACTCCCTTTTAAAATACTCATTAACACCTTTCATTTGATACCCATATCGTACAAACAAATTCTAGAGTCAGCCCTGGTCCACCTTTATAGCGATATCCTTAAATGGCGTCCACCTATAGAACTATGGCCCACTCCCTCATAAAATACTCTTTAATGCCTTTCATTTGATACACATGTCATACAAACACATTCCAGGGTTTCCCTCGGTTCATTTTCCTACATGGTTATTTTGCCTTATGTTGTCACCATAGCTCTCAACTGAGTATGTAATGTTCGGTTACACCCGAACTTAACCTTCCTTACTTGTTAATGTTATTTTTAAGTTAGTTTTAAGCTCAAACACTGTAAATTAACCTAAGGTTGTGTGTTTGATTAATGATAAATAAATAAATAAAATAAATATATTAGCATTAACGACTAAGAGAGATAAGGACAGTCTTTTTATAGAAAAAAGGGAGTCCGACATATCAAATGTGTTTGAGTGAGAGTTATAATCTTGGCACAAACACCGGAAAGGTTCGTTAAGTTCGAAATTCGTTCTACATTGTTTTAAAAGAAGAGCTTTGTAGTGTCTCGTAGTGCGACAGGGAACACTAAAGTTCACTTCGTTCAGAAGAAATGGGCTTGAGTTTTGTCATAAATATTACACCAAGCATATCTCTACGACTAGCAAGAGTTGGAAGATTGATAAGTCTTAATCGATTAGTATAAGGGGGAAGATTAAATGAAGAGTCCCATTGAAAATTCCTTAAGGCAAATAGTAAAAACTGTTTTTGTATTGATTCGAGCCTGTCAGTATGGACTTGAAAACGCGGATTCCAGGCTATTGAGCCATACTCCAATATCGGTCTAACCAATGTTGTGAGGAGGGTTTTCGTAACGTAGGAGGCGCAAAACTCTTTTGACCAACTTTTCACAAATGCTAAGACACCTTTAGTTCTATTGACAGTGACACTTATAAGAGTGTTGAAGCTAAGTTTGCAGTTCATTGTAACTCCCAAGTCTACAAAAACATTAACACTTTCAAGGTTTTGGTTGTTAATTGTGTAAGAAGCTGGTTGTAAAGTCCTACGCGAAAAACACATAAATTTACATTTTGAAGATGTGGTTCACATTCAGTGGCGTAACTACAACATCTGGGGCCCGTGGCAAATTCTTATGATGGGGCCCTATCAATAAAAATCGTCTCGTTGTACTCAGTTTGATTAAAAGACACAAATTTTATTTCAACAGATGATTTTAATAAACAAAACAACAATTTAATTTCAATAAGTTATTTATTAAGAAAAATCTTTTTTTCGAGATTTCTGTTCCGCAAAAGAATTTTCAATAGACAGAATAGCCAAGTTACATAACCCTTCTTGCCTCACAGAGTTTAGTTTTGAAAATAATCGTTCAGCACTAGCTGAAGTCACAGGAATTGTGAGAAATAACATTAATGCAATGCATACTTCAGGAAAGCTGCAAGACATAAAATAATTTTTTATTATTAATAAATCAGCAAGGTCTCTTATACACGACAATTTTTCTATTTCGTCTCTGAAGGTGATCGAAAACTTAGAATTTCTCTGCCAAATGATTCAGATATGGCTTTTTTATAAATCTCAACAAATTCTAGAGCATTTTTTAATAGATCAGTGTCATTTAAAACTTTTAACGTGGAAGGCTGTAAAACATTGAAATTTGAAACAATTTCATTCATTGGAATGAAACGCGATTTCAGTTGGTTTATAATGATGTCCAATACTCGATAAAATATATTCACTCTGAACAAACTTTCCGGATCTTGGAGGCGCTCATCTTGGCAGAGCTCGTCAAAATGGCGTTTTACCTTCCTCTGAGGTGTATTAGAAAATTCAGGGGTGATGGACCATTTTTCAGTTACACTATTTGCTTCCATCTTCAAATTTTCAAATTCATGTCGATACCTTTCCAATACTTCTAGGCAGATTTTCAAACGTTTTACGGCATTTGAAAGATCAGTGGCTGTAGACTGAAGTGCTTTAGAGGCTGCATCGATAGTAAGTAGGATCTTACAATGGAAAACCAGTAAAAAAAAAAAATGGAAAACCAGTAACATAACAAAATTGCAGTTTTCGATCTTCTTTTTGAGTGAAACAGCTTCATTTCTTTCATCTGATTCGCAATTTAACAGGATTGTTTTCATTAGTGCTTTTTGCACTTCAACAAACTGAACTTTTAAAGCCAAAACGGCATCATAACGTCCTGCCCGTCTAGCAGGGTTTAATGTTTTCAATGTTATTGAATTTGAAGACTCATTTTCTTCATTAGATATCAGACTTGATAAAATATTCCATCTTTTGATACTATGCCAAAAAAAATTATAAATTTGTTGAATTGTTTCAAACAAATTTTGCATATCTCACTGCATCATTGAGAACTAGATTTAAATTATGAGCAGCACAGTGAACATATACGGCCTTTGGCTCAACATCTTTTATGAGTTTTTGAACTCCACCATAAGTCCCTTTCATTGTGTTAGCACCATCATATCCTTATCCTCGACACTTATTTAGAGGAATGTTTTTGTCATTTATGGATTTAATAATTTGCTTGGACATTGCTAAGGCAGTTTGATCCTTAACTTCATGAAATCCCAAAAATATTTCTTTAATGACAAGTGCCTTAGGGATCCCATTACAATCTTTTTCGATCATACAATAACGGTAAAGTACATACATTTGATAAATTTTTGAAATATCTTGCATTGTATCGAATATGATAGAATGGAATGGTGCTTAGTTTATTTCATTTATAAGTGCATTTTCTACTTTTTAAACCAGAACAGAAATTAGCTCATTTTGTATTTTCGGACTTAAGCATTTTATATAGCCGTTTGGTTTATTTAATAACTCTTGCAAAATCGGATCTTATTTTCCTAATAACTCAACAATACTCAAAAAGTTTCCTTTGGAGCGTGGATCACTGCTATCTGCGTTTTCTCTGTGGCCACAAAAGGCTAAATTACATTTTGAAAGTGTCAGAGTAACATCAAGGAGCCTAGAAAGTACTTGTCGCCAAAAGAATTTTTCTTTTTTGATCATAGACTCTTGCTCTTCATCGAGTGTTCCATGTAGTCGCCACTGTTGATTCATAAGACAGGAATCCAGATGAATTTTTAATCTCTCGTGTCTTTGTATGCCATCTACAATATGTTTCCAGTCGTCATAGCCCTCAATCCAAATATTTTGTATATTCTTGCCCGATTTGCGAATAACCGACACGGTTCACAATACGCACTCTGAAGTATTAAAGAATAGGAAAGACATGTACGTTCAAGTTTGACGCCAGACTTGGAAACAATATAGTAAGATTTTTCTATAAAATATCTATTGTTACTATCTTTTCAGAAAGGGCCATTAGGTTTGCAATGTCCGTTTTCAATCACGAACCTTTTCACTTCATTAGTTATCTCTTTAAAGTTACCCTTATCAGTAACATATGGCGAAGATACAATATTTTTCATGCTAGAATATAATTCACTTTGATTTTTGCCGGTACCTTGTTGTGGTTGTTCTGGATCTGGATATTCACTGATGTTGGGTGCTGCATGTGATAACACTGGTGCACTTTTAGTAAGCTCCGATTCTTCACTTCTGGAGCACTGTTCAATCGATTTTTTATTATTTAAGTCGTCGTTTTTCAAGTACTGACTAATTTTAGGTAGCTTTTTATTTTTTTCCTCAGTCCCCTTCTTTCTCTTTCTTTTTTCGCTTAAATATTTGCTGGAACTAGACATTTTAATATTTAACTTCCACAATAGATTTTACTTTGCCACTATTTTCACATTCAATAAAATAACAAAATCAAACATACAAATCACCAATCGTTAAAATACCCGCACAAAAAATACGCAGTCAGTGATGCCCTCATAAAATAATATCAAATCCGGGATTCCCCTAACATAGTGTGGCCAACTCCCCCCGCAGTAGCGAGACGAAAAAAAAACTAAATGGGGAATTCCCCGATTATTAATGCTCACCCGCGCTGCCAACGTTCCGCTCCAAAATATGTAGAAACCAATTGATGCATTTTAAAATGAATAAGAACCTGCAATTATCGGTATTTTGATTGACGGGTTTTTGAATAAACATCTTTTTTTTAAGTTCGGTTCAAATGCTTAACGATTTATTGATTGGATTTTAAGCAGAATTTATAAAAATATACTTTTCACATAAAATAAATTACTCATGTACAATATAAAAACAAATTCTTGAGCTCGCACCTGTTGGCCCGGGCCCTCTTGGGTCGGGGGCCCGTGGCATTTTGCCACCCATGCCACCCTATTGTTACGCCACTGTTCACATTGCACCAAACAGCTAAGCAATTTAAATCCGTCTGAAGTAAAGAACGTTCTTCAATCGACGCATAAGACTCAAAAAGTTTAATATCATCAGCATAGATAAAGACTTTAGAATATTTTATAGTTGTAGAGATATCGTTTATAAATAACAAAAACAGAATCGAGCCGAGATGGCTGCCCTGAAGAACACCAGAGGTGACAATAATGATACTCGAAAACATATCTTTAAAGATTACTCTTTGTGCTCTGCCACAGAGATAGGAGGAAATTCAACGAGTGAGACTAGATTGAAACCCAAGCATGTGGAGTTTATATACAAGTAAAGAGTGACTTTACTAAAATTGGTGTATATAACGTCGGTGTGAAGATTTTCTCTGAACCCGCTCGAAATGTGAGTTGTGAACTCAAGTAAATTAGTTATGGTTGTTTGCCCTTACAAAACCCATGCTGAGAACTTGCAATTAATGTTGAAATCGAAAATGTTTGGTGAGTTGAACGATTCGAACAACTTTGGAATAGCAGACAGTCTAGTTATGCCACGATAGTTTTCAATGGACAACTTAATGCCACTTTTATGGAGAGGGATGAGAAAGGATTCCTTCCATGCCGTCGGAAAAATTCCATACTTCAAAGATAGGTTAAACAGATCAGTAAGAGGTTTGTAGATGAATTCTGCACATTTTTTAAGAAAGCATATGGGAATTAAGTCAGGGCCGTGTGTAAAACATTCTTTTAGAGTCTTTAGGTACAATAAAACATCTTCAGGTAATAAGTGTGGAGCAGGGATTGAATTACTTGAATGCAGTTCATAAGGATATTTCCCAGGTGGCAAAGCAATCTAGCCAGAATAATTAGATTCGAAAAATAAAGCAAAGAAATTCGCAATCTCTTGATTGTCGCTAGAAATTTTACCATTAAACTTCATAGCGGAAGGAAAACCCTTTATCCCACGTTTAGAATTTACGAAACCATAAAACGACCGCGGGTTGCTAATAATTTTCTAAGCTTTATAGCACTTTTTATTAGGTTCAAAATACTTATGACGCAGGACGCAGATTAGCATAACGAACGTAATCGGAATGTAAGCCAGTCTTCTTATATAATTTGAATTAACGTTACTTTTCTTTTTTCAAAGATTTTAGTTCTTTAGTGATCCAGGCTTACATTGGTTCATCATATGAACAAATACGTTTGGGAACATACTTTTCAAACAAGTTATAAATGATACTATTAAAATAAAAACCGATATGATCCACGCCCGCATTATGTTGAGGCCAAGTTATTTTAGAAAGTTCTTCATTTAATTTCTTGAAATTGTCTCTCGAAAAATCAAAACGACTGGTACAAAAACACCTGGTTTATTTATGCAACCATAAACGTTGCCCATGGTTTCGTAAATTATCTCGAGGGAAGGATGGTAAACATCTTCAGGTAAAACTAGAGGATCACATCGGTTCACAGAGAATTTAGATATGTCATCCACAAAGGCTAAATCTAAAAAATTTCCGTACTTATTTGGAAAAATATTGATCTGATTAAGACAAAGGTCGGATATTTCACAAATAAAGTCGCTGTTACACGTCTTAGATGAGACTGGTGGTAAAATATTATGATCATAGGTGTTCCATGATATATGCGGCAGGTTAAAATTGCCCAAGTTGAGTCGCATGGCTTCATCATCGAACAAGCAGTTTTTATCAGTGAAACATGCTGCATATACACTGATTGATCAGATGAGGGAGGAATGTAGCAAACAACTAAGTAAATCCGGCCTCTGTCTAGCAGGATTCGAACGCATTTAAATTCGATGTCAGCAGTAGCTGGTAATTTAACTTCCTCGGAAGGTATTGAAGAATGTTTGCCCGTGGCAAATTCTTATGATGGGGCCCTATCAATAAAAATCGTCCCGTTGTACTCAGTTTGATTAAAAGACACAAATTTTATTTCAACAGATGATTTTAATAAACAAAACAACAATTTAATTTCAATAAGTTATTTATTAAGAAAAATCTTTTTTTCGAGATTTCTGTTCCGCAAAAGAATTTTCAATAGACAGAATAGCCAAGTTACATAACCCTTCTTGCCTCACAGAGTTTAGTTTTGAAAATAATCGTTCAGCACTAGCTGAAGTCACAGGAATTGTGAGAAATAACATTAATGCAATGCATACTTCAGGAAAGCTGCAAGACATAAAATAATTTTTTATTATTAATAAATCAGCAAGGTCTCTTATACACGACAATTTTTCTATTTCGTCTCTGAAGGTGATCGAAAACTTAGAATTTCTCTGCCAAATGATTCAGATATGGCTTTTTTATAAATCTCAACAAATTCTAGAGCATTTTTTAATAGATCAGTGTCATTTAAAACTTTTAACGTGGAAGGCTGTAAAACATTGAAATTTGAAACAATTTCATTCATTGGAATGAAACGCGATTTCAGTTGGTTTATAATGATGTCCAATACTCGATAAAATATATTCACTCTGAACAAACTTTCCGGATCTTGGAGGCGCTCATCTTGGCAGAGCTCG
Source organism: Eurosta solidaginis (assembly GCF_040869045.1). Classification (NCBI taxonomy): domain Eukaryota; kingdom Metazoa; phylum Arthropoda; class Insecta; order Diptera; family Tephritidae; genus Eurosta; species Eurosta solidaginis. The sequence continues at coordinate 148,855,174 of NC_090322.1, forward strand.
TCAAAATGGCGTTTTACCTTCCTCTGAGGTGTATTAGAAAATTCAGGGGTGATGGACCATTTTTCAGTTACACTATTTGCTTCCATCTTCAAATTTTCAAATTCATGTCGATACCTTTCCAATACTTCTAGGCAGATTTTCAAACGTTTTACGGCATTTGAAAGATCAGTGGCTGTAGACTGAAGTGCTTTAGAGGCTGCATCGATAGTAAGTAGGATCTTACAATGGAAAACCAGTAAAAAAAAAATGGAAAACCAGTAACATAACAAAATTGCAGTTTTCGATCTTCTTTTTGAGTGAAACAGCTTCATTTCTTTCATCTGATTTGCAATTTAACAGGATTGTTTTCATTAGTGCTTTTTGCACTTCAACAAACTGAACTTTTAAAGCCAAAACGGCATCATAACGTCCTGCCCGTCTAGTAGGGTTTAATGTTTTCAATGTTATTGAATTTGAAGACTCATTTTCTTCATTAGATATCAGACTTGATAAAATATTCCATCTTTTGATACTATGCCCAAAAAAATTATAAATTTGTTGAATTGTTTCAAACAAATTTTGCATATCTCACTGCATCATTGAGAACTAGATTTAAATTATGAGCAGCACAGTGAACATATACGGCCTTTGGCTCAACATCTTTTATGAGTTTTTGAACTCCACCATAAGTCCCTTTCATTGTGTTAGCACCATCATATCCTTATCCTCGACACTTATTTAGAGGAATGTTTTTGTCATTTATGGATTTAATAATTTGCTTGGACATTGCTAAGGCAGTTTGATCCTTAACTTCATGAAATCCCAAAAATATTTCTTTAATGACAAGTGCCTTAGGGATCCCATTACAATCTTTTTCGATCATACAATAACGGTAAAGTACATACATTTGATAAATTTTTGAAATATCTTGCATTGTATCGAATATGATAGAATGGAATGGTGCTTAGTTTATTTCATTTATAAGTGCATTTTCTACTTTTTAAACCAGAACAGAAATTAGCTCATTTTGTATTTTCGGACTTAAGCATTTTATATAGCCGTTTGGTTTATTTAATAACTCTTGCAAAATCGGATCTTATTTTCCTAATAACTCAACAATACTCAAAAAGTTTCCTTTGGAGCGTGGATCACTGCTATCTGCGTTTTCTCTGTGGCCACAAAAGGCTAAATTACATTTTGAAAGTGTCTGTTTAAGCGACTTAAACTATGAACATTTTTCGTTCGTTTGTTTCAGTAGCCATTGAGTGTGCTTGTAATTCTCAACTGGTTAGTGAAATATTCTAAAGACATAGTTTGAGTTTTTTTAATTAAAATCGAGGTTCTTCGGATGGTGTGCTAATACATCAGAGCCCAGTGCTCGCCTCCATATCACACTTTGAAGGGGTTCTTCAAATAGAAGATGAGGTGGCTCATTAGAGCGAAACCTCAGAGTGCCCAACTCTCGCCCCAAATTAAATAAATAGAGGTTTTTCTTGTAGAAAATGGGGTGCCAATACCTCAGAGCCGTCCCGTGCTCGCCTCCATATCACATTTTAAAGGGTTCTTCAAATAGAGGATGAGGTGGCTCAGTAGAGCGAAGCCTCAGAGCCCCCCAGTGCTCGCCCCCACATTAAATAAATAAAAGGTGTACTGATGCTATGCATCCTCCCATGACTTAAACACACCAATAACACTAAAACCACCCAACTCAATAAATGGAATACATTAAATCAAAAACCCCATAAACTCAATACAGTCCATTAATAATAATAATTTATAAATTAAAAAAAAGGAATGCTCGGTGGGAGTTGAACCCGCAACCCCGGGCGTTTGGTCGGGTACGTCAGCCACTGTGCCACGACTCATACGCTTACAAGCACATAAAATTACTCATTTATAACTCTTATTAAACTGCTCGCCCTCAATTGCCCAACGCTTAGACATGGTCCTTCGAGCCGGATCACTGGCTCGTATGGAAGTTTCATTAGACGACTAATCCGTCTAAGGGGGGAGTGTGTTTAAGCGACTTAAACTATGAACATTTTTCGTTCGTTTGTTTCAGTAGCCATTGAGTGTGCTTGTAATTCTCAACTGGTTAGTGAAATATTCTAAAGACATAGTTTGAGTTTTTTTAATTAAAATCGAGGTTCTTCGGATGGTGTGCTAATACATCAGAGCCCAGTGCTCGCCTCCATATCACACTTTGAAGGGGTTCTTCAAATAGAAGATGAGGTGGCTCATTAGAGCGAAACCTCAGAGTGCCCAACTCTCGCCCCAAATTAAATAAATAGAGGTTTTTCTTGTAGAAAATGGGGTGCCAATACCTCAGAGCCGTCCCGTGCTCGCCTCCATATCACATTTTAAAGGGTTCTTCAAATAGAGGATGAGGTGGCTCAGTAGAGCGAAGCCTCAGAGCCCCCCAGTGCTCGCCCCCACATTAAATAAATAAAAGGTGTGCTGATGCTATGCATCCTCCCATGACTTAAACACACCAATAACACTAAAACCACCCAACTCAATAAATGGAATACATTAAATCAAAAACCCCATAAACTCAATACAGTCCATTAATAATAATAATTTATAAATTTAAAAAAAGAAATGCTCGGTGGGAGTTGAACCCGCAACCCCGGGCGTTTGGTCGGGTACGTCAGCCACTGTGCCACGACTCATACGCTTACAAGCACATAAAATTACTCATTTATAACTCTTATTAAACTGCTCGCCCTCAATTGCCCAAAGCTTAGACAGTGTCAGAGTAACATCAAGGAGCCTAGAAAGTACTTGTCGCCAAAAGAATTTTTCTTTTTTGATCATAGACTCTTGCTCTTCATCGAGTGTTCCATGTAGTCGCCACTGTTGATTCATAAGACAGGAATCCAGATGAATTTTTAATGTCTCGTGTCTTTGTATGCCATCTACAATATGTTTCCAGTCGTCATAGCCCTCAATCCAAATATTTTGTATATTCTTGCCCGATTTGCGAATAACCGACACGGTTCACAATACGCACTCTGAAGTATTAAAGAATAGGAAAGACATGTACGTTCAAGCTTGACGCCAGACTTGGAAACAATATAGTAAGATTTTTCTATAAAATATCTATTGTTACTATCTTTTCAGAAAGGGCCATTAGGTTTGCAATGTCCGTTTTCAATCACGAACCTTTTCACTTCATTAGTTATCTCTTTAAAGTTACCCTTATCAGTAACATATGGCGAAGATACAATATTTTTCATGCTAGAATATAATTCACTTTGATTTTTGCCGGTACCTTGTTGTGGTTGTTCTGGATCTGGATATTCACTGATGTTGGGTGCTGCATGTGATAACACTGGTGCACTTTTAGTAAGCTCCGATTCTTCACTTCTGGAGCACTGTTCAATCGATTTTTTATTATTTAAGTCGTCGTTTTTCAAGTACTGACTAATTTTAGGTAGCTTTTTATTTTTTTCCTCAGTCCCCTTCTTTCTCTTTCTTTTTTCGCTTAAATATTTGCTGGAACTAGACATTTTAATATTTAACTTCCACAATAGATTTTACTTTGCCACTATTTTCACATTCAATAAAATAACAAAATCAAACATACAAATCACCAATCGTTAAAATACCCGCACAAAAAATACGCAGTCAGTGATGCCCTCATAAAATAATATCAAATCCGGGATTCCCCTAACATAGTGTGGCCAACTCCCCCCGCAGTAGCGAGACGAAAAAAAAACTAAATGGGGAATTCCCCGATTATTAATGCTCACCCGCGCTGCCAACGTTCCGCTCCAAAATATGTAGAAACCAATTGATGCATTTTAAAATGAATAAGAACCTGCAATTATCGGTATTTTGATTGACGGGTTTTTGAATAAACATCTTTTTTTTAAGTTCGGTTCAAATGCTTAACGATTTATTGATTGGATTTTAAGCAGAATTTATAAAAATATACTTTTCACATAAAATAAATTACTCATGTACAATATAAAAACAAATTCTTGAGCTCGCACCTGTTGGCCCGGGCCCTCTTGGGTCGGGGGCCCGTGGCATTTTGCCACCTATGCCACCCTATTGTTACGCCACTGTTCACATTGCACCAAACAGCTAAGCAATTTAAATCCGTCTGAAGTAAAGAACGTTCTTCAATCGACGCATAAGACTCAAAAAGTTTAATATCATCAGCATACATAAAGACTTTAGAATATTTTATAGTTGTAGAGATATCGTTTATAAATAACAAAAACAGAATCGAGCCGAGATGGCTGCCCTGAAGAACACAAAAGGTGACATTAATGATACTCGAAAACATATCTTTAAAGATTACTCTTTGTGCTCTGCCACAGAGATAGGAGGAAATTCAACGAGTGAGACTAGATTGAAACCCAAGCATGTGGAGTTTATATACAAGTAAAGAGTGACTTTACTAAAATTGGTGTATATAACGTCGGTGTGAAGATTTTCTCTGAACCCGCTCGAAATGTGAGTTGTGAACTCAAGTAAATTAGTTATGGTTGTTTGCCCTTACAAAACCCATGCTGAGAACTTGCAATTAATGTTGAAATCGAAAATGTTTGGTGAGTTGAACGATTCGAACAACTTTGGAATAGCAGACAGTCTAGTTATGCCACGATAGTTTTCAATGGACAACTTAATGCCACTTTTATGGACAGGGATGAGAAAGGATTCCTTCCATGCCGTCGGAAAAATTCCATACTTCAAAGATAGGTTAAACAGATCAGTAAGAGGTTTGTAGATGAATTCTGCACATTTTTTAAGAAAGCATATGGGAATTAAGTCAGGGCCGTGTGTAAAACATTATTTTAGAGTCTTTAGGTACAATAAAACATCTTCAGGTAATAAGTGTGGAGCAGGGATTGAATTACTTGAATGCAGTTCATAAGGATATTTCCCAGGTGGCAAAGCAATCTAGCCAGAATAATTAGATTCGAAAAATAAAGCAAAGAAATTCGCAATCTCCTGATTGTCGCTAGAAATTTTACCATTAAACTTCATAGCGGAAGGAAAACCCTTTATCCCACGTTTAGAATTTACGAAACCATAAAACGACCGCGGGTTGCTAATAATTTTCTAAGCTTTATAGCACTTTTTATTAGGTTCAAAATACTTATGACGCAGGACGCAGATTAGCATAACGAACGTAATCGGAATGTAAGCCAGTCTTCTTATATAATTTGAATTAACGTGACTTTTCTTTTTTCAAAGATTTTAGTTCTTTAGTGATCCAGGCTTACATTGGTTCATCATATGAACAAATACGTTTGGGAACATACTTTTCAAACAAGTTATAAATGATACTATTAAAATAAAAAACGATATGATCCACGCCCGCATTATGTTGAGGCCAAGTTATTTTAGAAAGTTCTTCATTTAATTTCTTGAAATTGTCTCTCGAAAAATCAAAACGACTGGTACAAACACCTGGTTTATTTATGCAACCATAAACGTTGCCCATGGTTTCGTAAATTATCTCGAGGGAAGGATGGTAAACATCTTCAGGTAAAACTAGAGGATCACATCGGTTCACAGAGAATTTAGATATGTCATCCACAAAGGCTAAATCTAAAAAATTTCCGTACTTATTTGGAAAAATATTGATCTGATTAAGACAAAGGTCGGATATTTCACAAATAAAGTCGCTGTTACACGTCTTAGATGAGACTGGTGGTAAAATATTATGATCATAGGTGTTCCATGATATATGCGGCAGGTTAAAATTGCCCAAGTTGAGTCGCATGGCTTCATCATCGAACAAGCAGTTTTTATCAGTGAAACATGCTGCATATACACTGATTGATCAGATGAGGGAGGAATGTAGCAAACAACTAAGTAAATCCGGCCTCTGTCTAGCAGGATTCGAACGCATTTAAATTCGATGTCAGCAGTAGCTGGTAATTTAACTTCCTCGGAAGGTATTGAAGAATGTACAGCCAGCAAAACACCACCCCGGTTCTGTTTAAGCGATCATTTATATAAGACTGATACTCGTCACAAAGAATTTCGGAATCAAAAACATGTGGTTTCAACCAAGTTTCAGTAAAAGCAATAATTTTGTAATTACAGTGAAATGTTTTAAATACAGATCTGTTAACTTTGAGTTTAAACCTCTAAGGCAGATTTTAAATTCAGTTTTTTTGGAACAGAGCTTTGACGAGGAAATTGGGCGATATTCTCATTTGTCTTGGAAGGAAAAAGATTTTACGTTACTTTTAAAGAGTGTTCTAGTGCGTCTAGCGTGTTTGGCTGGCTTAGTTAAAAGCATTTCTAAAGTCCAACGGGTTCAGTAAAATTATCAGTTTTCGGTGGGGGCGTATCAGCCATCTTGACTGCCACTATGACTTCAACAAAGGCATCTATTGGGGGTAACCTCTCCGGAAACCATCCATGGTATACCACAGACCATACTTCTTCCATATGTTTTAAACTATTGGCGTGCACGTACATATCCGCACCTTTGCGCCAACCTCTATTGTGACTCTTAGTACCTCGTTATTAGGGGGAAGGTGCCATACAATTGGGCGTTACAAAAACTGATTAACACTTTCATAAATAATTACTAATTCCATTGAAATTGCACACTATTTTAGAAAAATGGAATAAACAAATCCCAAAGATTCTTGATTTCATCTATATATATAAAAAGAAGTGTACATTTTGATTGTCACTCCATAACTCGAGAACGGATAGAGAGGTTGCCATGAAATTTTTAGGATAACTTAATAGGAACCCGGAGAGTGTTTGTGAAAAGTTTTTTTTTCGGGAAGTGGACCAGGGACCGATTTATTCTAAACTGTCGTATATATGGCTCGATTTGCCTGAAATTTGGTATGTAGGTAGCGTTATATCTAGAATAAAATGTCGGATAATTTTTCTTCCGGGAAGTGGACCAGGATACCTATTGGTGACTAGGGTCTCGAGATATAGGCAAAAACGTGGACCCGGGCACCCCTAGAATGTGTGTGTATTTTGGATAACAAATGAAAGCTGTTGCTGAGAGCTTTTAACTAATTTTCATTGTGATATTCGATTTAGTCGCATCAACCTGGCAAAACTGATAAATATGCATGCGAAGCCGAAATAAAGACACGAATTAATAATACCTACATACCTATTTACATACGTCCTATTCGATTTGCCTGAATTTGGTATATAAATTTCCCTATATTAGTATTTCCGATGCTTTTTTCTGGGAAGTAGACCCGAGAGGGACTGGGACTGGGATTGGGACTGGGAATGAGACTGAGACTCGGTGTGGGACTGGGACTGAGACTTGGAATGGGACTGGAACAAAATACATACCACCCTCTGGGACTGGCAATAAGATATGAAGAAGAATGAGAAAAACTTGATAGAAGAGAAAAGAGAGAACGAGAAGGAGACTGAGAAAGAGACGAAGATGGAGATAGATGAAGCGAAAAATACGGAGGGAGGAGTGAATACAAAGATTAGGAAAAAGTGTAGAGGGGCGAGGGAGAGTTAGACGGAAAAAGCTTATTAAAATGTATGCAGATAGACAAATTTAGGGCAGAACAACGTCTGCCGGATCTGCTAGTTACTTATATTATCATAGTACTTGATTTTTAATTTGCGTACATATGTATCTGTATGCCATTTCAAATGCGCTCTCATTTATGAACAAGGTAAGAATTGGTCTATTTATTTGAAAGTTTTATTTTATCAAATTTTAGATTCGAAAACTTACATATATGTACATATGCTTTATCCATGATGCATTATGTGCTTTATTAATATTTTTGTTCAGTGTTGCCAGAAACACATATTAATTGGAGGTAATATGGAGCTATAAAATGCAAAACTTTTCCCAACGTATTCAAAACCACTTTTTGGCTCGTAGATTGTCCAGGAGTTTTTCTATGTGTACTAGCTTTTCATAAATTTATTGAAATTAAATTTCTAAAACCAAATATACAAAAACATTACCGACTTACAACTTAACGAGCTGAATGCAAATATCGCTAGTGTAGTGGAGGTGTAAGCAATTTCGGAAAAGTGAGCGGAGCCACCCGCCTCTCACGTTGGGATATTTCGGGAGAATCTTGCTATTGTTTGAAGACTACTTCGGGATCATTTTGCGACTGCTTAAGCATCGTATCGGAACTTTATATATATGTATCTGTACTGTTTCGGAATCATCTTCGGGTCAATTCGATACTGTGTTGAGGATCACTTCGGGACTGTCGACAGGATTTTCCGAGTGTCTCTGAGACAAGTTAGGGCCGTTTGAGGGCTGTTCTCGAAATAATTTAAGGGTTATGTATGTCAAAACCATTTCGTGATTGCATTCGAAAAATGCTGTGGCTATTTAAATGTGCTTTTAGGGTTACTAAGGAAGAGTTTCGGGATTGGATAATGATCTTTTCAGGTTTAGAACTGTTTCGGAAATATGTTCGAAATTTCTAAGTTATCTCCATACAATTTTTGATTGTTCTCCAGATTATTTGGGAAGATATGTGGAAAATTTTTTAAGCGGGGTCGCCCCTCGGCAGTGTTTGGCAAGCTCTCCGTGTGTATTTCTGCCATGAAAAGCTCTCAGTGAAAACTCATCTGCCTTGCAGATGCCGTTCGGAGTCGGCATAAAAGATGTAGGTCCCGTCCGGCCAATTTGTAGGGAAAATCAAGGGGAGCACGACGCAAATTGGAAGAGAAGCTCTGCCTTAGATCTCTTCGGAGGTTATCGCGCCTTACATTTATTTTTTTATTTTATGTGGATTATTTTTGTAGCCATTTTAGGATGTTCAGGAATCATATCAGAAACGTTCTGGGACAATTTCGAAGTTGTTTTCGAAATAATTTCGGTATTGTTGTCATAACTTCAGTATTTCAAAACCATCGCGGAATCATTATGAGATTGTTCAGGACCATTATGGTAATATTTATGGATCATTTTTTATACCTTTCATGAAAATAAACTAGTATATTAAGTTTGGTGCGAAATCGAAAATTGCAAATCCTAAAAAGGAGAAGAGATAACGAATTAAGTATGTCCGTGTGTCTGTCTGTTTGAATGCAAACTTACTTACTTACTTAATTGGCGCTTAACCGTTTAAACGGTTATAGCCCTCCAAAAAGGCGCGCCAGTCGCTCCTGCTCACCGCCAACCGGCGCCTATTGGTCACATCAAGCGAGTTTAAATCGTTTTCCACCTGGTGCTTCCATTGGAGTGGGGGTCGCCCTCTACCTCTGCTTCCATAGGCGTGTTCCGATAAAAAAACTTTCTTGGCCGGAGCCTCATCTTTCATTCGCATAACATGGCTTAGCCAGCGCAGCCGCTGAATGCAAACTAGTCCTCAATTTTTAGTATTTTTTGTGAGCCAATATATTTTGGTGTCCGACTAGACATCTTTTGTAACCGACTGAAACGGATTATTACAGCATATATTTTCCATACAACCGATTTTTCAGATATGATAGTTTTCGTAATTTCTTCCTCATTTTACTAGTATAAGCTTGAAATTTTCATTAGATGCTTATATGTACGACATACTTTGATTTCTGAAACAGTCGTCAAGGCCAGTCGTATTCCTAAAATATATTTAATATACAATTGATTGTTCAGAGCTTATGAACTTTCGAATTTCATCATATTAAGGCAGACGAGTTTTCACTGAGAGCTTTTCATGGCAGAAATACACTCAGAGTGCTTGTCAAACTCTGTCGCTTAGCAAAATTTTCTTCTAATTGAACAACATCGTTTCTAAAATGTTGATGTTGCTTTGCCCGTGAACCCAGGATCTTCGGAGTGGTAGGCGGACCACGCCACCATCACACCCCGGCGGCCGCCAATAACCTATATCTTAGCGAAAAATAGTTTTGTATCAATGATAGATCACTTATCAAGTTTTATTGTAAGAAGAAATAAGCAGACATTTTTTTAATGGGCAGTGCCATGCCCCTATTCCGATCAAGCATTACAAAACATCTATACAGACTAAAAAAAAAATCCCTCGTAACGAAAACCGACAAAGTAATTCATCTGAAATGAGCTGTACAATTTTACAATTATTTTTAACTGTACACCCAAATTTGATACCCTTACTTGTTTTTTGTTTGTTTTAATTAGCTGAATTAGCTTTATACAAATAACAAAACAAATGTATTTATTGATATTGTAGCCAAATGAAATGACGCATGTTGCTATGTTTTTTTCAAAACACAATTTCTTTGCAATTGCTTGTTTATTTATATGTGGGCGAATCCCAAAAAAGTTCCATCACGAACCGAAACTCAAAAGTGGCCAAACTCTATTTCTATCACTTGGGATTAAAGATCAAATATGTGTATGATATTGAAATCAATTATTTTATTCTTTCCCCTCATCCTGGACAGATAAACATGATTTCAAGGAAATGCTTCATCGGTTTTGCAAATCTGGATGTTTTATTAACAAAATATAACGCCCTTTTGCTTTTAATAAAATTTTGTCTAGTCTTTTATTTAGCATTAAAAAAACTTTGGAAAACGTAGGTCTTATAAATTGATCCTGCCCTCATTATTTTCCTAGTAAGCAAACGTCGACTTGAATTTAAAAAAGCTTTCAGATGTTAAATAGGTCTGTTTACAAAATTTTTCCGGAAGGTTCGGCTCACATTTCATATTGGTGTCTAAAATTTGTCCAGTGCATTAGTTGATCCATATATTGGCCTATATCTTTATTTCTGTTTAGCCAAAGAACAAAACTTATATGTTGTCCGAAAGAGGGCATTTTGCGCTTTCAGCAGCGTATAAACGTAATTGATTCTTAGAGATGTTGAGAAATCTTACAAAATATTACGAAAGTTTAAATTGTTGTATCTCTTTTTTAATTTATATATACAAATGATTATCTGAGGAAAATCTAAAATCAGTTCTGATTTCAACAAGATATGAGTTTTAAAAATTAATATAGGTTTTATTGGTTATTGGGTATTCAACAATTTCATATGAAGACACAAAAGAAAGCAGTACAAATGGTTAAATAGGAATATATTATCCAAATTTCAATTTAGAACGGCCTTTTTAAATTTTGATTCATTTCTTCCATAAAACTAACATTTGACGACCTAAAAATGTATCGAAAAACAAATAAGGAAAGTTAAGTTCGGGTGTAACCGAACATTACATACTCAGTTGAGAGCTATGGTGACAAGATAAGGGAAAATAACCATGTAGGAAAATGAACCGAGGGAAACTCTGGAATGTGTTTGTATGACATGTATATCAAATGAAAGGCATTAAAGAGTATTTTATGAAGGAGTGGGCCATAGTTCTATAGGTGGACGCCATTTAGAGATATCGCCATAAAGGTGGATCAGGGTTGACTCTAGAATTTGTTTGTACAATATGGGTATCAAATGAAAGGCATTAAAGAGTATTTTATGAGGGAGTGGGCCATAGTTCTATAGGTGGACGCCATTTAGGGATATCGCCATAAAGGTGGATCAGGGTTGACTCTAGAATTTTTTTGTACGATATGGGTATCAAATGAAAGGTGTTAATGAGTATTTTAAAAGGGAGTAATCCTTAGTTCCATAGGTGGATGCAGTTTCAAGATATCTCCATAAAGGTGGACCAGGGGTGACCCTAGAATTTGTTTGTACAATATGGGTATCAAACGAAAGGTGTTAACGTGTATTTTAAACGGGAGTGGGCCTTAGTTCTATAGGTGGACGCCGTCTCGAAATATCGCCATAAAGGTGGACCAGGGGTGACTCTAGAATGTGTTTGTACGATATGGGTATCAAATTTAAGGTATTAATGAGGGGTTTAAAAGTGAGTGGGCCTTAATTCTATAGGTGGATGCCTTTTCGAGGCATCGCCATTAAGGTGGACCAGGGGTGACTCTAGAATACGTTTGTATAATATGGGTATCAAACGAAAGGTGTTAATGAGTCTTTTAAAAGGGAGTGGGCCTTAGTTCTATAGGTGGACGCCTTTTCGAGGTATCGCAATAAAGGTGGACCACGGGTGACTCTAGACTTTGTTTGTACGATATGGGTATCAAACGAAAGGTGTTAATGAGTATTTTTTAAAGGGAGTGGGCCCTCGTTTTATAGGTGGTCGCCTTTTCGAGATATCGCCATAAAGGTGGACCAGGGGTGACCCTAGAATTTGTTTGTTCAATATAGGTATCACAAGAAAGGTGTTAATAAGTATTTTAAAAGGGAGTAATCCTTAGTCCCATAGGTGGACGCCGTTTCGAGATATCGCCATAAAGGTGGACCAGGGGTGACCCTAGAATTTGTTTGTACAATATGGGCATCAAACGAAAGGTGTTAATGATTATTTTAAAAGGGAGTGGGCCTTAGTTCTATTGGTGGACGCCGTTTCGAAATATCGCCATAAAGGTGGACCAGGGGTGACTCTAGAATGTGTTTGTACGATATGGGTATCAAAATAAAGGTATTAATGAGGGTTTTAAAAGGGAGTGGTGGTTGTTGTATAGGTGGTCGCATTTTCGAAATATCGCCATAAAGGTGGACCAGGGGTGACTCTAGAATTTGTTTGTACAATATGGGTATCAAAAGAAAGGTGTTAATGAGCATTTTAAAAGGGAGTAATCCTTAGTTCCATAGGTGGACGCCGTTTCGAGATATCGTCATAAAGGTGGGCCAGGGGTGACTCTAGAATTCGTTTGTGCAATATGGGTATGAAAAGAAAGGTGTTAATGAGTATTTTAAAAGGGAGTAATCCTCAGTTCCATAGGTGGACACCGTTTCGAGTTATCGCCATAAAGGTGGGCCAGGGGTGACTCTAGAATTCGTTTGTGCAATATGGGTATCAAACGAAAGGAGTTAATGAGTATTTTAAAAGGGAGTGGGCCTTAGTTCTATAGGTGGACGCCTTTTCGAGATATCGCCATAAAGGTGGACCAGGGGAGACTCTATAATGAGTTTGTACGATATGGGTATCAAATTAAAGGTATTAATGAGAGTTTTAAAAGGGAGTGGTGGTAGTTGTATATGTGTATGCGTTTTCCAGATATCGACCAAAATGTGGACCAGGGTGACCCAGAACATCATCTGTTGGATACCGCTAATTTATTTATATATGTAATACCTGCCAAGATTTTAAGGGTTTTTTATTTCGCCCTGCAGAACTTTTTCATTTTCTTCTACTTAATATGGTAGGTGTGACAACCATTTTATAAAGTTTTTTCTAAAGTTATATTTCGCTTCAATAAAACAATCCAATTACCTTACCATGTTTCATCCCTTTTTACGTAATTGGTATAGGATTATGGCATTTTTTTTTCATTTTTCGTAATTTTCGATATCGAAAAAGTGGGCGTGGTCATAGTCGGATTTCGTTCATTTTTCATACCAAGATAAAGTGAGTTCAAGGAAGCACGTGAACTAAGTTCATTAAAGATATGTCGATTTTTGCTCAAGTTATCGTGTTAACGGCCATGCGGAAGGACAGACGGACGACTGTGTATAAAAACTGGGCGTGGCATCAACCGATTTCGCCCATTTTCACAGAAAAGAGTTAACGTCATAAAATCTATGCCCCTACCAAATTTCAAAAGGATTGGTTAATTTTTGTTCGACTTATGGCGTTAAAAGTATCCTAGACAAATTAAATGAAAAAGGGCGGAGCCACGCCCATTTTGAAATTTTCTTTTATTTTTGTATTTTGTTGCAACATATCATTACTGGAGTTGAATGTTGACATAATTTACTTATATACTGTAAAGATATAAAATTTTTTGTTAAAATTTTACTTTAAAAAAAATTTTTTTTTAAAAGTGGGCGTGGTCCTTCTCCGATTTTGCTAATTTTTATTAAGCGTACATATAGTAATAGGTGTAATGTTCCTGCCAAATTTCATCATTATATCTTCAACGACTGCCAAATTACAGCTTGCAAAATTTTTAAATTACCTTCTCTTAAAAGTGGGCGGTGCCACGCCCATTGTCCAAAATTTTACTAATTTTCTATCCTGCGTCATAAGTTCAACTTATCTACCAAGTTTCGTCGCTTTACCTCTCTTCTGTAATGAATTATCGCAATTTTTCGGTTTTTCGAAATTTTCGATATCGAGAAAGTGGGCGTGGTTATAGACCGATGTCGTTCATTTTAAATAGCGATCTGAGATGAGTGTCCAGGAACCTACATACCAAATTTCATCAAGATACCTCAAAATTTACTCAAGTTATCGTGTTAACGGACGGACGGACGGACGGACATGGCTCAATCAAATTTTTTTTCGATCCTGATTATTTTGATATATGGAAGTCTATATCTATCTCGATTCCTTTATATATGTACAACCAACCGTTATCCAATCAAACTTAATATACTCTGTGAGCTCTGCTCAACTGAGTATAAAAATGTATCGAAGAATAAACAGAGCGAAAGTTATATACCTGTATACGTCTCCGCTTATGAAAAGGGTGATTTGGGCCCTTAGCCCGACTTTGAGGACGTATTCGAAATTCCAGGTATGCAGATTATGTTTACTCTACTAGACGTAAAACTTGATGTTTCGCAAAGCATATATTTTCAATGTCATTTAATGTAATTCATTGAAAAAAAATTGTCGCGCCCATATCCATACTTATTTCAGATTTCGAAAATTGACGGGCATTGGGTCTTTATTTTCGCTTTCTGTCTGTCATTTAAGGAATGTAACATCTCTTTTTAGCTTCTTTAAGTTTTGCATTCCTTCACAAGTATTAAAAATTACTTATGTTTCTTGTCGGGTGCGAGCTTCATCATATATCGTCATATATGTATATTGTGACGAGTATGAGTGACACTAAGTGATACTCACATCCCTAGTCTGATGCTAAGTAAATGATGTAACAACAACAATAAAGCAGACAGTCACTTGTATCTACATAAACGGATCAATCATTATGTCTACACATATGTACGTACACGCAGCTGAGAAGCAACGCACAACCCCATGCATATATCTGAGATACTCCCGAAAGTATGCAATGAGAGAAGCTATAAAATCGTGCATCTGTAGTTACAGCTGAGAAATTTGATAGCTGATGGCCAACTAGTAGATTATGGAAATGGAAGCGCCTAGAAGATGCGAACGAGGAAATCAGAGAGTATAAAAGGCGACACCAGTAGAGGCGCAATAATCAGTTTTCGATTAAGCACGCTATCTGTCGGGCAATAGTAGAGTTATTTATTGTGAAGTACTTTAATAAAGGCCATTTTGCATTATTAAATATTGGAGTTGTTTATTCAACAATTTAGTGATTCGAACTTAGCAGAAGGTTGCAAATAAGAGGATTTGCAATAAATTCGTTACAATATGTACTTAAATTTTTGATGTACCCACAAATATTGTAATATCCGCTCAGTCCGCTGCTCATATTCTCTTTTATGCACGATGAAATGCGTGCGAATAACGCGTCAGTTACCAAGGACTTGCCCATTTTTATTTGCAAAGTGTGTTATTAAGTTGACATGTGTACAATAACCTGTTTTTAATGAAAAATACAACGGGTATACCTAATTAGCTTTATCTGTTGTGAGACGTTTAAATAAAAAATAAGATTTCAGAAATTTGAAATAACAAAAACACATCTAAATTGAAGTTAAAGCTACACCAAGTCAATCTCGTTATACTCAGCGTGCTTTGCACTTGGATTGTATTAACTTTGTGACTTTGGTAACATAAGAGGCATAAACGAATCGAGATAAATATAGACTTCCATATATCAAAATGCTGAGGATAGAAAACGGAATTTAGTCATGTCCGTCCGTCGGACCGTCCATTTGCCGGGGCACGCGATAACTTGAGTAAATATTGAGAATAAAATATTGCAATTTGGTATAGGGGTTCCTTGGCGCCCATCTCCCATCGCTATTAAAACTTAGGGAAATCGGATGTTAATCACGCCCACCTTTTACATATATAACATTTTGGAAAACACATAAAATCTGATTATTTAGTAAATAATTCGTCTAGAATGTTAAAATTTGATGTGTGCACTGATATTAAGATTCTTGATTTTTTTTTAATGGGCGTGGCACCGCCCACATGTGATATAATCAATTTTACAAATATTATTAATCATAAATCAAAAACCGTTAAACCTATCACAGCAAATCTCGACAGAGAGGTTGCCCTTACGATAAAGAATGCTTCGAGGAAAAATTAAGGAAATCGGCGAAGGACCACGCCCATTTTTATATAAAAGATTTTTGATAGGGTCGTGGACGAATAAAATATGCTAGAAAGAGGTTTATATCAATTGTGTTTCATTTTCCAAGTGAAACTATAACAAGAAAAACGAAAACATTTTAATTTCTGAAATGGGCGTGTCACCGCCCCTTTTATGACCAATCAATTTTCTATGTATCGGGAGCCATAACTCGAAGAAAAATTAAAGGATGGTAATGAGATTACGTATATATATATATATATATATTTCTAGGAAAAGTGGACGGGATCGGTTAAAAACCACGCTCAATTTTATATAATAGGAGTCTAAAAGGGTTGTAGAATAGAAAAATAATCTATATCCTAGCGAAAAATAGTTTTGTTTCAATGATATTTCACTGGTCAAGTTTCATTGTAGGAGGAAATTAGGAGATATTTTTTTAATGGGCGGTGCCACGCCCCTATTCCGATCAAGCATTACAAAATGTTCCTAGAGCCTCAAAAAAAGTCCCCGTAACGAAATTCGAAAAAGTAATTTATCTAAAATGAGCTGTACAATTCAAACTCACGCTGAGTATATAATATTCGGTTACACCCAAACTAAGCCACCGTTACTTGTTTTTGTTTATTTTAATTAGCTGAATTAGCTCTACCAAAATAACAAAACAAATGTGTTTATTGATA
Source organism: Eurosta solidaginis (assembly GCF_040869045.1). Taxonomy (NCBI): domain Eukaryota; kingdom Metazoa; phylum Arthropoda; class Insecta; order Diptera; family Tephritidae; genus Eurosta; species Eurosta solidaginis. The sequence goes on from NC_090322.1 coordinate 148,871,968, forward strand.
TTGTTTGATATTGTAACGAAATGAAATTACGCATTTTGGTATCTTTTTTCAAAACAAAATTTCTTTGCAATTGTTTGTTATTTATTTATAAGTACGTGGACGAATCCCAAATAAGGTCCATCACAAACTGGAAATCAAGCGTGGTCAGACTTTATTTCTATCACTGGGGATTAAAGATCAAATATGTGTATGATATTGAAATCAATTATTTTATTCTTTCCCCTCATCCTGGACAGAGAAACATGATTTCAAGAAAAGGCTTCATCGGTTTTGCAAATTTGGATATTTTACTAATAAAATATAACGTCTTTTGCTTTTAATACAATTTTGTCTAGTCTTTTATTATACCTTTCATGAAAATGAAATGGTATATTAACTTCGTCACATATCTCAAAATTGTAAGTGTTTAAAGACAAGTAAGGAAGGTTAAGTTCGGGTGTACCCGAACATTACATACTCAGTTGAGAGCTATGGTGACAACATAAGGGAAAATAACCATGTAGGAAAATGAACCGAGGGAAACTCTGGAATGTGTTTGTATGACATGTGTATCAAATGAAAGGCATTAAAGAGTATTTTATGAGGGAGTGGGCCATAGTTCTATAGGTGGATGCCTTTTCGAGGCATCGCCATTAAGGTGGACCAGGGGTGACTCTAGAATACGTTTGTATAATATGGGTATCAAACGAAAGGTGTTAATAAGTCTTTTAAAAGGGAGTGGGCCTTAGTTCTATAGGTGGACGCCGTTTCGAAATATCGCCATAAAGGTGGACCAGTGGTGACTCTAGAATGTGTTTGTACGATATGGGTATCAAAATAAAGGTATTAATGAGGGTTTTAAAAGGGAGTGGTGGTTGTTGTATAGTATAATGTATATCGAAAAATAAAGCAAAGAAATTCGCAATCTCTTGATTGTCGCTAGAAATTTTACGAAACCATAAAACGACCGCGGGTTGCTAATAATTTTCTAAGCTTTATAGCACTTTTTATTAGGTTCAAAATACCTATGACGCAGGACGCAGAATAGCATAACGAATGAACGTAATCGGAATGTAAGCCAGTCTTCTTATATAATTTGAAGTAACGTGACTTTTTGTTTTTCAAAGATTTTAGTTCTTCAGTGTTCCAGGCTTGCATTGGTTCATCATATGAACAAATACGTTTGGGCACATACTTTTAAAACAAGTTATAAATGATACTATTAAAATAAAAAACGATATGATCCAAGTCCGCATTATGTTGGGGCCAAGTTATTTTAGAAAGTTCTTCATTTAATTTTTTGAAATTGGCTCTCGAAAAATCAAAACGACTGGTATAAACACCTGGTTTATTTATGCAACCATAAACGTTGCTCATGGTTTCGTAAATTATCTCGAGGGAAGGATGGTAAACATCTTCAGGTAAAACTATCACATCGGTTCACAGAGAATTTAGATATGTCATCCACAAAGGCTAAATCTAAAAATTGTCCGTACTTATTTGGAAAACTATTGATCTGATTAAGACAAAGGTCGGATATTTCACACAAAAAGTCGTTGTTGCACGTCTTAGATGAGACTGGTGGTAAAATATTATGATCATAGGTGTTCCATGATATATGCGGCAGGTTAAAATCGCCCAAGTTGAGTCGCATGGCTTCATCATCGAACAAGCAGTTTTGTTTTTATCAGTGAAACATGCTGCATACACACTGATTGATCAGATGAGGGAGGAATGTAGCAAATGACTAAGTAAGTCCGTCCTCTGTCTAGCAGGATTCGAACGCATTTAAATTCGATGTCATCAGTTGCTAGTAAATTAACTTCCTCGGGTGGTATTGAAGAATGTACAGCCAGCAAAACACCACCCCCGGTTCTGTTTAAGCGATCATTTCTTTAAGACTGATACTTGTCACAAAGAATTTCGGAATCAAAAACTTGTGGTTTCAACCAAGTTTCAGTAAAAGCAATAATTTTGTAATTACAGTGAAATGATTTTAAATACAGATCTGTTAACTTTGAGTTTAAACCTCTTACGTTCTGGTAATATATACTGAAGGCAGATTTTAAATTCAGTTTTTTGAAACAGAGCTTTAACGAGGAAACTGGGCGATATTCTCATTTGTCTTGTGAAGGAACTAGCCAACAAAAGCCCCGGGCGGCCAACACGAGCTGTTTAAAAGGGTTTCGAAATCTCTTAAATAAACATCAATTCTAAACGAGGAAATATTTCTTTCATAATTAAAGTTGAATTTTCTTATCGTCATGCCGCCAGCCTTTATTTTTGAGGCAAGATGGGACTTAATGTCATCAACAGAGGTGTCTTTGTCAAATCTAGACACAAAAATAGATTTTTTGCGGGACTACAACCAGCTTCTTATCGGATGTTTCTACTATAGGAGGTGCAGTTTGAGACTCCGGGATCGTTGTATTCGTGACCTGCGAAGTGGAAGGCATGAGTATAACGACCGACGCTCTTACTTTCGCCAGCTGAAGACCATGATCAGTCTTTCATCTACTTGTGCTAAAAATAACCTGGTTTATTCGAGCTGTGCCAGCTTGTAGCTTCGTGCTGTTAAGACAGCAACCACATCGCATTCGAGAGCGGTAGGCAAGGTCTTTTTTGTGGCATGTCCATACGAAGTAAACTGTCACTGAGGTTCGAATCCTGCACTGATCCCCTACTTCAAATTTCTTTGACTGTGAGTCATTTAGTAGTTATACGTCTCAGGTAGATCCTCAACAAATCAAGCAGACTTTACGTTACCTTTAAAGAGTGTTCTAGTGCGTCTAGCGTGTTTGGCTGGCTTAGTTTAAAGCATTTATAAAGTCCAACGGGTTCAGTAAAATTATCATTTTTCCGTGGGGCGCGTATCGGCCTTCTTGACTGCCACTATGACTTCAGCAAGAGCATCTATTGGGGGTAACCTCTCCGGAAACCATCCATGGTATACCACTGACCATACTTATTCCATATGTTTTGAACTATTGGCGTGCACGTACATGTCCGCACCTTTGCGCCAACCTCTATTGTGACTCTTAATACCTCGTTATTAGGGGGAAGGTGGCATACAATTGGGCGTTACAAAAACTGATTAACAATTTCATAAATAATTACTAATTCCATTGAAATTGCACTCTATTTTAGAAAATTGGAATAAACAAATCCCTTTTAGACTCAAAGATTCTTGATTTCATTATTTATATTATCATAGTACTTGATTCTTTTGCGTACATATATATGTATCTGTATGCCATTTCAAATCGCTCTCATTTATGAATAAGGTAAGAATTCGTCTATTTATTTGAAAATTTTATTTTATCAAATTTTAGACTCGAAAACTTACATATATGTACATATGCTTTATCCATGATGTATTATGTGCTTTATTAATATTTTTGTTCAGTGTTGCCAGGAACACATATTCATTGGAGGTAATATGGAGCTAGAAAAAGCCAAACTTTTTCAAACGTATTCAAAACCACTTTTTGGCTCGTAGATTGTCCAGGAGTTTTTTTATGGGTTATGTATGTTAAAACTCTTTCGTGATTGCATTCGAAAAATGGTGTGGCTATTTCAATGTACTTTTAGGGTTACTAAGGAAGAGTTTCGGGATTGGATAATGATCTTTTCAGGTATAGAACTGTTCGGTGAATATGTTCGAAATTTCTAAGTTATCTCCGGATAATTTTTTGATTATTTGGGGAAGGCATACGGTTTGTCTGTTGGCACCAATTGGTCACACCAAGCGAGCTTAAATGTTTGCCACCTGGTGCTTCCATCGGAGTGGGGGTCGCACTCTACCTCTGCTTCCATAGGCGGGTTCCGATAAAAAAACTTTCTTGGCCGGAGCCTCATCTTTCATTCGCATAAGAAAGCTTAGCCAGCGCAGCCGCTGAATGCAAACTAGTCCCTCAATTTTTAATATTTTTGTGAGCCAATATATTTTGGTGTCCGACTAGACATCTTTTGTAACAGACTGGATCGGATTATTACAGCATATATTTCCCATACAACCGATTTCTTCCTCATTTTACTAGTAAAGCTTGAAATTTTTATTAGATGCTTATATTTACGACATACTTTGATTTCTGAAAAAGTCGCCCAGGCCAGTCGTATTTCTAAAATATGTTTAATATACAACTGATTGTTCAGAGCTTATTAACTTTCAAATTTCACCATATTGAGGCAGATGAGTTTTTTCTGAGAGCTTTTCATGGCAGAAATATACTCAGAGCGCTTGTCAAATACTGCCGCTTAGAAAAATTTTCTTCTAATTGAACAACCTCATTTCTAAAATTTTGATGTTGCTTTGCCCGTGAACCCAGGATCTTGGTTGTGGTTGGCGGAGCACGCTACCATCACACCACGGAGCCACCAATAAGCTATATCTTAGCGAAAAATAGTTTTGTATCAATGATAGATCACTTATCAAGTTTTATTGTAAGATGAAATAAGCAGATATTTTTTTAATGGGCGGTGCCATGCCCCTATTCCGATCAAGCATTACAAAACATCTATACAGACTAAAAAAAAAATCCCTCGTAACGAAAACCGACAAAGTAATTCATCTGAAATGAGCTGTACAATTTTACAATTATTTTTAATTGTACACCCAAATTTGATACCCTTACTTGTTTTTTGTTTGTTTTAATTAGCTGAATTAGCTCTACCAAAATAACAAAACAAATGTATTTATTGATATTGTAGCCAAATGAAATGACGCATGTTGCTATATTTTTTCAAAACAAAATTTCTTTGCAATTGTTTGTTTATTTATATGTGGGTGAATCCCAAAAAAGTTCCATCACGAACCGAAACTCAAAAGTGGCCAAACTCTATTTCTATGACTTGGTATTAAACGTCAAATATGTGTATGATATTGAAATCAATTATTTTATTCTTTCCCTTCATCCTGGACAGAGAAATATGATTTCAAGGAAATGCTTCATCGGTTTTGCAAATCTGGATGTTTTATTAACAAAATATAACGTCCTTTTGCTTTTAATAAAATTTTGCCTAGTCTTTTATTTAGCATTAAAAAAACTTTGGATAACGTAGGTCTTATAAATTGATCCTGCCCTCATTATTTTCCTAGTAAGCAAACGTCGACTTGAATTTAAAAAAGCTTTCAGATGTTAAATAGGTCTGTTTACAAAATTTTTCCGGAAGGTTCGGCTCACATTTCATATTGGTGTCTAAAATTTGTCCAGTGCATTAGTTGATCCATATATTGGCCTATATATTTATTTCTGTTTAGCCAAAGAACAAAACTTATATGTTGTCAGAAAGAGGATATTTTGCGCTTACAGCAGCGTATAAACTGGTAATTGATTCTTAAGCCCCCATTACTGATACTTAGCATAGACTTGACTTGACTTGGCGTAACTTGGCAACTTAGCCACGATTATACTCCACTTGGCGCATAAAAACTGGCATCATAATCAGCGTTGAAATTTATTTTTAAATAAATGTCAATTTGTACGACAAAATGTCAAAATGAAATGGAAACAAACAAATGGCATCTCAAAATGTAAACGTCACTTAGAACTTACATAGAAAATCAAAATTCAACAGACTTCTAAGTCAAGTTAAGTTTTGAGTAATCAGTAACATGCAATGTTCATTTAACAGAACTGTATGTGACAGTTCGCAAGCCAAGTCAAGTCTATGCTAAGTATCAGTAATGGAGCCTTTAGAGATGTTAGAGAAATCTTACAAAATATGGCGAAAGTTTAAATTGTTGTATCTCTTTTTTAATTTATATATACAAAGGATTATCTGAGGAAAATTTAAAATCATTTCTGATTTCAGCAAGATATGAGTTTTAAAGATTAATGTAGGTTTTATTTGTTATTGGGTATTCAACAATTTCATATGAAGACACAAAAGAAAGCAGTATAAATTAGCTTGCATTTTTCTTGTGGATCTTATCTGGTTAAAAAATATATATATACATATATATTTGTTGACTAGAAATGGTTAAATAGGAATACATTATCCAAATTTCAATGGATTTAGAATGGCCTTTGTAAATTTTGGTTTATTTTGTATTTTTGTTCTATTTCTTCCATAAAACTAACATTTGATGACCTAAAAATTTATCGAAGAATAAACAGACCTGTATACGTCTCCGCTTATGAAAAGGGTGTTTTGGGCCTTTAGCCCGACTTTGAGGATGTATTCGAAATTCCAGGTATGCAGATTCTGTTTACACTACTAGACCTAAAACTTGATGCCTCGCAAAGAATATATTTTCAATGTCATTTAGTGTAATTCATTGAAAACTAAATTTTTTTCGCGCCCATAACCATACTTAAGCTTATATCCAGCGTTTTAAAAATATATTTCAGATTTCGAAAATTGACGGGTATTGGGTCTTTATTTTCGCTTTCTGTCTATCATTTAAGGAATGTAAAATCTCCTTTTAGGTTCTTTAAGTTTTGCGTACTTTCACAAGTATTAAAAATTACTTATATTTCTTGTCGAGAGCGAGCTTCATCATATATTGTCACATGTATGTACTTAAATTTTTGATGTACCCACAAATATTGTAATATCCGCACAGTCCGCTGCTCATATTCTCTTTTATGCACGATGAAATACGTGCGAATAACGCGTCAGTTACCAAGGACTTGCCCATTTTTATTTGCAAAGTGTGTTATTAAGTTGACATGTGTACAATAACCTGTTTTTAATGAAAAATACAACGGGTATACCTAATTAGTTTTATCTGTTTTGAGACGTGTAAATAAAAAATAAGATTTCAGAAATTTGAAATAACAAAAACACATCTAAATTGAAGTTAAAGCTACACAAAGTCAATCTCGTTATACTCAGCGTGCTTTGCACTTGGATTGTATTAACTTTGGTGACATAAGGGGCATAAACGAATCGAGATAAATATAGACTTCCATATATCAAAATGCTGAGGATGGAAAAAGGAATTTAGTCATGCCCGTCCGTCGGACCGTCCATTTGCCGGGGCACGCTATAACTTGAGAAAATATTGAGAATAAAATATTGCAATTTGGTATAGGGGTTCCTTGGCGCTCATCTCCCATCGCTATTAAAACTTGGGGAAGTCTGATGTTAACCACGCCCACCTTTTACATATATAACATTTTGGAAAACACATAAAACCTGATTATTTAGTAAATAATTCATCTAGAATGTTAAAATTTGATGTGTGCACTGTTATTAAGATTCTTGATTTTTTTTTAAATAGGCATGGCACCGCCCACATGTGATATAATCAATTTTACAAATATTATTAATCATAAATCAAAAACCGTTAAACCTATCACAGCAAATCTCGACAGGGTGGTTGCCCTTACTATAAAGAATGCTTCGAAGAAAAATTAAGGAAATCGGTGAAGGACCATGACCATTTTTTTATAAAAGATTTTTGATAGGGTCGTGGTCGAATAAAATGTGCTATATCTTTGCTAGAAAGAGGTTTATATCAGACCTTTCTTGATTGGTTAGTCCAATATACATCCAATATACATCAGGTTTATATCAATTGTGTTTCATTTTCCAAGTGAAACTATAACAAGAAAAACGAAAACATTTTAATTTCGGAAAATGGGCGTGTCACCGCCCCTTTTATGACCAAACAATTTTCCATGTATCGGGAGCCATAACTCGAAGAAAAATTAAAGGATCGTAATGAGCTTAGGTATATATATAGATATATATTTCTAGGAAAAGTGGACGGGATCGGTTAAAAACCACGCCCAATTTTATATAATAGGAGTCTAAAAGGGTCATAGAATAGAAAAATAACCTACATCCTAGCGAAAAGTAGTTTTGTTTCAATGATATTTCACTGGTCAAGTTTTATTGTAAGAGGAAATTAGGAGATCTCTTTTTAATGGGCGGTGCCACGCCCCTATTCCGATCAAGCATTACAAAATATTCCTAGAGCCTAAAAAAAACCCTCGTAACGAAATTCGAAAAAGTAATTTATCTAAAATGAGCTGTACAATTCAAAATCACGCTGAGGATATAATATTCGGTTACACCCAAACTAAGCCACCCTTACTTGTTTTTGTTTATTTTAATTAGCTGAATTAGCTCCACCAAAATAACAAAACAAATGTATTTATTGATATTGTAGTGAAATGAAATTACGCATTTTGGTAAGTTTTTTCAAAACAAAATTTCTTTGCAATTGTTTGTTGTTTATTTATAAGTACGTGGACGAATCCCAAATAAGGTCCATCACAAACCGGAAATCAAAAGTGGTCAGACTTTATTTTTATCACTTGGTATTAAAGGTCAAATATGTGTATGATACTGAAATCAATTATTTTATTCTTTCTCCTCATCCTGGACAGAGAAACATGATTTCAAGGAAAGGTTTCAACGGTTTTGCAAATTTGAATGTTTTACTAATCAAATATAACGTCCTTTTGCTTTTAATACATTTTTTTCTAGTCTTTTATTATACCTTTCATGAAAATGAAACGGTATATTAACTAGGTCAAAAAATTCAAAATTGTAAGTCCTTAAAGGAAAATAGATAGACCATTAAGTATACCGAAATTATCAGGATGAAGAGCTGAGTTGATTTAGCCATGTCCGCCTGTCCGTCTGTCTGTTTGTATACAAACTGGTCCCTCAATTTTTGAGATATCTTGATAAAATTTGCAGAGCGGGTATATTTAGGTGTCCGATTAGACTTTTGTCGGAACCGGCCGGATCGGACCACTATAGCATATATCCCCATACAACCGATTTTTCAGAAAAGAGGATTTTTTTCATATCTTCCTTAATTTATCATATTGAAGATTCAAACTTCACCACATGCCTTCGCATACTGCACATGTTATTGTCTGAAAAAAGGATGAGATCGGTCGTATATATCGCATATGTTGAACACTAGGGGTGTGCCTGAATGCGAATGGGGAATTATACTCACGCAGGGTATGTATTCCGATATGATTGATACAACTTCCTTTCTATTGATTCAGATTTTAGTTAACAATAATGGCTTATGAACTAATAAGGAAGATGTAACAAATTATATTTCGAGTAAGTCAAACTTCAATAATGAAATTTAAAACTATACAACTATCGACTGGAAATGTTCGAATTCATGAATAAGTAGCACTGTATGCAAATTAGAAAATATGAACGATGATTAATGTTGCCAAGATCAAGGATTTCTGTTATAGAAAATCTCGTTGCTCTTCACAAATACTAGAAGCTTTCAAGGACCCACCTTACAAGACCAGCAGCAGCCGTTGGGGTTTTATTTGCTGCATTATCTTCATATCTGCGTAAAGCTCATACAGGTCATCATTTTACGAAACTCGGTCGGCATCACGGACAGGACCATAAATCTTTCAGAGATATTTCCTCTCTAACACTCCAAGAGCCACATCATCTTTCTTCGGCACCGTATTAGTATGGCTCGAAATCATGGATGATGAGTAACTTTTAACTTTTAATTTGTTGTGCGTCTAAGGAGGACTTTACTTTTCAATTGAATACTCATTCCAAAGTAGCAGTTGTTGCCAAGAGTTATTCTCCGTTTTGATTTCTAAGCTAACATTGTATTTTGTGTTAACACTGGTTCCTGAATAGACGAAATCCGTCGCAGTGACGTGGCTTTTAGGGCCCTAATGCACTTCTTTCCTGGATGACAGTAAGTACTTCGTCTTGTCCTCATTTACCATAAAACCCACTTTTTTTTGCCTCTGTATCTAATCCACATAAGGCAAAACTCGCAGTATAAAGAGCATAGGCCAGTAGCTGTACGCTATTTATAATAGACTGTGCCTTCACGATGTGACCAATTGGCGCCAGTTGGCAGAACGAACAAGCTACTGGCGCGCCTTGTTGGATTGACATTACCGTTCAAACGGCTAAGCGTCAATTCAGTAGGTAAGTACCATCACGGTTTAGGTCTGCTGTTCTTCTCCAGCATTATGTTAAAGAAATCGCACGAAAGGGAGTCACATCGTTTGGTTTCGAATGGCTCGGAAAAGTCCTTCCAAATTCTTACCGAGCTGGTGGTGTTGCTCAACGTCATTTGGCAGAGCCTTATTAACTTCGCAGGGAACATAAATTCAGACATAGCAGCATCGCGCTGTCATAGCCTGCTTTGAACTGAACAAAAAGATGGTCAGTGTCGATTCTCTTATCTTAAGCCTTCTCCAAGATATGGCGCATAGTGAAGATCTGGTTGATAGAAAATTTACCAAGTCTGAAGTTGTACTGATAAAGTCCAATTAGTTCCTTGACTATGGGCTTCAGTATACTTCAGTTCACTAGATAAAAGCTTATACGCGATATTAAGTGGACTGATTCCGCGGTAATTGGCGCGGTTTGGGTGATCGCCTTTATTGCGGATTGGACAGAGTAAACAGTTCCAATCTGGAAGCCTGCGCTTATCCGACCATATTTTTCATAGGAGTTGATGCAACTTTTCTGCTCCGTGTTTGAACAGCTCAGCAGGTATTCCGTATTTTCCATCATCGGGTTTGTCTTTTTCCTCGCCAGCTAGCTATGAGGACAAGTATTCCATTCACAACTTAAGCACACTTTGTAAGTCAGGTACCCAGTCTCCATATCATTCCTGCAAGAATCTGTCTTGAAAGCTTCCGTTATCCGCCGGAATTTTTCTGATAGAATTTTAGGACATTATGCCTATCAGAGAAATCAAATATCTAGTAGAGAAATCAAATATCTCCCGCGGACCACACAGGCCGAAGAAGGACATTTCGTTAATAAACCAAAGTACGAGAAATCCTGTCCCTCTTTGGGAGCCGAGCAGCCGGCAGGTGGGCATCTGTTCTCCATGTAAGGAGCGGCCTGCTTCGAGCAATATGTGAACCTATGACTCGCTGATTGAAATTTAAATAATATTCTAGCACGGATCAAAACGCTAACGGAAACTATTCTCCACGGAGTAACCAGCGTTTGCGGCATAATCCCTCTGCTTCGGCAGCTGGCACGTCGGATGTGGAGGAGGAGAGAGTCACACCAGCGGCATAGGTTTTTTAATAAAAAGTACAATAGCGAAAAGTATCATTGAATGGGTGTTGATAAGCCCCAGAATTATTATACATAAACTCCGCACTAGAGCAAGAAAACTAGTCATCATAAATGTTTATGGACCAACAGAAAGCCAAAACGACGAAATCAAAAAGGAATTTTTCGATACGCTCAATAGCTGTGTAAATTCACACGTTTATCAAGGTGACATATGTGTTATTCTGGGCGAATTTAATGCTAAAGTTGTATCTGACAATGATGGTCTAGATATATACCTGGGTAAACACAGGCCTGGTACCCGGAATGCGAATGGTTGTTGGCTTATAGAATGTTGTTGTGAAAACGGTTTGGTGATCGGTGGAAGCTTATTCCCACATAAATTAGTCCACAAAGCAACATGGACGTCTCCGGATCAACGCACCAATAACCAAATTGATCACGTACTAATAAACAGCAGATGGAGGTCATCCTTGCTAGATGTGCGCGTTAAAAGAGGAGCAGATATTGGTAGCGATCAGTATCTTGTAGCTGGCAGTTTTAAATTTAAGGTAGCCACAGTACAGAGAAACCTCCAAAAAAATTTGCAAGAAAATTGATATTGAGAAACTAAAGCATGAAGTATATATGAATGCCTTTAATGCCGTAGTATGCGGACGTGTCGAACGTGTTGAACAGGTAAACACGAGTGGTAGTACAGGTAACAGGCTAGACTCGGTTAATAATATCTACCAAGAACTTGGTAGCTGTATCCTTGGACACAGAAACAAAGCAAAAGAAGTATGGCTAACAAATAATACGTGGACACTTATTGAACACCGCCGGAAAATAAAAGAATCGCTTCTCAGATGGAGGAACAACAATGACGTGGAGGAAGAAAGGCAGTTATCCGCAAGGTATAAAGAAAAATGCATGCTAATTAAGAATTCTGCTAGAAAAGACAAGAGGGAATGGGCTGACACATTAGCAAGTTGAGCTGAAGCGGCATCCAGATTAAATAATATGAGGGAACTGTATGAGATTAGCAGGGAACTCACCGGAAAATACTGAAAGCGAACAACAAATGAGTGTATGGGTGGAACACTTCAAGAAAGTATTAAATAATCCTGTAGGTGAAGCGACCTCAAATTCCAACACTAGTGCTGCAAACTACAACAACCAACCCCACTTCAATGAAGTAAACAGCGCGCCCCCTACGAAAAAGGAAATAATTTCAGTAATCAAGTCCTTAAAAAGGGCACGGCCCCAAGAAAAAAAATAAACGTAAGGCGCGATAACCTCCGAAGAGGTCTAAAGCCGAGCTTCTCTTCCAATTTGCGCCGTGCTCCTCTTGATTTTCCTTACAAATTGGCCGGACGGGACCTACATGTTTTATGCCGACTCCGAACGGCATCTGCAAGGCAGATGAGTGTTCACTGAGAGCTTTTCATGGCAGAGATACACTCGGAGCGCTTGCCAAACACTGCCGAGTGGCGACCCCGCTTAGAAAAATTTTCTTCTAATTGAAAAACCTTATTTCTAAAATTTTGATGTTGCTTTGCCCGGGGTGCGAACCCAAGGCATACGGTGTGGCAGGCGGAGCATGCTACCATCACACCACGGTGGCCGCCATAAGACCCCAGGAACTGATGACATATATGCTGATTAGCTCATAGCAGATCCAGATACCGCAGCTGAAACCTTACTTCCAATCTTCCGTCAGATATGGGAGAAAGAATCTTACCCTCATCAGTGGAATGAAGGCATACTTGTAAAAGTCGCGAAAAAGGGAGATATCTCTGATTGTAACAATTACAGAGGTATCACCTTACTCTCCATTCCTAGCAAAGTGTTCTCCACGATCTTACTGTCCCGAATTCAAGAGGCGGTGCACGGAACTATAAGGGATACAGGAATAATATCATAAGAACCGCACCTAACAGAATACGACTTAAGTCGGTGGTCGAGGCCCTATGCTCCAATAGGAGTTGAGGAAGTTGATGATGATGATGATTCCTATCAGAACACAGAATATTGGTACACTGTTCTTGTAGCGATAAGGGCATTACGTTATGCTTTTGGGGGGGTGTTATCGATGCTCTGTTCTCTTGCTGTTGGTACCGAGGAAATGATTATTTCCGTACCTGAGTGACACAATCATCTCCACTCCTGTATCATACAACGGTATAGAATCCAAGACCGATGCAAGTTACTTCTTAGTTTATGACTTTGGAGTTTGCAGTCTCGCCCTAGTCCCATGATTGCGTATAGTTGTGTATTCTTATTTGTTGATATTGGGGACTGCATCTTCATGAGTATAACGACCGTCGCTCTTACTGTCGCCAGCTGAGGAGCATGATCAGTCTTTCATCTACTTGCGCTACAAATAACCTTTTTTATTTAAGCTGTGCCAGCTAGGTAGGCAGGGTCTTTTTTGTGGCATGTCCATACGAAGTAAACTGTCCCTGAGGTTCGAACCCTGCGCTGTTCCCCTACTTCAAGTTTCTTTTACTGTGAGCCATTTAGTAGTTATATGTCTCAGGTAGATCCTCAATAAATCAAGCAGATTTTACTTTACCTTTAGCGAGTGTTCTAGTGCGTCTAGCGTGTTTGGCTGGCTTAGTTAAAAGCACTTCTAAAGTCCGGCGGGTTCAGTAAAAATATGAGTTTTGGCTGGGGGTGTCTCGGCCTTCTTGACTGCCACTATGACTTCAGCAAGGGCATCTACTGGGGGGTAACCTCTCCGGAAACCATCCATGGTGTACCACAGACCATACTTCTTCCATATGTTTTGAACTATTGGCGTGCACGTACATATCCGCGCCTTTGCGCCAACCTCTATTGTGACTCTTAATACCTCGTTATTAGGGGGAAGGTGGCATACAATTGGGCGTTACAAAAACTGATTAACACTTTCATAAATAATTACTAATTCCACTGAAATTTCACTTTATTTTAAAAAAATGGGATAAACAAATCCCTTTTAGACTCAAAGATTCTTGATTTCATTATTTATATTATCATAGTACTTGATTTTTTTTGCATACATATGTATCTGCATGCTATTTCAAATGCGCTGTCAATTATGAGTAAGGTAAGAATTGGTCTATTTATTTGAAAATTTTATTTTATCGAATTTTAGATTCGAAAACTTACATATATGTACATATGCTTTATCCATGATGCATTATGTGCTTTATTAATATTTTTGTTCAATGTTGCCAGAAAAACATATTCATTGGAGGTAATATGGAGCTAGAAAAATCCAAACTTTTTCAAACGTATTCAAAACCACTTTTTGGCTCGTAGATTGTCCAGGAGTTTTTTTATGTGTACTAACTTGCCTTTCATAAAGTTATTGAATTTAAATTTTTAAAACCAAATATACAAAAACATTAACGACTTACAACTTAACGAGCTGAATGCAAATGTCGCTAGTGTAGTGGAGGTCTAAGCAATTTCGGAAAAGTGAGCGGAGTGTCTCTGAGACAAGTTAGGGCCGTTTGAGGGCTGTTCTCGGAATAATTTAAGGGTTATGTATGTCAAAACCCTTTCGTGATTGCATTCGAAAAATGTTGTGGTTATTTCAATGTGCTTTTAGGGTTACTAAGGAAGAGTTTCGGGATTGGATAATGATCTTTTCAGGTATAGAACTGTTCCGTTAGTATGTTCAAAATTTCTAAGTTATCTCCGGATAATTTTTTGATTGTTCTCCAGATTATTTGGGGAAGGCATACGGATTAGAATTATATCAGAAACGTTCTGGGACAATTTCAAGTTGTTTTCGAAATAATTTCGGTATTGTTGTCAGAATTTCAGTATTTCAAAACCATCGCCGAATCATTATGAGATTGCTTAGGACCATTATAGTAAAATTTATGGATCATTTTTTATATCTTTCATGAAAATAAACTAGTATATTAAGTTTGGTGCGATATCGAAAATTGCAAATCCTAAAAAGGAGAAGAGATAACGAATTAAGTCTGTCCGTGTGTCTTTCTGTTTGAATGCAAACTTACTTATTTACTTAATTGGCGCTTAACCGTTTAAACGGTTATGGCCGTCCAACAAAACGCGTTAGTCGCTCCTTCTCTCCGCCAACCGGCGCCAATTGGTTACACCAAGGGAGTTTAAATCGTTTTCCACCTGGTTCTTCCATCGGAGTGGGGCCGCCCTCTACCTCTGCTTCCATAGGCGGCTTCCGATAAAAAAAACTTTCTTGGCCGGAGCGTCATCTTTCATTCGCATAACATGGCCTAGCCAGCGCAGCCGCTGAATGCAAACTAGTCCCTCAATTTTTAATATTTTTTGTGAGCCAATATATTTTGGTGTCCGACTAGACATCTTTTGTAACAGACTTGATCGGATTATTACAGCATATATTTCCCATACAAATGATTTATTATTTGAAACAAATAACGAAAACACTAATGGAGGGATTAGAGGTAAATGAATATGAAACTGTGGTGGAAAAACAATACCAATTTTCGAAGCACATTGGCACTATTATAGAAAAAATTCATCAAAAAAAACTGCAAGCTCAAATATCACGAAACAGTGACAAGTTTGGAATTAGGTTTAATGAAGACTGGTTCATCAACAAAACGAACATTGAAGTACCATATGAAAGCCTTTGTTTACTCTCGTTTGGCACAAAATTTTCATTACCAGTAACAAAAGGTAATTTTTCCCCCATACACTTAATCGCAGAATTAGAACAAGGGATACAAGATATCGAGGACGACAGAAGTAAAGACACAATAAGAAGCAACATAGCCACAAAAATCAGCAGCTACCAGAGAAGAATTAACAATAATCCGAAAGAAAAATGTATAATTCAAATGTTTGAAAATACAAAGAAATTTCTACGACAGCATAAGGATAATGTAGTGTTAACGCAGGCGGATAACGGAAGCAAAACGGTTCTGATGAACAAAACTGAGTATGAACAAAAAATGAATGATCCACTTAGGGACAGAAAGGTTTATAAAACTATAAGAAAGGATCGAACCCAACAACTTATGCGAAAGAATAACGCAATTGTTAATGAGTTGTTCAAAGAAAACAAAATCAACATAAGAGAAAAATTTCAACTAGCTAGTACAGCAGCCGTCGCGCCTAAATTATACGGTCTTCCAAAAATCCATAAGGAAAGTATGCCACTAAGACCAATCTCATCTTCTACGAAGGTACCTTGTTACAAGTTGTCCAAGCATATTGGTGCTATACTCAAAAACATAATATCAAAGATTTCAACATAAAAAATGCATTTCAACTAAAGGAGAGATTAAAGAATATTAACATAGAAGATGATGAAGTACTCATATCGTTCGACGTAATTTCACTATTCACAAATATTCCAATACACCTAGCAATACAGACGATAATGAAACAATGGTCACAATTGGAAAAACACACAAACATTTCAAGAAAACAGTTCCAAAATATATTAGAGTTTTGTTTACGAGAAAACAATTATCTTATGTACAACTCGAGGTTGTACCAACAAACATACGGGATGCCAATGGGCAATCCACTATCTCCGACTATAGCGGATATAGTATTGTACAAAATACTTGACGACAGCATAGCTGAGTTAAAAGAAAAGGACATATACATCAAATGCATCAACAAGTATTTAGATGATGTATTCGGAATTA
This sequence comes from Eurosta solidaginis, assembly GCF_040869045.1. NCBI lineage: Eukaryota > Metazoa > Arthropoda > Insecta > Diptera > Tephritidae > Eurosta > Eurosta solidaginis. The sequence continues at coordinate 148,888,590 of NC_090322.1, forward strand.
TTAAAAGCAAGGACGCGGAAGACATCTTAAAAACAAGTAAGGAAGGCTAAGTTCGGGTGTAACCGAACATAACATACTCAGTTGAGAGCTATGGAGACAAAATAAGGAAAATCAATCTGGGGTAACCCTGGAATGTGGTTGTATAACATGTGTATCAAATGAAAGGTATTAAAGAGTATTTTAAGAGAGAATAGGCCATAGTTCTATGGATGAACGCCATTTAGGGATATCGCCATAAAGGTAGACCAGGGCTGACTCTATAATTTATTTGTACGATATGGGTATCAAATGAAAGGTGTTACTGAGCATTTTAAGAGGGAGTGGGCCTTAGGTCTATCGGTGGACGCCTTTTCGAGATGTCCCCATTAAGGTGGACCAGGGGTGATTCTATAATGTGTTTGTACGATATGGGTATCAAATGAAAGCTGTTAATGAGTATTTTGAAAAGGAGTGATCCTTAGTTCCATAGGTGGACGCCGTTTCGAGATATCGCCATAAAGGTGGACCAGGGGTGTCTCTAGAATGTGTTTGTACGATATGGGAATCAAATGAAAGGTGTTACTGAGCATTTTAAGAGGGAGTGGGCATTAGGTCTATAGGTGGACGCCTTTTCGAGATATCGCCATTAGGGTGGGCCAGGGGTGACTCTAGAATGTTTGTACGGTATGGGTAGCAAACGAAAGGTGTTACTGAGCATTTTAAGAGGGAGTGGGCATGAGGTCTATAGGTGGACGCCTTTTCGAGATATCGTCATTAGGGTGGGCCAGGGGTGACTCTAGAATGTGTTTGTACGATATGGGTATCAAATGAAAGGTGGTAAGGAGTATTTTAAAAGGGAGTAATCCTTAGTTCTATAGGTGGACGCCTTTTCGAGATATCGCCATAAAGGTGGACCAAGGGTGACTCTAGAATGTTTGTACGATATGGGTATCAAACGAAAGGTGTTACTGAGCATTTTAAGAGGGAGTGGGCATTAGGTCTATAGGTGGACGCCTTTTCGAGATATCGCCATTAGGGTGGGCCAGGGTGACTCTAGAATGTGTTTGTACGATATGGGTATCAAATGAAAGGTGGTAATGAGTATTTTAAAAGGGAGTAATCCTTAGTTCTATAGGTGGACGCCTTTTCGAGATATCGCCATAAAGCTGGACCAAGGGTGACTCTAGAATGTTTGTACGGTATGGGTATCAAACGAAAGGTGTTACTGAGCATTTTAAGAGGGAGTGGGCATTAGGTCTATAGGTGGACGCCTTTTCGAGATATCGCCATTAGGGTGGGCCAGGGTGACTCTAGAATGTGTTTGTACGATATGGGTATCAAATGAAAGGTGGTAATGAGTATTTTAAAAGGGAGTAATCCTTAGTTCTATAGGTGGACGCCTTTTCGAGATATCGCCATAAAGCTGGACCAAGGGTGACTCTAGAATGTTTGTACGGTATGGGTATCAAACGAAAGGTGTTACTGAGCATTTTAAGAGGGAGTGGGCATTAGGTCTATAGGTGGACGCCTTTTCGAGATATCGCCATTAGGGTGGGACAGGGGTGACTCTAGAATGTTTGTATGATATGGGTATCAAACGAAAGGTGTTACTGAGCATTTTAAGAGGGAGTGTACATTAGGTCTATAGGTGGACGCCTTTTCGAGATATCGCCATTAGGGTGGGTCAGGGGTGACTCTAGAATGTTTGTACGATATGGGTATCAAACGAAAGGTGTTACTGAGCATTTTAAGAGGGAGTGGACATTAGGTCTATAGGTGGACGCCTTTTCGAGTTATCGCCATTAGGGTGGGCCAGGGTGACTCTAGAATGTGTTTGTACGATATGGGTATCAAATGAAAGGTGGTAATGAGTATTTTAAAAGGGAGTAATCCTTAGTTCTATAGGTGGACGCCTTTTCGAAATATCGCCATTAGGGTGGGCCAGGTGTGACTCTAGAATGTTTGTACGATATGGGTATCAAACGAAAGCTGTTACTGAGCATTTTAAGAGGGAGTGGGCATTAGGTCTATAGGTGGACGCCTTTTCGAGATATTGCCATTAGGGTGGGCCAGGGGTGACTCTAGAATGTTTGTACGATATGGGTATCAAACGAAAGGTGTTACTGAGCATTTTAAGAGGGAGTGGACACTAGGTCTATAGGTGGACGCCTTTTCGAGATATCGCCATTAGGGTGGGCCAGGGGTTACTCTAGAATGTTTGTACGATATGGGTATCAAACGAAAGGTGTTACTGAGCATTTTAAGAGAGAGGGGGCATTAGTTCTATAGGTGGACGCCTTTTCGAGATATCGCCATTAGGGTGGGACAGGGGTGACTCTGGTATGTTTTTGTACGATATGGATATCAAATTAAAGGTATTAATGAGGGTTTTAAAAGCGAGTGGCCCTTAGATGTATATGTGAAGGCGTTCTCGTGATATCCACCAAAATGTGGACCAGGTGATCCAGAAAATCATCTGTCGGGTACTGCTAATTTATTTATATATGCAATACCACTAACAGTATTCCTGCCAAGATTCCAAGGGCTGTTGATTTCGCCTTGTAGAACTTTTTCATTTTCTTCTACTTAATATGGTAGGTGTCACACCCATTTTACAAAGATTTTTCCAAAGTTATATTTTGCGTCAACAAACCAATCCAGTTACCATGTTTCATCCCTTTTTTCGTATTTGGTATAGAATTATGGCATTTTTTTCATTTTTCGTAATTTTCGATATCGATAAAGTGGGCGTGGTTATGGTCAGATTTCGCCCATTTTTTATACCAAGAAAAAGTGAGCTCAGGTAAGTACGTGGGCTAAGTTTAGTAAAGATATATCGGATTTTGCTCAAGTTATTGTGTTAATGGCCGAGCGGAAGGACAGACGGTGGACTGTGTATAAAAACTGGGCGTGGCTTCCACCGATTTCGCCCATTTTCACAGAGAACAGTTACCGTCATAGAATCTATGCTCTTACCAAATTTGAGAAGGATTGGTAAATTTTTGTTCGACTTATGGCAATAAAAGTATTCTAGACAAACTAAATGAAAATGGGCGGAGCCACGCCCATTTTGAAATTTTCTTTTATTTTTGTATTTTGTTGCATCATATCATTACTGGAGTTGAATTTTGACTTAATTTACTTATATACAGTAAAGATATTAAATTTTTTGTTAAAATTTGAATTTAAAAACATTTTTTTTTAAAAAGTGGGCGTGTTCTTAATCCAATTTTGCTAATTTTTATTTAGCACATATAGAGTAATAGTAGTAACGTTCCTGCCAAATTTCATCATGATATCTTCAACGACTGCCAAATTACAGCTTGCAAAACTTTTAAATTACCTTCTTGTAAAAGTGGGCGGGGCCACGCCCATTGTCCAAAATCTTACTAATTTTCTATTCTGCGTCATAACGTCAACCCATCTACCAAGTTTCGTCGCTTTATCTGTCTTTTGTAATGAGTTATCGCACTTTTTCGGTTTTTCGAAATTTTCGATATCGAAAAAGTGGGCGTGGTTATAGTCCGATATCGTTCATTTTAAACAGCGATCTGAGATGAGTGCTCAGGAACCTACATACCAAATTTCATCAAGATACCTCAAAATTTACTCAAGTTATCGTGTTAACGGACGGACGGACGGACGGACGGACGGACGGACGGACGGACATGGCTCAATCAAATTTTTTTTCGATCCTGATTATTTTGATATATGGAAGTCTATATCTATCTCGATTCCTTTATATATGTACAACCAACCGTTATCCAATCAAACTTAATATACTCTGTGAGCTCTGCTCAACTGAGTGTAATAATAAATACGCAACATACAAGCATAAAATTCACTATGGAAAAGAAAAGGAAAATAAATTAGCCTTCCTAGATGTAGAAATAAGAAAAAACAAACAGTTATTAATGAATTGGCACACTAAATCCATCGCATCGGGCCGATTAATTAACAATCATTCAAACCACCCTTGGAAGCAAAAACTTAACACGGCAACAAGTATGATAAGAAAAGTAGCGCTACTCAGTGATGAAGAGTACATTGAAGAAAACATGAAGAAAATAAAGAATATATTATTCAAAAATAGCTATCCAAGCACCTTTATTCATAGACTAATTAATAACACAATAAACAGAATTGGTCAAAACCGCGATAATTTACCGCCGGACAACACCAATAAAAAGTACATCGGTGTAACGTACATACCGGGTCTTACTGACAACAAATACTACATAAAATAATAAACAACAAAAATATTAACTATGCGCATAAGCCGAACAACACACTTAGTTATATTTTTACTAAAATCAAAGATCCAATTCCAAAAGATCAACATAATTATGTGGTGTATAAAATAACATGCAATGGGCGCGATGATGATAAATGTGGAAAATGTTATATTGGAACAACTAAACGACAACTGGGTACACGTATTGTTACGAATATTAGCAAAACTGAGGAGTGCTGCCATCTCCAGGCCGATGCTAAGCAGTGACGTGAATTCACATCAATAATTCAATCATTATGTATCTACATAAACGAATCAATAATTGTGTCTACACATATGTACACATTCCGACGAGCAAGATTTACATACAAGGCAGCGAGAGATGAGATGTCACACACAGATGAATTTACTTATACGCTTATGTGTGTGCGGGAGACTGTAAACTACAAACTCACATATGTACATCTGAGAAGCGCTAAAAAGTAGACAATTGTAAACAAGTAGAAACTATATGAGAACTATACACACACGAATATAGTTAAGTTCTGGAAATGGAAGAGCCTAGAAGTATTCAGCGTAAACTATAAAAGCGGGGCAGACGAGTAAGAAGTAATTCAGTTTGAGTTGAGCAATCAATCAGTTATTGATTAAGCACGCGATCTGGCGGCCAATAGTAGAGTTCAATTTGAATTATCAATCAGTTTGGTTATTAAGCCAGCGAGTAGCAAAGTATAAGTGTCATTGTGAAGTACTTTAATAAAGGCCATTTTTCCATTATTCAATATTGGAGTTATTTATTCAACAGTTTAGTGATTCGAACTTAGTAGAGGATTGCAAATAAGAGGATTTGCAAGTAAATTCGTTACAATTGGTGTCAGAAGAGGAATTTTTGAATAAATTCCAGAAGACAACAAGGACATGGCAAAGTTCAGTGAATTAAAGATACAGCAACTGAAGAAGGAGTTGGAGAGCCGTGGATTGAATAAAAGCGACGTTAAACTCGAACTTCAGGCACGGCTACAAGAGGCAATGGAAGCAGAAGGAATTGATGTGGAAGAGTATGTCTTTCACCTTGATGGCGAGGAGACAACAAAAATTGAAGAGAAAAACGAAACATCGCAGACGGTTACCAGCACAGACTTGAACATGATATTGGCTGCAATATCTGCACAAACATCGACAGTAGCATCAATGTCGTCGCAATTGGTATCCCAACTGGAAGCGCAAGAGGCACGTATAACAGAAATGTCATCGCAAATATCCACCATCATGTCATCTCAACTGGAAGAACAGAAGACATATATGGCATCACAATTGGAAGAACAGAAAACACACATGGCGTCACAAATTACAGAACAATTAAAAGAACCAGAGGCACGCATAACATTACAGCTCGAAGCACAAGAAGAACGTATCTCAACAAAGCTGGAGGCACAGGAAACAAAATTCTCATCGCAGCTGGAGGCTGTTAGTGAACGACAAAATAAAGTGGAGGCCGAGATGGATGCTTTGAAAGATCGGATTCAGGAGTTACAATTGAACCGTCCAATCTCTTCAACATCTACTCTGAAGGTAAAATCCCCAACGTTTGATGGTTCTGTTCCATTCCAGGTATTTAAGCTCCAATTTGAGAAGACGTCGACAGCGAACAACTGGAATGATGAAGATAAAGTTGCAGCTCTGTTCGTGGCATTGAAAGGGCCAGCAGCCGAAATCCTACAGACGATTCCCGAAGGAGAGCGGAACAACTATGAAGCATTGATGGCCGCTGTCGATAGACGTTACAGAAGCGAGCATAGGAAACAGATATTCCAAATTGAGTTGCAAAACCGCTACCAAAAAGCAAATGAGACATTGCAGGAGTTTGCTTCAGATGTTGAAAGGTTGGCTCATCTCTCAAATGCGGACGCACCCGTGGAATACACTGAAAGGGTAAAAATCCAGAGTTTCATAAATGGCATACGAGATGTGGAAACGAAGCGGGCTACATACACGAACCCAAAACTAACATTCGCAGAAAAGGTGTCACAAGCCCTGATTCAGGAAACAGCGTCGCTTCTGTGTAAGCCAGTTTTCAAAGCACGCCGTGCGGAAGTAGAAAGGCCAGAGTGGGTAGACGCAATTTTGGAAGCTCTGAAGGGATCACAACAGAAAAATGTCGGAGTTATGAAATGCTTCAAATGCGGGAAGTCCGGTCACATTGCACGTCATTGCGATCTTGGCCTTAATACTTCCAACAATGTGGGTGGGCGTAAACGCAAAGCTGGAGGAGATGAGCAAGAGCGAGTAAGAGGTAGAGAGCTAGATCCAGCTATTGAATGCCCTGTGATATCTGTGTCGCAAATTGGTAGAAAATCGAGCAGTCTTACCGTCAGAGGGAATGTGGATGGCAACGAACGAATACTGACTGTAGATACGGGCGCATCTCATTCCTTGATCCGATCTGACTTGGTCAACAGGAGAGTAAAACCGTTACCTGGAGCAAAGTTGCGTATGGTCACTGGCGAGTATAACCAAGTTCAGGGAAAAGTGATATGTCAAGTATTGATTGGGAAGGTCATGGTTTTACACAAATTTGTTGTGGCGGAGATTGTTGATGAAGTTATATTGGGAGTGGAATTCTTGGTTGACCATGACATCAAGATCGATATGTAGAGAAGGGTGATGCATTATGAGAACCAAGATGTGCCACTTAACTTCAGTTTAGAAAAAGGGTTCAGCAGTAAGCGAGTGCTGGTGGAGGAGATTCGACAGAGACCACGAAAGTCAAGGAAAGTAGATCGAGCAAAGGTTGATGGATCGAATGTGCCAAATAAAGCGAAATTAAAAGTACCTCCGAGGAAAAGACCGGCATCAACAAACCCTAATGGACGCACTAAAATTACTGAAAGAATTTTTCAGAAAGAATGCAAGGATGGTTTCAAGCAAGCGCGCACTTTTGTTGGGAAACGTCGGAACGATACTGAGTATGTGAAGCCAATCCGTCAAGAACAAGCTCTACAAAGTAGTTCTTCATTGCCAAGCAACAGAGTGCGAAAGAACGATCCAGAACAATGAGTAGTAAGATGGAACACAGGTACGACAGGGAAAATAATTCGGAAGGTTTCCGGAATGGAGATTTGGTACTGTTAAACAACCCTCACCGGCGGAAAGGTGTTCCAGCCCAATTTCGGTGCAGTTGGGAAGGCCCGTACAAAGTTGTGAAGAAGATCAGTGATACCATCTACCGCATACAAACCACTGGGAAACCACGGATTAGAAGGGTGGTACATTTGGAGATGCTAGCGGCGTTTAGATTGGGAGATTTGTCTGATCGGGACGATCAGACTTAGGTGGAGGGCAGTGTTACGAATATTAGCAAAACTGAGGAGTGCTGCCATCTCCAGGGCGATGCTAAGCAGTGACGTGAATTCACATCAATAATTCAATCTACATAAACGAATCAATAATTGCGTCTACACATATGTACACATTCCGACGAGCAACATTTACATACAAGGCAGCGAGAGATGAGATGTCACACACAGATGAATTTACTTATACGCTTATGTGTGTGCGGGAGACTGAAAACTACAAACTCACATATGTACATCTGAGAAGCGCTAAAAAGTAGACAATTGTAAACAAGTAGAAACTATATGAGAACTATACACACACGAATATAGTTGGTAAGTTCTGGAAATGGAAGAGCCTAGAAGTATGCAGCGTAAACTATAAAAGCGGGGCAGACGAGTAAGAAGTAATTCAGTTTGAGTTGAGCAATCAATCAGTTATTGATTAAGCACGCGATCTGGCGGCCAATAGTAGAGTTCAATTTGAATTATCAATCAGTTTGGTTATTAAGCCAGCGAGTAGCAAAGTATAAGTGTCATTGTGAAGTACTTTAATAAAGGCCATTTTTCCATTATTCAATATTGGAGTTATTTATTCAACAGTTTAGTGATTCGAACTTAGCAGAGGATTGCAAATAAGAGGATTTGCAAGTAAATTCGTTACAGTATTAATGAACACCAAAAAGACGCAGCAAACAAAAAAACGAACACCGGTTTAGCTCATCACTTAACAAAGAGCAACCATATAGCGGACTTCTCAAATGTCGAAATATTAGATATTGAAAAAAGAGAAAAAACGAGAATGTCTCTAGAAAGCATAAGAATACAACAACAAATACACAACACACTAAATTTTAAAGAAGACTTTGACAACATCAACAGCGTCTACTCAGCTGTTATTCAGAGATGCAAATCGAAGTAAACAAAAAAAATGCAAGTGCCAACTCTTTATGTTTGTTTAAAATAAAGTGCAATTTATAATTTAATTGTAATATAATTAATGTAATTAAAAGAAAAAAATTTGTGTGAAGTGTTAGTTTCATGTTTATTGTTAGAAAAAAGTATCAAATATTAATATGTATATTATTTTTAAATATTTAGCATTAAAGAAATCCCCGGAAGAGGACGTGAGAAAAAAGAACGTCGAAACGCGTCGGGAAAACAACAACAACTGTGTTTTAATTTTTTGACCATATGTGCTCAACCCAGCAAACACGATTTCTTCCTCATTTTACTAGTATAAACTTGAAATTTTTATTAGATGCTTATATGTACGACATACTTTGATTTCTGAAAAAGTCGTCAAGGCCAGTCGTATTTCTAAAATATGTTTAATACATAACTGATTGTTCAGAGTTTATGAACTTTCAAATTTCATCATATTATGGCAGATGAGTTTTTTCTGAGAGCTTTTCATGGCAGAAATACACTCATAATTGAACAATCTCCTTTCTAAAATTTTGATGTTGCTTTGCCCGTTAACCCAGGATCTTCGTTGTGGTTGGCGGAGCACGCTACCATCACACCACGGGGCGGCCAGTAAGCTATATCTTAGCGAAAAATAGTTTTGTATCAATGATAGATCACTTATCAAGTTTTATTGTAAGATGAAATAAGCAGACATTTTTTTAATGGGCGGTGCCATGCCCCTATTCCGATCAAGCATTACAAAATATCTATACAGACTAAAAAAAAAAAATCCCTCGTAATGAAATTCGACAAAGTAATTCATCTGAAATGAGCTGTACAATTTTACAATTATTTTTAAATGTACACCCAAATTTAATACCCTTACTTGTTTTTTGTTTGTTTTAATTAGCTGAATTAGCTTTATACAAATAACAAAACAAATGTATTTATTGATATTGTAGCGAAATGAAATGACGCATGTTGCTATGTTTTTCAAAACAAAATTTCTTTGCAATTGTTTGTTTATTTATATGTGGGCGAATCCCAAAAAAAGGTCCATCACGAACCGAAACTCAAAAGTGACCAGACTATTTCTATCACTTGGAATTAAACGTCAAATATGTGTATGATATTGAAATCAATTATTTTATTTTTCCCCCTCATCCTGGACAGAGAAACATGATTTCAAGCAAATTCTTCATCGGTTTTGCAAATTTGGATATTTTATTAACAAAATATAACGTCCTTTTGCTTTTAATAAAATTTTGTCTAGTCTTTTATTTAGCATTAAAAAAAACTTTGGAAAACGTAGGTCTTATAAATTGATCCTGCCCTCATTATTTTCCTAGTAAGCAAACGTCGACTTGAAATTAAAAAAGCTTTCAGATTTCAAATAGGTCTGTTTACTAAAATTTTTCCGGAAAGTTCGGGTAACATTTCATATTGGTGTCTAAAATTTGTCAAGTCCATTAGTTGATCCATATATTGGCCTATAACTTTATTTCTGTTTAGCCAACTAACAAAATTTATATTGTAACGAATCTACTGCAATCTTCTGCTAATGTTCGAATCACTAAATTGTTGAATAAATAACTGCAATATTTAATAATGCAAAATGGCCTTTATTAAAGGACTTCACAATAACACTTATAACTCGCAACTAATAGCTTGCTTAAACCAAACTGATTTTTGATGCCTCAGCCTGTGTCGCTTTTATACTTTTCGGTTTCCTCGTTCACCCATTTCTCCCAAGGTCTAGTAATTTCGTGAACCTGATTGTTGTTTACGAGCTATATTCACGTATAATTGCAATTTGTATCCATATGCGTGTGTATATGTGAGCGGCTGATGCTGACATGCGCTTGTGAGTATCTCTCTCCGTTGACCCGCATGTATGTGTACAGACATAATGATTAATTTGTTAACCTACATACAAGTGTAGCAGCTCGCTTTATTGTTGTGGCTATATTTACTTAGTATCAGATTAGTGATGGGAGTATCACTTTGTGTCACTAATATTCATCACACTGCCTTCCACCTAAGTCTGATCGTCCCGATCAGACAAATCTCTCGATCTAACCGCTGATAGCCTCTCCAAATTAACCACCCTTCTATTTCTTGGTTTCCCAATTGTTTGTATGCTGTATATGACATCACTGATCCTCTTCACAACTCTGTACGGGCCTTCCCAACTGCACCGATATTTGGATGGAACACCTTTCCGCCGGTGAGGGTTGTACAGCAGTACCAAATCTCCCTCCAAGAAACCTTCCGAATTAAAGTTCTTGTCATGCCAGTGTTTCATCTTATTACCCATTACCCTGGGCCGTTCCCTCGCACTCTGTTGTTTGGCCAATGAAGAACTACTTCGCAGAGCTTGATCTTGACGGATTGACTTTGCATCATCAATATCGTCTTGACATTTCACAACAGTAGTGCGCGCTGGCTTGAAACCACCCTTGCATTCCTTCTGGAAAATTCCTTCAGTCATTTTAGTGCGTCCATTAGGTTTTGTCAATGCCAGTGTTTTTCTCGCAGGTACCTTCGATTTTGCTTTGTTTGGCCCCTTCGTTCCATCAACCTTTACCTTTGACTTTCGTGGTCTTTGTCGACTCTTCTCCACCAGTACTCGATTACTGCTGAGCCCTTTTTCCAAGCTGAAGTTAAGTGACACATCCTGGTTCTCATAACATATCACCCTTCTCTGCATATCGATCTTGATGTCATGGTCAACCAAGAAGTCCACTCCCAATATGACTTCATCAACGGTCTCTGCCATAACGAATTTGTGTAGAACCATGACCTCCCCAATTAAAACTTCACATACCACTTCTCCCTGGGCTTGGTTATACTCGCCAGTAATCGTACGAAATCTTGCTCCAGGTAATGGCTTTACTCTCCTGTTGACCAAATCGGATCGGATTAAAGAATGAGATGCTCCCGTATCTACAGTCAGTACACGCTCCTTGCCATCCACATTTCCTTTGACGGTAAGACTGCTCAATTTTCTTCCAGTTTGCGAGATAGGTATCACACGACATTCAATAGCTAGGGCAAGTTCTCGATCTTTACATTTAGCTCGCTCTTGCTTATCTCCTCCAGCTTTGCGTTTACGACCAGCCAAGTTGGAACTACCATGACCGGTGCTGCAATGACGTGCAATGTAACTGGGGTTACCGCACTTGAAACACTTGATAACTCCGGCTTTTTTTTGTTGTAATCCCTTCAGTACTTCCGAAAATTGTGTCTACCCAATCTGGCCTTTCCACTTCCACGCGATGAGCTTTGTATGCAGGCTTACTCAAAAGTGACGCTGTTTCCTCAGTCAGTACATGGGATACAGTTTCAGCAAATGTTGGCTTTGGGTTCACATATGTAGCTCGTTTCGTTTCGGCATCCCGTATTCCATTTATAAAACTCTGAATTTTAACCCTCTCGGTGTATTCCACGGGTGCGTCTGCATTTGCGAGATGAGCCAATCTTTCAACATCCGACGCAAACTCCTGCAAAGTATCATTCGCCTTTTGGTAACGATTTTGCAACTCAATTTGATATATCTGTTTCCTATGCTCGCTTCCGTAACATCTCTCTAGAGCGCTCATCAATGTTTCATAGTTGTTCCGTTCATACTCTGGAATTGCCTGTAAGATTTCAGCGGCAGGCCCTTTCAGTGCCATGAACAGTGCAGCAACTTTATCTTCAGCATTCCAGCTGTTCAACGTCTTCTCAAATTGAAGCTTGAATACCTCGAAAGGAACAAAGCTGTCAAAAGATGGAGTTTTTACCTTCGGATTGCTCGCTGGAACAGCTGGGCGATTTAGTTGTAACTGTTGCATAAGACCTTTCAACGCTTCTATCTCGGCTTGTCCTCGAGTTGTAAAATTTTTGCATCCTGCTCTTCCAGTTTCGCAAAGAGCTGCGATGATACCTGTTCCGAAATTTTTGTCGACATTGCAGATATACGTGCCTCTTGCGCTTCCAGTTGAGATGACATATATGTTTTCTGTTCTTCGAATTGAGATGACATTTGCGACGCCATTTCTGAAATACGTGCCTCCTGTGACTCCAGCTGAGATGCCATTGTCGATGCTTGTACCGATATTGTGCTCGTCACTGTCTGCGGTGTTTGATTTTATTCTTCCATTTTTGTTGTGGTTTTGTCGCTATCATAATGAAAGACATACTCCTCAGCATTGATTCCTTCAAATACCAAAGCTACACTTAGTCGTTTTTGTAGCTGGGATTTATCGCCAAAAGTAGCCAATCCACGGACTTCCAACTCCTCCTTCAGTTGCTGGATCGTCAATTCACTCAACTTTGCCATGTCCAAGTTGTATTCCCCATCTTCGGAATATATTCAACAATTCCTCTTCTGACACCAATTGTAACGAATCTACTGCAAATCCTCTTATTTGCAATCTTCTGCTAATGTTCGAATCACTAAAATGTTGAAAAAATAACTCCAATATTTAATAATGCAAAATGCCCTTTATTAAAGTACTTCACAATAACACTTATAACTCGCAACTAATAGCTTGCTTAAACCAAACTGATTTTTGATGCCTCAGCCTGTGTCGCTTTTATACTCTTCGGTTTCCTCGTTCACCCATTTCTCCCAATGTCTAGTAATTTCGTGAACCTGATTGTCGTTTACGAGCTATATACACGTATAATTGCAATTTGTATCCATATGCTTGTATGTATGTGAGCGGCTGATGCTGACATGCGCTTGTGAGTATCTCTCTCTGTTGCCCCGCATGTATGTGTGCAGACATAATGATTAATTTGTTAACGTACATACACGCTTTATTGTTGTGGCTTTATTTACTTAGTATCAGATTAGTGATGGGAGTATCACTTTGTGTCACTAATATTCGTCACAATATGTTGTCAGGAAGAGGGCATTTTGCGCTTTCAGCAGTGTATAAACTGGTAATTGATTCTTAGAGATGTTAGAGAAATCTTACAAAATATGGCGAAAGTTTAAATTGTTGTATCTCTTTTTTAATTTATATATAAAAAGGATTATCTTAGGAAAATCTAAAATCAGTTCTGATTTCAACAAGGAATGAGTTTTAAAAATTAATATAGGTTTTATTTGTTATTGGTGTATTCAACAATTTCATATGAAGACACAAAAGAAAGCAGCTCTTTTAAACTTACACAAACACAATATAATGATAACGGACGCAGACAAGGGGAATAAAACAGTGGTAATGTACAAGAGCGAGTATATAAATAAAATGAACACTCTATTAGACGACAAAAACACATACAAAAAAGTCAGGGCTGACCCAACTCACACGCTACAAAATAAAAACAATAAAATAGTAGATGATCTTTACAAACAGAAACACATTAACCTTAAGGAAAAACACAAATTATCGTGTTCAGCAGCGTCTGCGCCCAGGCTTTATGGATTGCCCAAAATCCATAAACCCAACACACCCTTACGTCCTATCATATCGTCCGTAAATGTTCCCTGTTACCATTTAGCAAAATATATAGGAGATAGAATTAAAAATGTAACGTCCGAAGAGTATAATGTCAAGAATGTGTTTAAATTAAAGGAAAGACTCCAAAATTTTATTGTAGATGATGAAGAAGTGCTAGTGTCATTTGATGTCGTGTCTCTGTTCACTAATATCCCCACCAATCTCGCCATCCGAATAATAATGCAAAAATGGGACCAAATAAAATCCACAACATATATACCAAAGATCAAATTCCATGAAATATTAAAATTCTGCTTGTTAGACAACAATTATTTTAAATACAATGCCACAATTTATGTACAAACGTTTGGCATGCCAATGGGTAAACCTCTCTCCCCGACAATAGCTGATATAATTATGGACGACCTACTTGACAACACACTTAAGGCACTTAAGGAAAAACTTGAAATTAATATAAAATTTCTAGTCAAATATGTTGACGATATCTTCGCGATAGTTAAAAGAAATGACGTGGAACAGATCTTAGAAGCCCTAAACAATTATCATAACAAAATTCAATTTAGATATGAAATGGAAAAAGACTGCAGCATTCCCTTCCTCGACGTCAAAATACACAAATGTAATGGAAATCTCGTTTTTGATTGGTATGCAAAACCCCTATCTTCTGGACGTCTAATAAACTTTTTCTCTTCACAACCCCTAAAATATAAAATAAACACGGCGAAAAATCTTATAAGCAAAATTATAACAATAAGCGACGAACAATTTTGGGATAAAAACTTAAGGAAAATTACCGAAATCCTTAAAAATAATAATTATCCGGGCACTCTAATAAAAAGTCTAGTTGATCACAAAATAATGGAAATAAAAAACGAACAAAATATAACAACAATACAAAGAGAGAAAGAAACGAAACAATACTTTAGCGTAACATACATACCTAAACTTACGGAGAACTTCAGCAAAACGCTAACCAACAACAAACACAAAATTGCATTTGCCTACAAATCCAATCATACATTATCGACGATATTCACAAAAACAAAAAGCCCTATTGAGAAGCTCCAACAAAACAACGTTATATATGAAATAACATGTGAAGGCAATGAAAATGAAGAATGCAAGAAAATATACATAGGAACAACAAAACGGCCACTAGGAGTTCGGCTCGCAGAACATGAAGCAGATATACGAAAGAAAAAACAAAGCACAGCATTATGTCAACACACAACGCAAACTGGGCATGCAGCTGATCTACAAAACACAAGAATCATAGACAAAAATAAACAAGGAAAAGCCAGGTACACATTAGAAAGCCTGCGAATATTGCAAAGAAGAGACAAGACAATAAACAAAAAGGAAGATACAGATGACGTTGCTGCTGCCTACACCCTCTGTCTGTAACATTAATTCGTTTTAGTATGACAATGATACCACTATGGAATGGTACCGAAAATATTTTTAGTTCTAACAAATTTGTTTAAATATTCCAATTATGTGAGTTTTCTATATAAATCGTGTTATATTATTTGCCTCTTGTTTTGTGATATTTGTTTGTATGTAATACTGTGATTACTAATATTGAAATGTTACGCACTTATGCCCTTTCTGTTTTTATATTAATGTATTGCTTTTTGTTATTAAAATACACAGATCGCCCTTGAAAAAGCTAGAGAGACTAGCGAAACGTCGGGTTGGAATGGTGAAACAAGTTTGTTTTTATTTGCACCAAACGCTAATGGTCAAAAGAGCCTAAGTAAGCATTAGTGAAAGCAGTACAAATTAGCTTGCATTTTTCTTGTGAATCTTATCTGGTTAAAAAAAATACAGATACATATATATTTGTTGACTAGAAATGGTTAAATAGGAATATATTATCCAAATTTCAATGGATTTAGAATGGCCTTTGTAAATTTTGGTTTATTTTCTACTTTTGTTCTATTTCTTCCATAAAATGTAACATTTTATGAACTAAAAATTTATCGAAGAATAAACAGAGCGAAAGTTATATACCTATACCTGTATACGTCTCCGTTTATGAAAAGGGTGTTTTGGGCCCTTAGCCCGACTTTGAGGATGTATTCGAAATTCCAGGTATGCAGATTCTGTTTAATCTACTAGACCTAAAACTTGATGTCTCGCAAAGAATATATTTTCAATGTCATTTAGTGTACCTAATTCATTGAAAAAACAAAATTTTCGCGCCCATAACCATACTTCAGCTTATATCCAGCGTTTTAAAAATATATTTCAGATTTCGAAAATTGACGGGCATTGGGTCTTTATTTTCGCTTTCTGTCTCCCATTTAAGGAATGTAAAATCTCCTTTTAGTTTCTTTAAGTTTTGCATTCTTTCACAAGTATTAAAAATTACTTATATTTCTTGTCGGGTGCGAGCTTCATCATATATCGTCATATATATGTACTTAAATTTTTGAATAACCCACAAATATTGTAATATCCGCTCAGTCCGCTGCTCATATTCTCTTTTATGCACGTTGAAATGCGTGCGAATAACGCTTCAGTTACCAAGGACTTGCCCATTTTTATTTGCAAAGTGTGTTATTCAGTTGACATGTGTACAATAACCTGTTTTTAATGAAAAATACAACGGGTATACCTAATTAGTTTTATCTGTTGTGAGGCGTGTAAATAAAAAATAAGATTTCAGAAATTTGAAATAACAAAAACACATCTAAATTGAAGTTAAAGCTACACAAAGTCAATCTCGTTATACTAAGCTTGCTTTGCACTTAGATTGTATTAACTTTGGTAACATAAGTGGCATAAACGAATCGAGATAAATATAGACTTCCATATATCAAAATGCTGAGGATGGAAAAAGGAATTTAGTCATGTCCTTCCGTCGGACCGTCCATTTGCCGGGGCACGCGATAACTTGAGTAAATATTGAGAATAAAATATTGCAATTTGGTATAGGGGTTCCTTGGCGCTCATCTCCCATCGCTATTAAAACTTAGGGAAATCGGATGTTAATCACGCCCACCTTTTACATATATAACACATAATGATGTGTGCACTATTATCAAGATTCTTGATTTTTTTTTAAATAGGCGTGGCACCGCCCACATGTGATATAATCAATTTTACAAATATTATTAATCATAAATCAAAAACCGTTAAACCTATCACAGCAAATCTCGACAGAGAGGTTGCCCTTACGATAAAGAATGCTTCGAGGAAAAATTAAGGAAATCGGTGAAGGACCATGACCATTTTTTTATAAAAGATTTTTGATAGGGTCGTGGACGAATAAAATGTGCTATATCTTTGCTAGAAAGAGGTTTATATCAGACTTATCTTGATTGGTTAGTCCAATATACATCCAATATACATCAGGTTTATATCAATTGTGTTTCATTTTCCAAGTGAAACTATAACAAGAAAAACGAAAACATTTTAATTTCTGAAAATGGGCGTGTCACCGCTCCTTTAATGACCAAACAATTTTCTATGTATCGGGAGCCATAACTCGAAGAAAAATTAAAGGATCGTAATGAGCTTAGGTATATATATATATTTCTAGGAAAAGTCCAATTTTATATAATAGGAGTCTAAAAGGGTCATAGAATAGAAAAATAACCTATATCCTAGCGAAAAGTAGTTTTGTTTCAATGATATTTCACTGGTCAAGTTTTATTTTAAAAGGAAATTAGGAGATATTTTTTTAATGGGCGGTGCTTCCGATCAAGCATTAAAAAATATCCCTAGAGCCTCAAAAAAACCCTCGTAACGAAATTCGAAAAAGTAATTTATCTAAAATGAGCTGTACAATTCAAACTCACGCTGAGGATATAATATTCGGTTACACCCAAACTAAGCCACCCTTACTTGTTTTTGTTTATTTTAATTAGCTGAATTAGCTCTACCAAAATAACAAAACAAATGTGTTTATTGATATTGTAGCGAAACGAAATTACGCATTTTGGTATGTTTTTTCAAAACAAAATTTCTTTGCAATTGTTTGTTGTTTATTTATAAGTACGTGGACGAATCCCAAATAAGGTCCATCACAAAGCGGAAATAAAACGTCGTCAGACTTTATTTGTATCACTTGGGATTAAAGGTCAAATATGTGTATGATATTGAAATCAATTATTTTATTCTTTCCCCTCATCCTGGACAGAGAAACATGATTTCAAGGAAAGGTTTCAACGGTTTTGCAAATTTGGATGTTTTACTAATCAAATTTAACGTCCTTTTGCTTTTAATACAATTTTTTCTAGTCTTTTATTATACCTTTCATGAAAATGAATTGTTATATTAACTTCGTCACATATCTCAAAATTGTAAGTGTTTAAAGAAAATGGATAGACCCACCATTAAGTATACCGAAATTATCAGGATGAAGAGCTGAGTTGATTTAGCCATGTCCGCCTGTCCGTCTGTCTGTTTGTATACAAACTGGTCCCTCAATTTTTGAGATATCTTGATAAAATTTGCAGAGCGGGTATATTTAGGTGTCCGATTAGACTTTTGTCGGAACCGGCCGGATCGGACCACTATAGCATATATCCCCCATACAACCCATTTTTCAGAAAAGAGGATTTTTTTCATATCTTCCTTAATTTATCATATTGAAGCTTCAAACTTCACCACATGCCTTTGCATATTGCATATGTTATTGTCTGAAAAAGGGAGGAGATCGGCCGTATATATCGCATATGTTGAACACTAGGGGTGTGCCTGAATGCGAATGGGGAATTATACTCACGCAGGGTATGTATTACGATATGATTGATACAACTTCCTTTCTATTGATTCAGATTTTAATTAACAATAATGGCTTATGAGCTAATAAGGAAGATGTACCAAATTATATTTCGAGTAAATCAAACTTCAATAATGAAATTTAAAGCTATACAACTATCAACTGGAAATGTTCGAATTCATGAATAAGTAGCACTGTATGCAAATTAGAAAATATGAACGATGATTAATGTTGCCAAGATCAAGGATTTCTGTTATAGAAAATCTCGTTGCTCTTCACAAATACTAGAAGCTTTCAAGGACCCACCTTACAAGACCAGCAGCAGCCGTTGGGTTTTTATTTGCTGCATTATCTTCATATCTGCGTAAAGCTCATACAGGTCATCATTTTACGAAACACGATCGGCATCACGGACAGGACCATAAATCTTTCAGAGATATTTCCTCTCTAACACTCCAAGAGCCACCTCATCTTTCTTCGGCACCGTATTAGTATGGCTCGAAATCATGGACGATGAGTGACTTTTAGAGCGGGATTGTGCGTCTAGGGAGGACTTTACTTTTCAATTGCATACTCATTCCAAAGTAGCAGTTGTTGCCAAGAGTTATTCTCCGTTTTGATTTATAAGCTAACATTGTATTTTGTGCTAACGCTGGTTCCTGAATAGACGAAATCCGTCGCAGTGACGTGGCTTTTAGGGCCCTAATGCATTTCTTTCTTGGATGATATCAAGTACTACGTCTTGTCCTCATTTATCACATGACCCACTTTTTTTGCCTCTTTATCTAATCCACAGAAGGCCACACTCACAATATAAAGAGCATACGCCAGTAACTGTACGCTATTTATAATAGACTGTGCCTTCACGGTGTAACCAATTGGCGCCAGCTGGCAGAATGAAGAAGCTACTGGTGCGCCTTGTTGGACTGTCATTACCGTTCAACCGGCTAAGCGTCAATTCAGTAGGTAAGTACCATCAGGGTTTAGGTCTGCTGCTCTTCTCCAGCATTATGTGAAATAAATCGCACGAAAGGGAGTCACATCGTTTGATTTCGAATGGCTCGGAAAAGTCCTTCCAAATTCTTACCGAGCTGGTGGTGTTGCTCAACGTCATTTGGAAGAGCCTTATTAACTTCGTAAGGATCATAAATTCAGACATAGCAGAATCGCGCTGTCATAGCCTGTTTTGAACTCAACAAAAGATGTCCAGTGTCGATTCTCTTATCTTAAGCCTTCTCCAAGATATGGCGCATAGTGAAGATCTGGTCGATAGACAATTTACCAAGTCTGAAGTCGTACTGATAAGGTCCAATTAGTTCCTTGACTATGGGCTTCAGTATACTTCAGTTCACTAGATAAAAGCTTATATGCGATATTAAGTAGACTGATTCCGCGGTAATTGGCGCCGTTTGGGGGATCGCCTTTATTACGGATTAGACAGAGTAAACAGTTCCAATCTGGAAGCCTGCGCTTATCCGACCATATTTTTCATAGGAGTTGATGCAACTTTTCTGCTTCGTGTTTGAACAGCTCAGCAGGTATTCCGTGTTTTACATCATCGGGTTTGTCTTTTTCCTCGCTAGCTAGCAATGAGGAGGAGTATTCCATTCACAACTTAAGCACACTTTGTAAGTCAGGTACCCAGTCTCCATATCATTCCTGCAAGAATCTGCCCCGGTCTTGAAAGCTTCTGTTATCCGCCGGAATTTTTCTGATAGAATTTTAGGGCATTATGCCTATCAGAGAAATCAAATATCTCCCGCGGACCACACAGGCCGAAGTACGACATTTCGTTAATAAACCAAAGTACGAGAAATGCTGTCGCCTCTTTGGGAGCCGAGCAGCCGGCAGGTGGGCGGCGATTCTCCATGTAAAGAGCGGCCTGCTTCGAGCAATCTGTGAAGTCATGACTCGCTGATTGAAATTTAAATAATATCCTAGCATGGATCAAAATGCTAACGGAAACTATTCTCCACGGGGTAACCAGTGTTTGCGACATAATCCCTCTGCTTAGGCAGCTGGCACATCGGATGTGGAGGAGGAGAGCGTCACACCAGCGGCATAGGTTTTTTAATAACAAGTACAATAGCGAAAAGTATCATTGAATGGGTGTTTATAAACCCCAGAATTATTATACTTAAACGCCGCACTAGAGCAAGGAAACTAGTCATCATAAATGTTTATGGACCAAAAGAAAGCCAAAACGACGAAATCAAAAACGAATTTTTGGTTACGCTCAACAGCTGCGTAAATTCACACGTTTATCAAGGTGACATATGTGTTATTCTGGGCGACTTTAATGCTAAAGTTGGATCCGACAATGATGGTCTAGATATATATCTGGGTAAACACAGCCCTGGTACCCGGAATGCCAATGGCAGTTGGCTTATAGAATATTGTTGTGAAAATGGTTTGGTGTTCGGTGGAAGCTTATTCCCACATAAATTAGTCCACAAAACAACATGGACGTCTCCGGATCAACGCACCAATAACCAAATTGATCACGTACTAATAAACAGCAGATGGAGGTCATCCTTGTTAGATGTGCGCGTTTAAACCGGAGCAGATATTGGTAGCGATCAGTATCTTGTAGCTGGCAGTTTTAAATTTAAGGTAGCCACAGTACAGAGAAACCTCCAAAAAAATTTGCAAGAAAATTGATATTGAGAAACTAAAGCATGAAATATATCTGAATGCCTTTAATGTCGTAGTACGCGGACGTGTCGAACGTGTTGAACAGGTAAACACGAGTGGTAGTACAGGTAACAGACTAGACTCCGTTAATAATATCTACCAAGAACTTGGTAGCTGTACTCTTGGGCACAAAAACAAAGCAAAGAAAGTATGGCTAACAAATAATACGTGGACACTTATTGAACACCGCCGGAAAATAAAAGAATCGCTTCTCAGATGGAGGAACAACAATGACACGGAGGAAACAAGGCATAAAGAAAAATGTAAGCTAATTAAGAAGTCTGCTAGAAAAGACAAGAGGGAATGGGCTGACACATTAGCAAGTCGAGCTGAAGCGGCAGCCAGATTAAATAATATGAGGGAACGGTATGAGATTAGCAGGGAACTCACCCGAAAATACAGGAGTGGCCAAAAACCAGTAAAAGACTTAAACGGAAATCTTAATACTGAAAGCGAACAACAAACGAGTATATGGGTGGAACACTTCAAGAAAGTATTAAATAATCCTGTAGGTGAAGCGACCTCCAATTCCAACACTAGTGCTGCAAACTACAACAACCAACCCCACTTCAATGGAGTAAACAGAGCGCCCCCTACGAAAAAGGAAATAATTTCAGCAATCAAGTCCTTAAAAAGGGCAAGGCCCCAGGAAAAAAAAATATGTGTAAGGCGCGATAACCTCCGAAGATGTCTAAGGCCGAGCTTCTCTTCCAATTTGCGTCGTGCTCCTCTTGATTTTCCCCACAAATTGGCCGGACATGTTTTATGCCGACTCCGAGCGGCATCTGCAAGGCAGATGAGCTTTCACAGAGAGCTTTTCATGGCAGAGATACACTTGGAGCGCTTGCCAAACACTGCCGAGGGGCGACCCCGCTTAGAAAAATTGTCTTCTAATTGAAAAACCTTATTTCTAAAATTTTGATGTTGCTTTGCCCGGGGTGCGAACCCAGGGCATACGGTGTGGCAAGCGGAGCACGCTACCATCACACCACGGTGGCCGCCATAAGAACCCAGGAACTGATGACATATATGCTGAGTACCTAATGGCAGATCCAGATACTGCAGCTGAATCCTTACTTCCAATCTCTCGTCAGATATGGGAGGAAGAATCCTACCTTCATCAGTGGAATGAAGGCATACTTGTAAAAGTCGCAAAAAAGGGAGATATCTCTGATTGTAACAATTACAGAGGTATCACCTTACTCTCGATTCCTAGAAAAGTGTTCTCCACGATCTTACTGTCCCGAATTCAAGAGGCGGTGCACGGAACTATAAGAGAAAATCAGTTTGGATTTAGACAAAACCGATCCTGTATTGATCTAATAAATATCGTCCGAATCATTGTTGGACAATGCTCTGAATACAGAACATCAGCTTATTTACTTTTTATTGGCTTTAAGAAAGCTTTTGATAGCCTAGGCAGGAAATAAATTTGGGAAATACTACGAAAATGAGGGATGCCCAATAAAATAATTAACGTTATAAAGGCAATGTATGCCGTATTTAAGTGCCGGGTGAGTCACGATGGGTGCCTCTCAGAACCCTTCGAATTCAAAATCGGAGTACGACAGAGATGCACACTTTCGCCGAACTTGTTCATCTTGGCATTAGACGATATTATGAGGAACGCAGAAAATGGTGGACACGGTGTACAGTGGACGCCTTTCACTCAGCTAGAGGACTTAGAATATGCAGACGATGTCTGTCTGCTAAGTCACAGAATAACTGACCTTCAACACAATTTAGAAGCTGTCAACACACGTGCAAAGGAGGCCGGACTGAGCATCAACACAGCGAAAACGAAAGTTATAAGATGCGTCTATAGTATTTCACCAAGGCCATTAATGCTAACGGTCGACGAAAACGAAATCGAAGGTGTATAGTCTGTTTTTTATTTTCGTAGGTGTGTCCCAAAGAGCTCAACTTTAAGTCTACAAGTCTTTATTAATAAATGTCTGCGCCGAATCCTGAAAATTCGATGGCCGGAAAGAATTTCAAATGTCAACTTATTGCCTAGAACAAATCAATCTAAGGCTGCCACAGAAATAACCATGCGTAAATGGTCGTGGATTGGTCACACGGTAAATATAGCCAGACAAGCATTGCGATGGAATACACAAGGAAGCGGACGACCTGGTGCACCTGTGAAAACTTGGCGCAGAGCTGTGGATAAAGAACTCGAAGACGCAGGATACAGGAATAATATCATAAGAACCGCACCTAACAGAATACGGCTTAAGTCGGTGGTCGAGGCCCTATGCTCCAATAGGAGTTGAGGAAGTTGATGATGATGATGATTCCTATCAGAACACAGAATATTGGTACGCTGTTCTTGTAGCGATAAGGGCATTACGTTATGCTTTTGGGGAGTGTTATCGATGCTCTGTTCTCTTGCTGTTGGTACCGAGGAAATGATTCTTTCCGTACCTGAGTGGCACAATCATCTCCACTCGTTTCGTAAGAGACGACCAAAATACCCAAATGATTCAAGGAGTTATGCCATCGCAATTTACAGCTTCTACCCGTGGCGAATTCTGTTCCTTTAGCTGCCGAGGTCCTGGTTACACAAGGTCCATGGAACTAGGGGGTGGGAAGAGGCATGTCCTAGAAATTTAAATGTGGTCATATCAAGTCGTTCCCGAGATGGTCGTATTTGTACCTTAATGGTGCTTGTTGCCGGAACGTACCGAATATATATCCGGCAAAGGACCATCAACATCGATAACACTCCCCAAAACCATGGGAGAGTGACTCTATCGCTACAACAACAACCACGGCAAATTATCTGCGCCCGAATTCCTGTATCATACAACGGTATAGAATCCAAGACCGATGCAAGTAACTTCTTAGTTTATGGCTTTGGAGTTTGCAGTCTCGCCATACTCCCATGTATTACGTATAGTTTTGTATTCTTATTTGTTGATATTGGGGACTGCATCTTCATGAGTATAACGACCATCGCTCTGACTGCCGCCAGCTGAAGACCATAATCAGTCTTTCATCTACTTGCGCTACAAATAACCTGGTTTATTCAAGCTTTTCCAGCTTGCAGCTTCGTGCTGTTAAGACAGCAACCACATCGTCTTCGAGAGCGGTAGGCTAGGTCTTTTTTGTGATATGTCCATACGAAGTAAACTGTCACTGAGGTTCGAACTCTGCGCTGATCCCCTACTTCAAGTTTCTTTGAGTGTGAGTCATTTAGTAATTATATGCCTCAGGTAGATCCTCAATAAATCAAGCAGATTTTACGTTATCTTTGAAGAGTGTTCTAGTGCGTCTAGCGTGTTTGGCTGGCATAGTTAAAATCATTTCTAAATTCCAGCGGGTTCAGTAAAATTTTCAGTTTTCGGTGGGGGGTGTATCGGCCTTCTTGACTGCCACTATGACTTCAGCAAGGGCATCTATTGGGGGGTAACTTCTCCGGAAGCCATCCATGGTATACCACAGACCATACTTATTCCATATGTTTTGAACTATTGGCGTGCACTTACATATCCTCACCTTTGCGCCAACCTCTATTGTGACTCTTAATACCTCGTTATAAGGGGGAAGGTGGCATACAATTGGACGTTACAAAAACTGATTAACACTTTCATAAATAATTACTAATTCCATTGAAATTTCGCTCTATTTTAAAAAAGTGGAATTAACAAATCCCGTCTAGAATCGAAGATTATTGATTTCATTATTCATATTATCATAGTACTTGATTTTTTTGCGTACATATGTATGTATCTGTATGCCCTTTCAAATGCGCTCTCATTTATGAATTGGGTAAGAATTGGTCTATTTATTTGAAAATGTTATTTTATTAAATTTTAGATTCGAAAACTTACTTATATGTACATATGCTTTATCCATGCTGCATTATGTGTTTTATTAATATTTTTGTTCAGTGTTGCCAGGAACACATATTCATTGGAGGTAATATGGAGGTAGAAAAAGCCAAACTGTTACAAACGTATTCAAAACCACTTTTTGGCTCGTAGATTGTCCAGGAGCTTTTTATGTGTACGAACTTGCCTTTCATAAATTTATTTCATTTAAATTTTTAAAACCAAATATACAAAAACATTACCGGCTTACAACTTAACGAGCTGAATGCAAATATCGTTAGTGTAGTGGAGGTCTAAGCAATTTCGGAAAATTGAGCGGAGCTACCCGCCTATCACGTCGGGCTGTTTCGGGCAAATCTTGTTATTGTTTGAAGACTACTTCGGGATAATTTTGCGACTGCTTAAGGATCGTATTGGAACTTTATATATATGTATCTATACTGTTTCGGGATCATCTTCGTTTCAATTCGATACTGTGTTGAGGATCACTTCGGGACTGTCGATATGATTTTCTGAGTGTCTCTGAGACACGTTAGGGCCGTTTGAGGGCTGTTCTCGGAATAATTTAAGGATTATGTATGTCAAAACTCTTTCGTGACTATATTCGAAAAATGTTGTGGCTATTTCAAGGGCTTTTAGGGTTTCTAAGGAACGGGTACGAGATTGGATAATGATCTTTTCAGGTATATTTAGAACTGTTTCGGGAATATTATAGTTTTCGTCATTTCTTCCTCATTTTGCTAGTATAAGCTTGCAATTTTTATTAGATGCTTATATGTACGACATACTTTGATTTCTGTAAAAGTCGTCAAGGCCAGTCGTATTTCTAAAATATATTTAATATACAACTGATTGTTCAGAGCTTATGAACTTTCAAATTTCATCATATTAAGGCAGATGAGTTTCACTGAGAGCTTTTCATGGCAGAAATACACTCAGAATGCTTGTCAAACACTGCCGCTTAGAAAAATGTTCTAACTAATTGAACAACCTCGTTTCTAATTTTTTGATGTTGCTTTGCCCGTGAACCCAGGATCTTCGGTGTGGTTGGCGGAGCACGCTACCATCACACCACGGGGCCGCCAGTAAGCTATATCTTAGCGCAAAATAGTTGTGTATCAATGATAGATCACTTATCAAGTTTTATTGTAAGAAGAAATAAGCAGACATTTTTTTAATGGGCGGTACCATGCCCCTATTCCGATCAAGCATACAAAACATCTATACAGAATAAAAAAAAAAATCCCTCGTAATGAAATTCGACAAAGTAATTCATCTGAAATGAGCTGTACAATTTTACAATTATTTTTAAATGTACACCCAAATTTAATACCCTTACTTGTTTTTTGTTTGTTTTAATTAGCTGAATTAGCTTTATACAAATAACAAAACAAATGTATTTATTGATATTGTAGCGAAATGAAATGACGCATGTTGCTATGTTTTTCAAAACAAAATTTCTTTGCAATTGTTTGTTTATTTATATGTGGGCGAATCCCAAAAAAAGGTCCATCACGAACCGAAAATCAAAAGCGGCCAGACTCTATTTCTATCACTTGGGATTAAAGGTCAAATATGTTTATGATATTGAAATCAATTATTTTATTCTTTTCCTTCATCCTGGACAGAGAAACATGATTTCAAGGAAAGGCTTCATCGGTTTTGCAAATTTGGATGTTTTACTAATAAAATATAACGTCATTTTGCTTTTAATAAAATTTTGTCTAGTCTTTTATTTAGCATTAAAAAAACTTTGGAAAACGTAGGTCTTATAAATTGATCCTGCCCTCATTATTTTCCTAGTAAGCAAACGTCGACTTGAAATTAAAAAAGCTTTCAGATGTTAAATAGGTCTGTTTACTAAAATTTTTCCGGAAAGTTCGGGTAACATTTCATATTGGTGTCTAAATCTGTCAAGTCCATTAGTTGATCCTCTAGTTGGCCTATAACTTTATATCTTATATCTTGTCAGAAAGAGGGCATTTTGCGCTTTCAGCAATGTATAAACTGTTAATTGATTCTTAGAGGTGTTAGAGAAATCATACAAAATATGACGAAAATTTAAATTGTTTTATCTCCTTTTTAATTTATATATACAAAGGATTATCTGAGGAAAATCTAAAATCAGTTCTGATTTCAACAAAATATGAGTTTTGAAGATTAATGTAGGTTTTATTAGTTATTGGTGTATTCAACAATTTCATATGAAGACACAAAAGAAAGCAGTACAAATGGTTAAGTAGGAATATATTATCCAAATTTCAATGGATTTAGAACGGCCTTTTTAAATTTTGATTCTTTTCTTCCATAAAACTAACATTTGACGACCTAAAAATGTATCGAAAAAAAAGTAAGGAAGGTTAAGTTCGGGTGTAACCGAACATTACATACTCAGTTGAGAGCTATGGTGACAACATAAGGGAAAATAACCATGTAGGAAAATGAACCGAGGGAAACTCTGGAATGTGTTTGTATGACATGGATATCAAATGGAAGGTATTAGAGAGTATTTTATGAGGGAATGGGCCAGGGATATCGCCATAAAGGTGGATCAGGGTTGACTCTAGAATTTGTTTGTACGATATGGGTATTAAATTAAAGGTATTAATGAGGGTTTTAAAAGGGAGTGGTGGTAGTTGTATACGTGGTCGCCTTTTCGAGATATCGCCATAAAGGTGGACCAGGGGTGACTCTAGAATGCGTTTGTAAAATATGGGTATCAAGCGAAAGGTGTTAATGAGTATTTTAAAAGGGAGTGATTTTAGTTCCATAGGTACACGCCGTTTCGAGATATCGCCATAAAGGTGGACCAGGGGTGACCCTAGAATTTGTTTGTACGATATGGGTATTACAATGTTAATGAGTATTTTAAAAGGGAGTGATCTTTAGTTCCATAGGTGCACGCCGTTTCGAGATATCGCCATAAAGGTGGACCAGGGGTGACCCTAGAATTTGTTTGTACGATATGGGTATTAAATTAAAGGTATTAATGAGGGTTTTAAAAGGGAGTGGTGGTAGTTGTATACGTGGTCGCCTTTTCGAGATATCGCCATAAAGGTGGACCAGGGGTGACTCTAGAATGCGTTTGTAAAATATGGGTATCAAGCGAAAGGTGTTAATGAGTATTTTAAAAGGGAGTGATCCTTAGTTCAATAGGTGGACGCCGTTTCGAGATATCGCCATAAAGGTGGACCAGGGGTGACCCTAGAATTTGTTTGTACGATATGGGTATTAAATTAAAGGTATTAATGAGGGTTTTAAAAGAGAGTGGTGGTAGTTGTATACGTGGTCGCCTTTTCGAGATATCGCCATAAAGGTGGACCAGGGGTGACTCTAGAATGCGTTTGTAAAATATGGGTATCAAGCGAAAGGTGTTAATGAGTATTTTAAAAGGGAGTGATCCTTAGTTCCATAGGTGCACGCCGTTTCGAGATATCGCCATAAAGGTGGACCAGGGGTGACCCTAGAATTTGTTTGTACGATATGGGTATTAAATTAAAGGTATTAATGAGGCTTTTAAAAGGGAGTGGTGGTAGTTGTATAGATGGTCGCCCTTTCGAGATATCGCCATAAAGGTGGACCAGGGGTGACTCTAGAATGCGTTTGAACAATATGGGTATCAAACGAAAGGTGTTAATGATTATTTTAAAAGGGAGTGGGCCTTATTTCCATAGGTGGACGCCGTTTAGAAATATCCCCATAAAGGTGGACCAGGGGTGACTCTAGAATGTGTTTGTACGATATGGTTATCAAATTAAAGGTATTAATGAGGGTTTTAAAAGGGAGTGGTGGTAGTTGTATAGGTGGTCGCCTTTTCGAGATACCGCCATAAAGGTGGACCAGGGGTGACTCTAGAATACGTTTGTACAATATGGGTATCAAACGAAAGTGTTAATGAGTATTTTAAAAGGGAGTGGGCCTTAGTTCTATAGGTGGACGCCTTTTCGAGGTATCGCAATAAAGGTGGACCAGGGGTGACTCTATACTTTGTTTGTACGATATGGGCATCAAACGAAAGTTGTTAATGAATATTTTTAAAATGGAGTGGGCCTTAGTTCTATAGGTGGACGCCTTTTCGAGATATCGCCATAAAGGTGGACCAGGGGAGACTCTAGAATATATTTGTACGATATGGGTATCAAATGAAAGGTTTTAATGAGTATTTTAAAAGGGCGTGGGGCTTAGTTCTATAGGTGGATGCCTATTCGAGATATCGCCATAAAGGTGGACCAGGGGTGACTCTAGAATATGTTTATACGATATGGGTATCAAATGAAAGGTGTTAATGAGTATTTTAAAAGGGCGTGGTTCTAAGTTCTATAGGTGGACGCCGTTTCGAAATATCGCCATAAAGGTGAACCAGGGGTGACTCTAGAATGTGTTTGTACGATATGGGTATCAAATTAATGGTATTAATGAGGGTTTTAAAAGGGAGTGGTGGTAGTTGTATAGGTGGTCGCCTTTTCGAGATATCGCCATAAAGGTGGACGAGGGGTGACTCTAGAATACGTTTGTACGATATGGGTATCAAATTAAAGGTATTAATGGGGGTTTTAAAAGGGAGTGGTGGTAGTTGTATAGGTGGTCGCCTTTTCGAGATATCGCCATAAAGGTGGACCAGGGGAGACTCTAGAATATATTTGTACGATATGGGTATCAAATGAAAGGTGTTAATCAGTATTTTAAAAGGGCGTGGGACTTAGTTCTATAGGTGGACGCCTTTTCGGGATATCACCATAAAGGTGGACCAGGGGTGACTCTAGAATGTGTTTATACGATATGGGTATCAAACTAAAGGTATTAATAAGGCATTTAAAACGGAGTGGCGGTAGTTGTATATGTGAAGGCGTTTTCCAGATATCGACCAAAATGTGGACCAGGGTGACCAAGAACATCATCTGTTGGATACCGCTAATTTATTTATATATATAATACCACGAACAGTATTCCTGCCAATATTCCAAGGGCTTTTCATCTCGCCCTGCAGAACTCTTTCATTTTCTTCTACTTAATATGGTAGATGTCACACCCATTTTACAAAGTTTTTTCTAAAGTTATTTTTTGCATCAATAAACAATTCAAATTACCATGTTTTATCCCTTTTTGCGTATTTGGTATAGAATTATGGCATTTTTCGTAGTTTTCAATTTCGAAAAAGTGGGCGCGGTTATAGTCGGATTTCGGCCATTTGTTGTACCAAGATAAAGTGAGTTCAGATAAGTACGTGGGCTAAGTTTAGTAAAGATATATCGATTTTTGCTCAAGTTGTCGTGTTAACGGCCGTGCGGAAGGTCAGACGGTCGACCGTGTATAATAACTGGGCGTGGCTTCAACCGATTACGCCCATTTTCACAGAAAATAGTTACCATAATAGAATCTATGCCTCTACCAAATTTCACAAGGATTGTAAATTTTTGTTCGACTTATGGCATTAAAAGTATTCTAGACAAACTAAATGAAAAAGGGCGTAGCCACGCCCATTTTGAAATTTTCTTTTATTTTTGTAATTTGTTGCACCATATCATTACTGGAGTTGAATGTTGACATAATTTACTTATATACAGTAAAGATATTAAATTTTTTGTTAAAATTTTACTTTTAAAAAATCCGATTTTTCTAATTTTTATCTAGCACATACATAGTAATAGTATTAATGTTCCTGCTAAATTTCATCATGATATATTCAACGACTGCCAAATTACAGCTTGCAAAACTTTTAAACTACCTTCTTTTAGAAGTGGGCGATGCCACGCCCATTGTCCAAAATTTTACTAATTTTCTATTCTGCGTCATAAGTTCAACTCCAACAACGTACCAAGTTTCGTCGCTTCATCTGTCTTTGGTAACGAATTATTGCACTTTTTCTGTTTTTCGAAATTTTCGATATCGAAAAAGTGGGCGTGGTTATAGTCCGATATATTTCATTTTAAATAGCGACCTGAGATGAGTGCTCAGGAACCTACGTACCAAATTTCATCAAGATACCTCAAAATTTACTCAAGTTATCGTGTTAACGGACGGACGGACGAACATGGCTCAATCAAATTTTTTTTCGATCCTGATGATTTTGATATATGGAAGTCTATATCTATCTCGATTCTTTTATACCTGCACAACCAACCGTTATCCAATCAAACTTAATATACTCTGTGAGCTCTGCTCAACTGAGTATAATAAACAGAGGGAAAGTTATATACCTGTATACGCCTCCGCTTATGAGAAGGGTGTTTTGGAACCTTAGCCCCACTTTGAGGACGTATTCGAAATTCCAGGTACGCAGATTCTCTTTACTCTACCAGACCTAAAACTTGATGTCTCGCAAAGCATATATTTTCAATGTCATTTAGTGTAATTCTTTGAAAAAAATTGTCGCCTCCATAACCATACTTAAGCTTATATGAAGCGTTTCAAAAATATATTTCAGATTTTGAAAATTTACGGGCATTGGATCTTTATTGTCGCTTTCTGTCTCTCATTTAAGGAATGTAAAATCTCCTTTTAGCTTCTTTAAGGCTTGTCGAGTCCGAGCTTCATCATTTATCGTCATATATATGTACATACTTACATTTTTGAAGTACCCACATTTGGGCTTCAAATATTGTAATATCCGCTCAGTCCGCTGCTCATATTCTCTTTTATGCACGTTGAAATGCGTGCGAATAACGAGTCAGTTACCAAGGACTTGCCCATTTTTATTTGCAAAGTGTGTTATTGAGTTGACATGTGTACAATGAATGTATTTTTAATGAAAAATACAATGGGTAGACCTAATTAGTTGTATCAGTTTTGAGACGTGTAAATAAAAAATAAGATGTGAAATAACAAAAACACATCTAAATTGAAGTTAAAGCTACACAAAGTCAATCTCGTTATACTCAGCGTGCTTTGCACTTGTATTGTATTAACTTTGGTAACATAACGGACATAAACGAATCGAGATAAATATAGACTTCCATATATCAAAATGCTGAGGATGGAAAAAGGAATTGATTTAGTCATGTCCGTCCATCGGACCGTCCATTTGCGGGGCCACGCGATAACTTGAGAAAATATTGAGAATAAAATATTGCAATTTGGTATAGCGGTTCCTTGGCGCTCATCTCCCATCTCTATTAAAACTTAGGGAAATCGGATGTTAACCACGCCCACATTTTACATATATAACATTTTGAAAATCACATAAAACCTGATTATTTAGTAAATAATTCATCTAGAATGTTAAAATTTGATGTGTGCACTGATATTAAGATTCTTGATTTTTTTTAAATAGGCGTGGCACCGCCCACATGTGATATAATCAATTTTACAAATATTATTAATCATAAATCAAAAGCCGTTAAACCTATCATAACAAACCTCGACAGAGAGGTTGCCTTTACTATAAAGAATGCTTCGAAGAAAAATTAAGGAAATCTGTGAAGGACCACGCCTATTTTTATATGAAAGATTTTTGATAGAGTCGTGGACGAAAAAAATATGCTATATCTTTGCTATAAAGAGCTTTATATCAATGGTGTTTCATTTTCCAAGTGAAACTATAACAAGAAAAACGAAAACATTTTAATTTCTGAAAATGAGCGTGTCACCGCCCCTTTTATGACCAAACAATTTTCTATGTATCGGGAGCCATAACTCGAACAAAAATTAAAGGATCGTAATGAGATTAGGTGTATATATATATTTCTAGGGAAAGTGAACGGGATCGGTTAAAAACCACGCCCACTTTTATATAATGGGTATTTAAAATGGTCGTGGAATAGAAAAATAACCTATATCTTAGCGAAAAGTAGTTTTGTTTCAATGATATTTCACTGGTCAAGTTTTATTGTAAGAGGAAATTAGGAGACATTTTTTAGTGGGCGGTGTCACGCCCCTATTCCGATCAAGCATTACAAAATATTCCTAGAGCCTCAAAAAAAGCCCTCGTAACGAAATTCGAAAAAGTAATTTATCTAAAATGAGCTGTACAATTCAAACTCACGCTGAGTATATAATATTCGGTTACACCCAAACTAAGCCACCGTTACTTGTTTTTGTTTATTTTAATTAGCTGAATTAGCTCTACCAAAATAACAAAACAAATGTGTTTATTGATATTCTAGCGAAATGAAATTACGCATTTCGGTATTTTTTTCAAATCAAAATTTCGTTGCAATTTTTGTTGTTTATTTATAAGTACGTGGACGAATCCCAAATAAGGTCCACCACAAACCGGAAATCAAAAGTGGTCAGACTTTATTTCTATCACTTGGGATTAAAGGTCAAATATGTGTATGATATTGAAATCAATTATTTTATTCTTTCCCCTCTTCTTGGACAGAGAAACATGATTTCAAGGAAAGGCTTCATCGGTTTTGCAAATTTTGATGTTTTTTTCTAATCAAATATAACGTCGTTTTGCTTTTAATACAATTTTTTCTAGTCATTTATTATAAAAATAAAAAAAAAATAAATAAATGTAAGGCACGATAACCTCCGAAGAGATCTAAGGCCGAGCTTCTCTTCCAATTTGCGTCGTGCTCCTCTTGATTTTTCCCTACAAATTGGCCGGACGGGACCTACATGTTTTATGCCGACTCCGAACGGCATCTGCAAGGCAGATGAGTTTTCGCTGAGAGCTTTTCATGGCAGAAATACAATCGGAGCGCTTGCCAGACACTGCCGAGGGGCGACCCCGCTTAGAAAAATTTTCTTCTAATTTCTTCTTATTTCTAAAATTTTGATGTTGCTTTGCCCGTGAGTTGAACCCAGGGCATACGGTGTGTTAGGCGGAGCACGCTACCATCACACCACGGTGGCCGCCATTTATTATACCTTTCATAAAAATGAAATGGTATATTAACTTCGTCACGTATCTCACAATTGTAAGTACTTAAAGAGAATAGATAGACCCACCATTAAGTATACCGAAATTATCAGGATGAAGAGCTGAGTTGATTTAGCCATGTCCGCCTGTCCGTCTGTCTGTTTGTATACAAACTGGTCCCTCAATTTTTGAGATATCTTGATAAAATTTGCAAAGCTGGTATATTTGGGTGTCCGATTAGACATTTGTCGGAACCGGCCGGATCGGATCACTATAGCATATATCCCCCATACCGCCTATTTTTCAGAAAAGAGGATTTTTTTCCTATCTTCCTTAATTTATCATATTGAAGCTTCAAACTTCACCACATGCCTTCGCATATTGCACATATTATTGTCTGAAAAAAAGGATGAGATCGGTCGTATATAACGCATATGTTGAACACTAGGGGTGTGCCTGAATGCGAATGGGGAATTATACTCACGCAGGGTATGTATTACGATATGATTGATACAACTTCCTTTCTATTGATTCAGATTTTAATTAATAATAATGGGTTATGAACTAATAAGGAAGATGTAACAAATTATATTTCGAGTAAATCAAACTTCAATAATGAAATTTTAAACTATACGACTATCGACTGGAAATGTTCGAATTCATGAATAAGTAGCACTGTATGCAAATTAGAAAATATGAACGATGATTAATGTTGCCATGATCAAGGATTTCTGTTATAGAAAAACTCGTTGCTCTTCACAAATACTAGAAGCTTTCAAGGACCCAACTTACAAGACCAGCAGCAGCCGTTGGGTTTTATTTGCTGCATTATCTTCATATCTGCGTAAAGCTCATACATGTCATCATTTTACGAAACTCGGTCGGCATCACGGACAGGACCATAAATCTTTCAGAGATATTTCCTCTCTAACACTCCAAGAACCATCTCATCTTTTTTCGCCACCGTATTAGCATGGCTCGAAATCATGGATGATGAGTGACTTTTAGAGCGTGATTTTTGTACGCCTAGGGCGGACTTTACTTTTCAACTGCATACTAATTCAAAAGTAGCAGTTGTTGGAAACAGTTTTCCTCCGTTTGATTTCTAAGCTAACATTGTTTTTTATGTTAACGCTGGTTCCTGAATAGACGAAATCTGTCGCAGTGACGTGGCTTTAAGGGCCCTAATGCATTTCTTTCTTGGATGATAGCAAGTACTTCGTCTTGCCCTCATTTACCACATGACCCACTTTTTTTGCCTTTTTATCTAATCCACAGAAGGACAAACTCACAATATAAAGAGCATACGCCAGTAACTGTGCGCTATTTATAACAGACTGTACCTTCACGGTGATACCAATTGGCGCAAGCTGGCAGAACGAAGAAGCTACTGGCACGCCTTGTTGGACTGTCATTACCGTTCAAACGGCTAAGCGTCAATTCCGTAGGTAAGTACCATCACGGTTTAGGTCTGCTGCTCTTCTCCAGCATTATGTTAAAGAAATCGCACGAAAGGGAGTCGCATCGTTTGGTTTCGAATGGCTCGGAAAAGTCCTTCCAAATTCTTACGAAGCTGGTTGTGTTGCGCAACGTCATTTGGCAGAGCCTTATTAATTTCGCAGGGAACATAAATTCAGTCATAGTAGTATCGCGCTGTCATAGCCTGCTTTGAACTCAACAAAAAGATGGTCAGTGTCGATTCTCTTATCTTAAGTCTTCTCCAAGATATGGCGCATAGTGAAGATCTGGTCGATAGAAAATTTACCAAGTCTGAAGTTGTACTGATAAAGTCCAATTAGTTCCTTGACTATGGGCTTCAGTATACTTCAGTTCACTAGATAAAAGCTTATACGCGATATTAAGTGGACTGATTCCGCGGTAATTGGCGCGGTTTGGGTGATCGCCTTTATTGCGGATTGGACAGAGTAAACAGTTCCAATCTGGAAGCCTGCGCTTATCCGACCATATTTTTCATAGGATTTGATGCAACTTTTCTGCTCCGTTTTGAACAGCTCAGCAGGTATTCCGTGTTTTCATCATCGGGTTTGCCTTTATCCTCGCTAGCTAGCAATGAGGAGAAATATTCCATTCACAACTTAAGCACACTTTGTAAGTCAGGTACCCAGTCTCCATATCATTCCTGCAAGAATCTGCCCCGGTCTTGAAAGCTTCCGTTATCCGCCGGAATTTTTCTGATAGAATTTTAGGACATTATGCCTATCAGAGAAATCAAATATCTAGTAGAGAAATCAAATATCTCCCGCGGACCACACAGGCCGAAGAAGGACATTTCGTTAATAAACCAAAGTACGAGAAATCCTGTCGCCTCTTTGGGAGCCGAGCAGCCGGCAGGTGGGCGGCTGTTCTCTATGTAAGGAGCGGCCTGCTTCGAGCAATCTGTGAACTCATGACTCGCTGATTGAAATGTAAATAATATTCTAGCATGGATCAAAACGCTAACGGAAACTATTCTCCACGGGGTAACCAGCGTTTGCGGCATAATCCCTCTGCTTCGGCAGCTGGCACATCGGATGTGGAGGAGGAGAGAGTCACACCAGCGGCATAGGTTTTTTAATAACAAGTACAATAGCGAAAAGTATCATTGAATGGGTGTTTATAAACCCCAGAATTATTATACTTAAACGCCGCACTAGAGCAAGGAAAATAGTCATCATAAATGTTTATGGACCAAAAGAAAGCCAAAACGACGAAATCAAAA
The DNA here is from genome assembly GCF_040869045.1 of Eurosta solidaginis. Taxonomy (NCBI): domain Eukaryota; kingdom Metazoa; phylum Arthropoda; class Insecta; order Diptera; family Tephritidae; genus Eurosta; species Eurosta solidaginis. The sequence continues at coordinate 148,925,287 of NC_090322.1, forward strand.
ACGAATTTTTGGTTACGCTCAACAGCTGCGTAAATTCACACGTTTATCAAGGTGACATATGTGTTATTCTGGGCGACTTTAATGCTAAAGTTGGATCCGACAATGATGGTCTAGATATATACCTGGGTAAACACAGCCCTGGTACTCGGAATGCCAATGGTAGCTGGCTTATAGAATATTGTTGTGAAAACGGTTTGGTGATCGGTGGAAGCTTATTCCCACATAAATTAGTCCACAAAACAACATGGAAGTCTCCGGATCAACGCACCAATAACCAAATTGATCACGTACTAATAAACAGCAGATGGAGGTCATCCTTGCTAGATGTGCGCGTTAAAAGAGGAGCAGATATTGGTAGCGATCACTATCTTGTAGCTGGCAGTTTTAGATTTAAGGTAGCCGCAGTACAGAGAAACCTCCAACAAAATTAGCAAGAAAAAAATTGATATTGAAAAACTAAAGCATGAAGTATATCTGAATGCCTTTAATGCCGTAGTACGCGGACGTATCGAAGGTGTTGAACAGGTAAACACGAGTGGTAGTACAGATAACAGGCTAGACTCCGTTAATAATATCTACCAAGAACTTGGTATCTGTATCCTTAGACACAAAAACAAAGCAAAGAAAGTATGGCTAACAAATAAGACGTGGACACTTATTGAACACCGCCGGAAAATAAAAGAATCGCTTCTCAGATGGAGGAACAACAATGTCACGGAGGAAACAAGGCATAAATAAAAATGCAAGCTAATTAAGAAGTCTGCTAGAAAAGACAAGAGGGAATGGGCTGACACATTAGCAAGTCGAGCTGAAGCCGCAGCCAGGTTAAATAATATGAGGGAACGGTATGAGATTAGCAGGGAACTCACCGGAAAATACAGGAGTGGCCAAAAACCAGTAAAAGACTTAGACGGAAATCTTATTACTAAAAGCGAACAACAAATGAGTGTATGGGTGGAACACTTCAAGAAAGTATTAAATAATCATGTAGGTGAAGCGACCTCAAATTCCAACACTAGTGCTGCAAATTATAACAACCAACACCACTTCAATGGAGTAAACAGCGCGCCCCCTACGAAAAGGGAAATAATTTCGAAAATCAAGTCCTTAAAAAGGGCAAGGCCCCAGGAAAAAAAAATAAATGTAAGGCGCGATAACCTCCGAAGAGATCTAAGGCCGAGCTTCTATTCCAATTTGCGTCGTGCTCCTCTTGATTTTCCCTACAAATTGGCCGGACGGGACCTACATGTTTTATGCCGACTCCGAACGGCATCTGCAAAGCAGATGAGCTTTCACTGAGAGCTTTTCATGGCAGAGATACACTCGGAGCGCTTGCCAAACACTGCCGAGGGGCGACCCCGCTTAGAAAAATTTTCTTCTAATTGAAAAAACTTATTTCTAAAATTTTGATTTGCCCGGGGTGCGAACCCAGGCATACGGTGTGGCAGGCGGAGCACGCTACCATCACACCCGCCATAAGAACCCAGGAACTGATGACATATATGCTGAGTACCTCATAGCAGATCCAGATACTGCAGCTGAATCCTTACTTCCAATCTCCCGTCAGATATGGGAGGAAGAATCCTACCTTCATCAGTGGAATGAAGGCATACTTGTAAAAGTCGCAAAAAAGGGAGATATCTCTGATTGTAACAATTATTGAGGTATCACCTTACTCTCGATTCTTAGCAAAGTGTTCTCCACGATCTTACTGTCCCGAACTCAAGAGGCGGTGCACGGAACTATAAGAGAAAGTCAGTTTGAATTTAGACAAAACCGATCCTGTATTGATCTAATAAATATTGTCCGAATCATTGTTGAACAATGCTCTGAATACAGAACATCAGCTTATTTACTTTTTATTGGCTTTAAGAAAGCTTTTGATAGCCTAGACAGGAAATATATTTGAGAAATACTACGAAAACTAGGGATGCCTAATAAAATAATTAACATTATAAAGGCAATGTATGCCGAATTTAAGTGCCGGGTGAGTCACGATGGGTGCCTCTCAGAACCCTTCGAAGTCAAAAGCGGAGTACGACAGGGATGCACAGTTTCGCCGCTCTTGTTCATCTTGACATTAGACGATATTATTAGGAAAGCAGAAAATGGTGGATACGGTGTACAGTGGACGCCTTTCACTCAGCTAGAGGACTTAGAATATGCAGACGATGTCTGTCTGCTAAGTCACAGAATAACTGACCTCACAATTTAGAAGATGTCAACACACGTGCAAAGGAGGCCGGACTGAGCATCAATACAGCGAAAACGAAAGTCATAAGATGAGGCTATAGTATTTCATCAAGGCCATTAATGCTAACGGTCGACGAAAACGAAATCGAAGGTGTAGAGTCTGTTGTTTATCTTGGTAGTTGTTTCTCAAATAAAAGCGGGGCAGGTGAGGACGTTCAGTCTCGCATATAAAAAGCAAGAACAGCTTTTGGGCAACTGACAAACGTGTGGAGGTCCAGTCAAATATCGTTAAAAACGAAGCTACGACTGTTCAATTCGAATGTTAAATCAGTGTCGTTTTATGCTTGCGAGACGTGGAAGAGCTCAACTTTAATTCAGAAACGGCTACAAGTCTTTATTAATAAATTTCTGCGCCGAATCCTGAAAATTCGATGGCCGGAAAGAATTTCAAATGCCAACTTATTGTCTAGAACAAATCAACCTAAGGCTGCCACAGAAATAACCAAGCGTAAATGGTCGTGGATTGGTCACACGGTAAATATAGCCAGACAAGCATTGCGATGGAATCCACAAGGAAGCCGACGACCTGGTGCACCTGTGAAAACTTGGCGCAGAGCTGCGGATAAAGAACTCGAAGACGCAGGATACAGGAATAATATCATAAGAACCGCACCTAACAGAATACGGCTTAAGTCGGTGGTCGAGGCCCTATGCTCCAATAGGAGTTGAGGAAGTTGATGATGATGATGATTCCTATCAGAACACAGAATATTGGTACGCTGTTCTTGTAGCGATAAGGGCATTACGTTATGCTTTTGGGGAGTGTTATCGATGCTCTGATTCTTGATGAAATGATTCTTTCCGTACCTGAGTGGCACAATCATCTCCACTCGTTTCGTAAGAGACGACCAAAATACCCAAATGATTCAAGAAGTTATGCCATCGCAATTTAGAGCTTCTACCCGTGGCGAATTCTTTTCCTTTAGCTGCCGAGGTCCTGGTTACACAAGGTCCTTGGAACTAGGGGGTGGGAAGAGGCATATCCTAGAAATTTAAATGTGGTCATATCAAGTCGTTCCGAGATGGTCGTATTTGTACCTTAATGGTGCTTGTTGCCGGAACGTACCGAATATATATCCGGCAAAGGACCATCAACATCGATAAATTAAATAAATTTAAGGCGCGATAACCTCCGAAGAGATCTAAGGCCGAGCTTCTCTTCCAATTTGCGTCGTGCTCCTCTTGATTTTCCCTACAAATTGGCCGGACGGGACCTACATGTTTTATGCCGACTCCGAACGGAATCTGCAAGGCAAATGAGTTTTCACTGAGAGCTTTTCATGGCATAAATACAGAGCGCTTGCCAAACACTGTCGAGGGGCGACCCCGCTTAGAAAAATTTTCTTCTAATTGAAAAACCTTATTTCTAAAATTTTGATTTTTGCTTTGCCCGGGAGTTGAACGCAGGGCATACGGTGTGATAGGCAGAGCACGCTACCATCACACCACGGTGGCCGCCAACAACATCGATAACACTCCCCAAAACCATGGGAGAGTGACTCTATCGCTACAACAACAACCACGGCAAATTATCTGCGCCCGAATTCCTGTATCATACAACGGTATAGAATCCAAGACCGATGCAAGTAACTTCTTAGTTTATGGCTTTGGAGTTTGCAGTCTCGCCATACTCCCATGTATTACGTATAGTTGTGTATTCTTATTTGTTGATATTGGGGACTGCATCTTCATGAGTATAACGACCGTCGCTATTACTGCCGCCAGCTGAAGACCATAATCAGTCTTTCATCTACTTGCGCTACAAATAACCTGGTTTATTCAAGCTGTTCCAGCTTGCAGCTTCGTGCTGTTAAGACAGCAACCACATCGTCTTCGATAGCGGTAGGCTAGGTCTTTTTTGTGATATGTCCATACGAAGTAAACTGTCACTGAGGTTCGAACCCTGCGCTGATCCCCTACTTCAAGTTTCTTTGAGTGTGAGTCATTTAGTAATTATATGTCTCAGGTAGATCCTCAATAAATCAAGCAGATTTTACGTTATCTTTGAAGAGTATTCCAGTGCGTCTAGCGTGTTTGGCTGGCTTAGTTAAAAGCATTTCTAAAGTCCAGCGGGTTCAGTAAAATTATCAGTTTTCGGTGGGGGGTGTATCGGCCTTCTTGACTGCCACTATGACTTCAGCAAGGGCATCTATTGGGGGGTAACTTCTCCGGAAGCCATCCATGGTATACCACAGACCATACTTATTCCATATGTTTTGAACTATTGGCGTGCACTTACATATCCGCACCTTTGCGCCAACCTCTATTGTGACTCTTAATACCTCGTTATTAGGGGGAAGGTGGCATACAATTGGGCGTTACAAAAACTGATTAAAACTTTCATAAATAATTACTAATTCCATTGAAATTGCACTCTATTTTAGAAAAATGGAATAAACAAATGCCTTTTAGACTCTAAGATTCTTGATTTCGTTATTTATATTATCATAGTACTTGATTTTTTTGCGTACATAATTTTGCGGGATAATTTTGCGACTGCTTAAGGATCGTATCGGTACTTTATATATATGTATCTGTACTGTTTCGGGATCATCTTCGGATCAATTCGATACTGTTTTGATGATCACTTCGGGACTGTCGGCATGATTTTCGGAGTATCTCTTAGACAAGTTAGGGCCGTTTGAGGGCTGTTCTCGGAATAATTTAAGGGTTATGTATTTCAAAACCCTTTCGTGAGGGGTTACTAAGGAACGGTTTCGGGATTCAGGTATATTTAGAACTGTTTCGGGAATATGATAATTTTCGTAATTTCTTCCTCATTTTACTAGTATAAGCTTGACATTTTTATTAGATATATAAGCATACTTTGATTTCTGAAAAAGTCGTCAAGGCCAGTCGTTTTTCTAAAATATATTTAATATACAACTGACTGTTCAGAGCTTATGAACTTTCAAATTTCGTCATATTAAGGCAGAAGAGCTTTCACTGAGACCTTTTCATGGCATAGTACTTGTCAAACACTTTCGCTTAGAAAATGTTTCTTCTAATTGAACAACCTCCTTTCAAAAATTTTGAAGTTGCTTTGCCCGTGAACCCAGGATCTTCCGTGTGGTAGGCGGAGCACGCTACCATCACACCACGGCGGCCGCCAATAAGCTATGTCTTAGCGAAAAATTGTTTTGTATCAATGATAGATCACTGATCAAGTTTTATTGTAAGAGGAAATAAGCAGACTTTTTTTAAAGGGCGGTGCCATGCCCTTATTCCGATCAAGCATTACAAAACATTTATACAGACTAAAAAAAAGAGATCCCTCGTAACGAAATTCGATAAATTAATTCATCTGGAATGAGCTGTACAATTTTAGAATTATTTTTAATTGTACACCCAAATTGTATACCCTTACTTGTTTTTTTTTATTTTTATTTTTTTATTTTTCCTTTATATTAAGTCGCTTTCATGTTTGTCCCCTCATTTCCATACGAATTTTTGAGCCACGGAAAAGTCTTTTTCTGTAACTTCCCGTTGGGCTAGACACTTGATACTTAGAACATAGTTCTGATTTGAGAGACATTACAATGCAAGTGAAAAAAAATCCGCTAGGTGGCGCACGGATTGAGATATACAGAAAATTAATTTTAAAATGGAAATTTGGCGATCGACTTTTATCTAACTTCTCGGTGATCCGGAGACTTGAAACTTAGCACATAGTTTGCGAGTCGATGGCACTACAATTCGTGGAACACAAAATGCCGCCAGGTGGCAGACGAATCGAGATAAATGAAAATCCCTGAAAAAACGCAGGGAATCTTGCAATCGATTTTTGAATAACTTCCCAATCCATTTTTAACTAACTTCCCTGCTACCTAGAGACTTGTAACTTAGAACATAGTTCGAGACCCGGTGACAATACAATTTGTAGAAAGCAAAGTTCCGCTAGGTGGCGTGCTAATTGAGATAACCACAAATCCCTGAAAAAATGAGGGGAATCGTGCGATCGATTTTTGAGTAACTTCCCGATGAGCTGGATATATGAAACTTGAGCCGTAAGTCAGAACCCGGTGACAATGCAATAATTTATCAAAAAAATTCCGCTAGGTGGCGCATGGATCGAGATATAAGCAAAATTAATTTTAATTTGGGAATCTTTCAATCCATTTTTAACTAACTTCCCTGCTACCAAGAGACTTGTAACTTAGCACATAGTTCGAGACCCGGGACAATACAATTTATAGAAAGCAAAGTTCCGTTAGGTGGCGTGCTAATTGAGATAACTACAAATCCCTGAAAAAATTTGGGGAATCGTGCGATCGATTTTCGAGTAACTTCCCGATGAGCTAAAGACATGAAACTTGGGCCGTAAGTCAGAACCAGGTGACAATGCAATATTTTATCAACAAAATTCCACTAGGTGGCGCATGGATCGAGATATTGAGAATACTAGTTTTAAATTGGGAATCTTGCAATCGATTTTTAACTTAATTCCTGGATATCTAGAGACTTGAAACCTGAAATATAGTTTAAAACTCGGTGACAGTACAGTGTATGATCAAAAAATTTGAGCTATGTAATGCACAAGTCGAACTATTTAGAAGATTAGGCCATACCTTCATGGCGAGCCTCCTGAGTGTTGCAGGCGTTGCAGAATTCCACCTCGTTGAAGGCCCAACGTAATGCACGTCCTTGCATACTTTTAGGCGTAGGCCACCACGATTTTCAGCTCTGCAAATTAAGTAGCTGACAAACGAGGTGGAATTCTCTTGTTATGATGCGATGTAGAATTCTGTTGTTTTCGCCAGTGTTATCAGCGAAAATGTACTAATTCTATTAAATCTTGCTATTTTGAACAAATAAATAAAGATAAGAGTTTTCGCTTAGGAATTACTTAAATTATTAATCAAAGTTGCAATTGCCTTTTTGTAGGCAGTACTGAAAAATTGAAAATAAAAAGATGATAAAAAAATTTTAACGACTACCTTTATATAAATGGACCAAAAAATAGAAGGCACGTTTTCCTTTAATACAGACATATTCTTGTTGAATTTTGACCAAAAAACTTTAACGATAGCTCTTGTAAAAGAATTTTGGGATTTAAAATTATATAGGTAGAGTGCGTGTTTAAATTTTAAATAATCAATTATTTAATCCCAAGTATATGGTTTGCCTTAAATTAAAAGATTGCCTTAAATTGAAAGATTACCTTAAATTGAAAGATTCCGTACTTCAAAGATAGGTTAAACAGATCAGTAAGAGGTTTTTAAATGAATTCTGCACATTTTTTAAGAAAGCATGTGGGAATTAAGTCAGGGCCGTCTGTAAAAGATTCTTTTAGGGTCTTTAGGTTCAATAAAATATTTTCAGTTAATAAGTGTGGAGCAGGGATTGAATTACTTGAATGCAGTTCATAAGGATATTTCCCATGTGGCAAAGCAATCTAGCCGGAATAATTAGATTTGAAAAATAAAGCGAAGAAATTCGCAATCTCTTAATTTTCGCTAGAAATTTTAGCATTAAACTTCATAGCGGAGGGAAAACCCTTTACCACACGTTTAGAATTTACGAAACAATAAAACGACCACGGGTTGCTAATAATTTTCTTCTTAATTTTACAGACGTAAGCTTTATAGCACTTTTTATTAGATTCAAAATACTTATGACGTAGGACGCAGAATAGAACAACGAACGTAATCGGAGTGTAAGCCAGTCTTCTTATATAATTTTAAGTAATGTGACTTTTTGTTTTTCAAAGATTTTAGTTCTTTAGTGTTCCAGGCTTGCATTGGTTCATCATATTGTAACGAATTTGCTGCAAATCCTTTTATTTGCCCTTTTGCTAGGTTCGTATCGCTAAACTGTTGAATAAATAACTCCAATATTGAATAATGGAAAAATGGCCTTTATATTTATTTAAAATACTTCACAATAACACTCAAACTGTGCAACGAATAGTTTAATAACCAAACTGATAGCTTAAATGAAACTGACTTTCAAAATAATACTGCTATTGCTAGATATCGTCTTAGTCGTAACTGCTTGCCAACTCAAATCAAACTGAATTCCAGCGCCTCTACATCTGCGGCCTTTTATACTCTCTGGTTTCCTCGTTCGCATCTTCTAGAATATACTAGCATTGTCCATGAGCTCTCAAACTTCTCAGCTATAACTATAATTGCACGATTTTATAGCTTCTTTCATACCCCATGCTTGTATGTGTGAGCGGCACTTCCACAATTATAATTGCCTACATTTAGGAGCATATCAAATAAGATGTCTGCATATGGTTATACCTTGCTTCTCAGCTGCGTGTACCTACATATGTGTGGACATAATGATTGAATTATTGATGAGAATGTTTGTAGTTTACAGTCTCTCGCGCACACATAGGCGTATAAGTAAATGCATCTGTGTGTGACATCTCTCGGCTGCCTTATATATGTGTATACATGATTTGATTATTGACGTAAATATCGCTTAGCATGGCCTTAGCATCGCCTTAGTGATGGTATAGCTTAGTGATGCTAATATCCGTGACACTGCCCTCTACCTAAGTCTGATCGTCCCGATCAGACAAATCTCTCGATCTAAACGCTGCTAATCTCTCCAAATGAACCACTTTCATTTTAGTTCGTGGTTTGGTAGTGGATTGTATGCGGTACACTACATCGTTGATCCGTTTTACAACTTTGTATGGGCCTTCCCAGTTACACTGCAGTTTCGGGGACAAACCTTTTTTTCGTTGTGGGTTGTATAGCAGCGCCAAATCTCCTTCCTGAAACCCTTCTGAATTAATTGCTTTATCGTACCTCGCACCTCGCTTTCATCTTGTCACTCATAATCTTTGCTCGTTGCCTTACCAGATCGTGTATATCTCTCAGCTCTTCTTCCAAGACACCAGTGGATTTCTTGACATTCCTCTCCGCATCGGCATCTATCCCATACTTCAAATCAGCTGGCAGTCGAAGGTCATTGCCAAAAATTACCTCGCGGGAGTTTGGCCCGTTGTGTCATGTACTGCCGATCGGTAGGCCATCAAGAATAATGATATGTGTGTATCCCCGTCCTTATGGTACTTGTCTACTACTTTCCTTAAATGCTCCTCCAATGTTCTATTGAAACGTTCCACCATACCATCGGACTGAGGATGCAATGCAGTTGTCCGTGTTTTTCGAATGCCCAACTTCTTGCACATTACTTGGAACACAGCTGATTCAATATTCCTGCCTTGGTCAGAATGTAACTCCATTGGTACACCATACCTTGCAACCCATTCGTTTTTAACCACTTCTGCTACTGTTTCTGCTTCTTGGTTTGGGATTGGGTATACCTCTGGCCATTTACTGAAATGATCCATAACCACCAGGACGTATTTTTTCCGCGGTTGCTAGTAGGAAATGGACCTGCGACATCCATGGCGATCCTTTCAAATGGTGCACCTGAAATATACTGCTTCATCTGGCCATGACTTCGGGTTTTGGGCCCTTTCGCTCTGTTGCATACCTCGCAATTGGCAATCCACTCGGTGACCGACTGACGGCAACCAACCCAATAGAATATCTGCTTAATTTTCTCGAGTGTCTTCGTGATTCCAAGATGACCTCCACTTGGACCATTGTGCAGCTCGCTGAGCACGTCAGGAATCCTCTTTCTGGGAACAACTATCAGTTTCTTCTTGCATTGACCATCCTCACTCTCCCATACTCGTTGCAAACAACCGGATATCAATTCTAAACTGTTCCACTGTGCCCAATATGACTTCGCAATGGGACTCTCTGCTGACATCTCCTCTCTGATTGGTCTTTCGTTTCGTTCGAGCCCTTGCATGACATGTGACAGATCTGTATCTTCCAGCTAACACTTTCTTAGTTGTTCCTTGTCCCATTCACCCGAACACGTTATAGTCATTAGCCGGACATTCAACTTTTGGTAGTCCACGCAAAACCTCATTATTCCATCCTTCTTTTTTACAAGTACTACCGGTGAGCTCCATGGACTAGCTGATGGTTCAATGACGCCGCTGTCGCTCATTTCTTGAATGATTTGACTCACAACTTCCCGCTTCGCCAGTGGAACACTACGTGGAACTTGACGGATCGGCCTCGCATCTCCAGTGTCAATTTGATGTTTCACAACATTGGTGCGGCCTGGTTTAGAATCATCCTGGTCAAATATGTTCGCGTACTTTAGGAGCAGTTGTTTTGCCTTACTCTGATATGCCTCCTCTAGCCCCTGCGTCCATGCCGTGATGTCATTTGAAAGATCAGTATTACTAGCTGAAACGTGTTCCTGGAGCTGTTCACAGTTAATAACTACTTCAGCCTCTTGGCATCTTCCCAAAATAGCTCCTTTAGTCAGTTTGAGTGGTGACTTGAACTCATTGAGTACTCTTACCGGAATACATCCATCTTGTTTTGTCATAGCCAGGGTTTTTCCTTCAAGTATGTTTAGTGCTGATTTGTTTGCTGCTTCGACAACCCACAATTTCTTTGTCCCACAATCTCCATCAACCTTTGCCCAGATGACTGCTTCGGATTTTGGTGGTATTTGCTGACTCTCTTCCACCAGCACTCATTTACTGCTGTAGCCTCTCTTGTAGCCGGAATTAAGTGGTACATCCATGTTTTTATATCGCATCGTCTTGCTTTGCATGTCGAGCTTGATGCCCTGGTCGATTAAGAAGTCCACTCCAATTATGATTTCATTAACAAATTCTGCCACTATAAAATTGTGTACTACCGTGACGTTCCCAATTGCGACTTCACATTCTACTTCGCCAATTACCTGGGTGTCCTCTCCCGTGGCTGTACGTAATCTTGCTCCAAGCAATGGTCTTATCTTTTTGTTGACTAAATCCGCTCGAATGATGGAATGAGATGCACCCGTATCTACAGTCAGTAAACGTTCCTTTCCGTCCACATGTCCTCCAACAGTAAGACTGTTCGATCTTCTTCCAATCTGCAAGATAGAGATTATGGGGCATTCAATTGCGGGAGCCAGCTGTCGCCCCTTGCGGCTGACTCGATTTAGTTTAACGATTGAGTGGTCTTGGAGATTTGCTCATCACCTTCTGCTCTGCGTTTACGACCGCTGCTGCAATGTCGTGCAATATGACCTGGGTAGCCGCACTTGAAACATTTAATAACTCCGGCATTTTTCTGTTGTGATCCCTTCAGTGCTTCCAAAATTGGTCTACCCAGTCTGGTCTTTCCACTTCCACACGATGAGCTTTGTATGCTGGTTTACTCAATAGTGAGGCCGTTTCCTGAGTCAATGCATGTGACACCATTTCAGCAAATGTCAGCTTTGGGTTTGCGTATGTAGCTCGCTTCGTTTCCACGTCCCGTATGCCATTTATGAAACTCTGGATTTTTACCCTTTCAGTGTATTCCACGGGTGCGTCCACATTTGCAAGATGAGCCAATCTTTCAATATCTGAAGCAAACTCCTGCAAAATCTCATTTGCTTTTTGGTAGCAGTTTTGCAACTCAATTTGGAATATTTGTTTTCTATGCGCGCTTCCATAACGTCGTTCTACAGCAGCCATCAATGCTTCATAATTGTTCCGCTCTCCTTCGGGAATCGTCTGTAAGATTTCCGCTGCTGGCCCCTTTAATGCCACGAACAGTGCAGCAACTTTATCTTCCGCATTCCAGTTGTTCACTGCTGCGGTCTTCTCAAACTGTAGCTTGAAGACCTGGAAAGGAACAGAACCGTCAAAAGATAGAGCTTTTACCTTCGTATTACTCGCTGAAGCAGCCGGCCGATTAAGTTGCAATTCCTGTATACGACCTCTCAACGCATCCACCTCTGCCTCGAATTTTTCTTCAAACTGCATTATTTTTTCGTCCATGCGCGCTTCGAGTTTTGATGATATACGTGCCTCTTGTGCTTCAATCTTCGCTGTTATACGGTTCTCCTGCGATTCCAGCTGAGTTTCCATCTTGGACGTAATCTGTGTCGACATTTCTGACATACGCGTTTCTTGTGCTTCAATCTTCGATGTTATGCGTGTCTCCTGCGATTCCAATTGTGATGACATATACGTTTTTTGTTCTTCCATCTTGGATGTTAAACGTGTCTCCTGCGATTCCAGCTGAGATGCCACTGTCGATGTTTGAGCAGTTATTGCAGCCAATATCATGTTCAAGTCTGTGCTCGTAACTGTCTGCGATGTTTCGGTTTTCTCTTCAATTTTTGTTGTTGTTTCGTCCCCATCAGGATAAAAGACAAACTCGTCAACATCAATTCCTTGCGACTCCATTACCTCTCGTAGCCGTGCTGGAAGTTCGATCTTATTGCCGGTTATATTTAATCCACGGTTCTCCAACTCCTTTTTCAGTTGCTGGATCTTCAATTCACTGAACTTTGCCATGTCCATGTTGTATTCCCAATCTTCGGAATTTATTCAACAATTCCTCTTCTGACACCAATTGTAACGAATTTGCTGCAAATCCTCTTATTTGCCCTTTTGCTAGGTTCGTATCGCTAAACTGTTGAATAAATAACTTCAATATTAAATAATGGAAAAATGGCCTTTATTAAAATACTTCACAATAACACTCAAACTGTGCAACGAATAGTTTAATAACCAAACTGATAACTTAAATGAAACTGACTTTCAAAATAATACTGCTATTGCTAGATATCGTCTTAGTCGTAACTGCTTGACAACTCAAATCAAACTGAATTCCAGCTCCTCTACATCTGCGGCCTTTTATACTCTCTGGTTTCCTCGTTCGCATCTTCTAGAATCGACTAGCATTGTCCATGAGCTCTCAAACTTCTCAGCCATAACTAAAATTGCACGATTTTATAGCTTCTCTCATACCCCATGCTTGTATGTGTGAGCGACACTTCCACAATTATAATTGCCTACATTTAGGAGCATCTCAAATAAGATGTCTGCATATGGTTGTGCCTTGCTTCTCAGCTGCGTGTACCTACATATGTGTGGACATAATGATTGAATTATTGATGTAAATGTTTGTAGTTTACAGTCTCTCGCGCACACATAGGCGTATAAGTAAATGCATCTGTGTGTGACATCTCTCGGCTGCCTTATATATGTGTATACATGATTTGATTATTGACGTAAATATCGCTTAGCATGGCCTTAGCATCGCCTTAGTGATGGTATAGCTTAGTGATGCTAATATCCGTGACAATATGAACAAATACGTTTGGGCACATACTTTTCAAACAAGTTATAAATGATACTATTAAAATAAAAAACGTTATGATCCACGTCCGCATTATTTTGAGGCCAAGTTATTTTAGAAAGTTCTTCATTTAATTTTTTGAAATTGGCTCTCGAAAAATCAAAACGACTGGTATAAACACCTGGTTTATTTATGCAACCATAAACGTTGCCCATGGTTTCGTAAATTATCTCGAGGGAAGGATGGTAAACATCTTCAGGTAAAACTAGAGGATCACATCGGTTCACAGAAAATTTAGATATGTCATCCACAAAGGCTAAATCTAAAAATTTTCCGTACTTATTTGGAAAAATATTGACCTGATTAAGACAAAGGTCGGATATTTCACACAAAAAGTCGTTGTTACACGTCTTCGATGAGACTGGTAAAATATTATGATCATAGGTGTTCCATGTTATATGCGGCAGATTAAAATCGCCCAAGTTGAGTCACATGGCTTAATCATCGAAAAAGCAGTTTTGTTTTTATCAGTGAAACATGCTACATACACACTGATTGATCAGATGAGGGAGGAATGTAGCAAACGACTAAGTAAATCCGTCCTCTGTCTAGCAGGATTCGAACGCATTTAAATTCGATGTCATCAGTAGCTGGTAAATTAACTTCCTCGGATGGTATTGCACAATGTACAGCCAGCAAAATACCACCCCGGTTCTGTTTAAGCGATCATTTCAATAAGACTGATACTCGTCACAAAGAATTTCGGAATCAAAAACATTTGGTTTCAAACAAGTTTCAGTAAAAGCAATAATTTTGTAATTACAGTGAAATTATTTTAAATACAGATCTGTTAACTTTGAGTTTAAACCTCTTACGTTCTGGTAATATATACTGAAGGCAGATTTTAAATTCAGTTTTTGCTTCAGAGCTTTGGCGAGGAATTGGGCGATATTATCATTTGTCTTGAGAAGGAACTAGCGAACAAAAGCCCCGGGCGGCCAAAAAAGGGTTCCGTAATCTTTTAAATAAACATCAATTATAAACGAGGAAATATTTCTTTCATAATTAAACTTGAATTTTCTTATCGTCATGCCGTCAGGCTTTATTTTTGAGGAAACATGGGACTTAATGTCATCAACAGAGGTGTCAAATCTAGACACAAAAATAGATTTTTTTTGCGGGACTACAACCAGCTTCTTAACGGATGTTTCTACTATAGGAGATGCAGTTTGAGACTCAGGGATCATTGTATTAGTGATCTGCGAAGTGGAAGGCATGAGTATAAAGACCGTCGCTCTTACTGTCGCCAGCTGAAGACCATGATCAGTCTTTCATCTACTTGCGCTAAAAATAACCTGGTTTATTCAAGCTGTGCCAGCTTGTAGCTTCGTGCTGTTAAGACAGCAACCACGTCGCATTCGAGAGCGGTAGGCAAGGTTTTTTTGTGGCATGTCTATACGAAGTAAACTGTCAGTGAGGTTCGAACCCTGCGCTGATCCCCTACTTCAAGTTTCTTTGACTGTGAGTCATTTAGTAATTATGTATATGTCTCAGGTAGATCCTCAATAAATCAAGCAGATTTTACGTTATCTTTGAAGAGTGTTCAAGTGCGTCTAGCGTGATTGGCTGGCTTAGTTAAAAGCATTTCTAAAGTCCAACTGGTTCAGTAAAATTATCAGTTTTCGGTGGGGGGCGTATCGGCCTTCTAGACTGCCACTATGACTTCAGCAAGAGCATCTACTGGGGGGTAACCTCTCCGGAAATCATCCTTGGTATACCACAGACCATACTTATTCCATATGTTTTGAACTATTGGCGTGCACGTACATATCCGCAACTTTGCGCCAACCCCTATTGTGACTCTTAATACCTCGTTATTAGGGGGAAGGTGGCATACAAATGGGCGTTACAAAAACTGATTAACACTTTCATAAATAATTACTAATTCCATTGAAATTGCACTCTATTTTAGAAAAATGGAATAAACAAATGCCTTTTAGATTCCAAGATTCTTGATTTCATTATTTATATTGTCATAGTACTTGATTTTTTTGCGTACATATGTATGTATCTGTATGCCAATTCAAATGCGCTATCATTTATGAATAAGGTAAGAATTGGTCTATTTATTTGAAAATTTTATTTTATCAAATTTTAGATCCGAAAACTTACATATATGTACATATGCTTTATCCCTTTATCCATGATGCACTATGTATGTGCTTTATTAATATTTCTGTTCAGTGTTGCCAGGAACATACATTAATTGGAGGTAATATGGAGCTAGAAAACGTATTCAAAACACTTTTTGGCTCGTAGATTGTTCAGGAGTTTTTTTTATGTGTACGAACATGCTTTTCATAGTTATTGAATTTAAATTTTTAAAACCAAATATACAAAAACATTACCGGCTTACAACTTAACGAGCTGAATGCAAATATCGCTAGTGTTCTGGAGCTCTAAGCAATTTCGGAAAAGTGAGCGGAGTGTCTCTGCGACAAGTTAGGGCCGTTTGAGGGCTGTTTTCGGAATAATTTAAGGGTTATGTATGTCAAAACCCTTTCGTGATTGCACTCGAAAAATGTTGTGGCTATTTCAATGTGCTTTTAGGGTTACTAAGGAAGAGTTTCGGGATTGGATAATGATCTTTTCAGGTATAGAACTGTTCGGTGAATATGTTCGAAATTTCTAAGTTATCTCCGGATAATTTTTTGATTGTTCTCCAGATTATTTTGGGAAGGCATACGGATTATGTTTGTAGCCATTTTAGCATGTTTAGGAATTTCGGTATTGTTGTCAGAATTTCAGTATTTCAAAACCATCTCCGAATCATTATGAGATTGTTTAGGACCATTATGGTAATATTTATGGATCATTTTTTATACCTTTCATGAAAATAAACTATTTAGTATATTAAGTTTGGTGCGAAATCGAAAATTGCAAATCCTAAAAGGAGAAGAGATAACGAATTAAGTCTGTCCGTCTGTCTGTCTATTTGAATACAAACTTACTTACTTACTTAATTGGCGCTTAACCGTTTAAACGGTTATGGCGGTCCAACAAGGCGCGCTAGTCGCTCCTTCTCTCCGCCAACCGGCGCCAATTGGTCACACCAAGCAAGTTTAAATCGTTTTCCACCTGGTTCTTCCATAGGAGTGGGGACGCCCTCTACCTGTGCTTCCACAGGCGGGTTCCGCTAAAAAAAAACTTTCTTGGCCGGAGCGTCATCTTTCATTCGCATAACATGGCCTAGCCAGCGCAGCCGCTGAATGCAAACTAGTCACTCAATTTTTAATATTTTTTGTGAGCCAATATATTTTGGTGTCCGACTAGACATCTTTTGTAACCGACTGGATCGGATTATTACAGCATATATTTCCCATACAACCGATTTCTTCCTCATTTTACTAGTATAAGCTTGAAATTTTTATAACATGCTTATATGTACGACATACTTTAATTTCTGAAAACGTCGTCAAGGCCAGTCGTATTTCTAAAATATGTTTAATATACAACTGATTGTTCAGAGCTTATGAACTTTCAAATTTCATCATATTAAGGCAGATGAGTTTCACTGAGAGCTTTTCATGGCAGAAATACACTCAGAGTGCTTGTCAAATACTGCCGCTTAGAAAAATTTTCTTCTAATTGAACAACCTCCTTTCCAAAATTTTTATGTTGCTTTGCCCGTAAACCCAGGATCTTCGTTGTGGTTGGCGGAGCACGCTACCATCACACCACGGGGCCGCCAGTAAGCTATATCTTAGCGAAAAATAGTTTTGTATCAATGATAGATCACTTATCAGGTTTTATTGTAAGATGAAATAAGCAGACATTTTTTTAATGGGCGGTGCCGTGCCCCTATTCCGATCAAGCATTACAAAACATCTATACAGACTCAAAAAAAAAAATCCCTCGTAATGAAATTCGACAAAGTAATTCATCTGAAATGAGCTGTACAATTTTACAATTAATTTTAATTGTACACCCAAATTTGATACCCTTACTTGTTTTTTGTTTGTTTTAATTAACTGAATTAGCTTTATACAAATAACAAAACAAATGTATTTACTGATATTGTAGCGAAATGAAATGACGCATGTTGCTATGTTTTTTCAAAACAAAATTTCTTTGCAATTGTTATTTAGTTATATGTGGACGAATCCCAAAAAAGGTCCATCACGAACCGAAACTCAAAAGTGGCCAAACTCTACTTCTATCACTTGGGATTAAACGTCAAATATGTGTATGATATTGAAATCAATTATTTTATTCTTTCCCCTCATCCTGGAGCGAGAAACATGATTTCAAGGAAATGCTTCATCGGTTTTGCAATTCTGGATGTTTTACTGATAAAATATAATGTCCTTTTGCTTTTAATAAAATTTTGTCTAGTCTTTTATTTAGCATTAAATAAAACTTTGGAAAACGAAAGTCTTACAAATTGATCCGGCCCTCATTATTTTCCTAGTAAGCAAACGTCGACTTGAAATTAAAAAAGCATTCAGATATTAAATAGGTCTGTTTACAAAATTTTTCCGGAAGGTTCGGCTAACATTTCCTATTGGTGTTTAAAATATTTCCAGTCCATTAGTTGATCCATATATTGGCCTATATCTTTCTTCTGTTTAGCCAAAAAACAACACTTATATGTTGTCAGAAAGAGGGCATTTTGCGCTTTCAGCAGTGTATAAACTGGTAATTGATTCTTAGAGATGTTAGAGAAATCTTACAAAATATGACGAAAATTTAAATTGTTGTATCTCTTTTTTAATTTATATATACAAAGGATTATCTGAGGAAAATCTAAAATCAGTTCTGATTTCAACAAAATATGTGTTTTGAAGATTAATGTAGGTTTTATTAGTTATTGGTGTATTCAACAATTTCATATGAAGACACAAAAGAAAGCAATACAAATTAGCTTGCATTTTTCTTGTGAATCTTATCTGGTTAAAAAAAATACATATATATATATATATATATATTTGTTGACTAGAAATGGTTAAATAGGAATATGTTATTCAAATTTCAATGGATTTAGAATGGCTTTTGTAAATTTTGGTTTATTTTGTACTTTTGTTCTATTTCTTCCATAAAACGTAACATTTGATGACCTAAAAATTTATCGAAGAATAAACAGAGCGAAAGTTATATACCTGTATACGTCTCCGCTTATGAAAAGGGTGTTTTGGGCCCTTAGCCCAACTTTGAGGACGTATTCGAAATTCCAGGTATGCAGATTCTGTTTACTCTACTAGACCGAAAACTTGATGTCTCGCAAAGCATATATTTTCAATGTCATTTAGTCGCGTCCATAACCATACTTAAGCTTATA
Source organism: Eurosta solidaginis (assembly GCF_040869045.1). Classification (NCBI taxonomy): domain Eukaryota; kingdom Metazoa; phylum Arthropoda; class Insecta; order Diptera; family Tephritidae; genus Eurosta; species Eurosta solidaginis. The sequence continues at coordinate 148,943,995 of NC_090322.1, forward strand.
TCCAACGTTTTAAAAAGATATTTCAGATTTCGAAAATTTACGGGCATTGGGTCTTTATTTCGCTTTCTGTCTCTCATTTAAGGAATGTAAAATCTCCTTTTAGCTTCTTTAAGTCTTGTCGAGTTCGAGCTTCATCATTTATCGTCATATATATGTACATACTTACATTTTTGAAGTACCCACATTTGGGCTTCAATTATTGTAATATCCGCTCAGTCCGCTGCTCATATTATCTTTTGTGCACGTTGAAATGCGTCCGTTACCAAAGACTTGCCCGTTTTTATTTGCAAAGTGTGTTATTAAGTTGACATGTGTACAATGAACGTATTTTTAATGAAAAATACAACGGGTATACCTAATTCGTTTTATCTGTTGTGAGACGTGTAAATAAAAAATAAGATTTCAGAAATTTGAAATAACAAAAATACACCTAAATTGAGGTTAAAGCTACACAAAGTCAATCTCGTTATACTCAACGTGCTTTGCACTTGGATTGTATTAACTTTGGTAACATAAGGGGCATAAACGAATCGAGATAAATATAGACCGCCATATATCAAAATGCTGAGGATGGAAAAAGGAATTTAGTTATGTCCGTCCGTCGGACCGTCCATTTGCCGGGGCATGCGATAACTTGAGTAAATATATAGAATAAAATATTGCAATTTGGTATAGGGGTTCCTTGGAGCTCATCTCCCATCGCTATTAAAACTTAGGGAAATCGGATGTTAATCACGCCCACCTATATAACATTTTTGAAAACACATAAAACCTGATAATTTACTAAATAATTCATATAGAATGTTAATTTGATGTGTGCACTGTTATTAAGATTCTTGATTTTTTTTAAATAGGCGTGGCACCGCCCACATGTGATATAATCAATTTTACATATATTATTAATCATAAATCAAAAACGGTTAAACCTATCATAACAAAACTCGACAGAGTGGTTGCCTTTACTATAAAGAATGCTTCGAAGAAAAATTAAGGAAATCGGTGAAGGACCACGCCCATTTTTATATAAAAGATTTTTGATAGGGTCGCGGACGAATAAAATAAGCTATATCTTTGCAAAAAAGAGCGTTATATCAATGGTGTTTCATTTTCCAAGTGAAACTATAACAAGAAAAAGGAAAAGATTTTAATTTCTAAAAATGGGCGTGGCACCGCCCCTTTTATGAGCCACAACTCGAAGAAAAATTAAAGGATCGTAATGAGATTAGGTATATATATATATTTCTAGGAAAAGTGGACGGGATCGGTTAAAAACCACGCCCACTTTTATATAATAGGAGTTTTAAAGGGTCGTAGAATAGAAAAATAACCTATATCTTAGCGTAAAGTAATTTTGTTTCAAAGATATTTCACTGATCAAGTTTTGATGTAAGAGGAAAAAGCAGACATTTTTTTTAATGGGCGGTGCCACGCCCCTACTCCGATCAAGCATTACAAAATATTCCTAGAGCCTCAAAAAAACCCTCGTACCGAAATTCGAAAAAGTAATGTATCTGAAATGAGCTGTACAATTCAAACTCACGCTGAGTATATAATATTCGGTTACACCCAAACTAAGCCACCCTTACTTGTTTTTGTTTAACTTAATTAGCTGAATTAGCTCTACCAAAATAACAAAACAAATGTATTTATTGATATTGTAGCGAATAGCGATTACGTATTTTGGTATCTTTTTTCACAACAAAATTTCTTTGCAATTGTTTGTTTATTTATAAGTACGTGGACGAATCCCAAATAAGGTCCATCACAAACCGGAAATCAAAAATGGTCAGACTTTATTTCTATCACTTGGGATTAAAGGTCAAATATGTGTATGATATTGATCATACACATCAATTATTTTATTCTTTCCCCTCATCCTGGACAGAGAAACATGATTTCAAGGAATTCGGTTTTGCAAATTTGGATGTTTTACTAATAAAATATAACGTCCTTCTGCTTTTAATACAATTTTGTCTAGTCTTTTATTATGCCTTTCATGAAAATGAAATGGTATATTAACTTCGTCACGAATCTCAAAATTGTAAGTCCTTAAAGAAAAATAGGTAGTTGGGCGATTCTCCGCGAGCTCTCATTTTTACTAACCCAAAATTTTGGAAAAAAAATTCGATTTTCAAAATATTTTCAATCATTTTTCTATGGGTTTTTATAACTAAAAAACATTCGCAAAGTGGACGAGCTACAGCTATTAATTTCTGTTCTTGATACTGAAACCTGCCACGGTTGTGACATTTTGACAATAAATTACTCATTAAAAAAATTTATTATGACTCGCAAGATTTTCCGTAAAATTTTAAGGTTATGTCAGCAAACTGTAAAGAAAATTGGTACAATAGACGGTACTTAACTTAAAACTACAAAGATACAAATGCCACGGTTGCGACACGATTTTTTGATACGTACCGTTTTTCAAGTTCTTCAGTGTTTAAGAATGGATATTATTTATTTGAAGACTGTAAACATTAACTTGGAAATATGCGGACACACTTTCTGATCAAAATTCACACTCACATGTCACAAACCAGTGTGCAATAAAGCAATACCAACCTAACGAGTTGAATAAGATATTTTACTCAAAAACTCATGGACACTTTTCAAAATCAAATTACAAAGCGAAAACAGAAATGTTATCAAAAAAACAACATTTAATATTGTAGATTAAGTCAAGTATTTAATGAAGTGACAGTTTATTACTCGTGTAATTAAAGATTAAAACAGTTACCACGGTTGTGACATTTGTAGGGTATTATGAACTATAACTTCATAAAACTGATGACCAGTCAACAAAATTCAACACGAAACTTTAAATAAACATAATTTTAACTCAATTACATAACTTAATTCATGGAGAATGCTTTAATATATTTAAAATTTCGAAAAGACACACAACTGTCGGTGAATCACCCAGATAGACCCACCATTAAGTATACTGAAATTATCAGGATGAAGAGCTGAGTTGATTTAGCCATGTCCGCCTGTTCGTCTGTCTGTTTGTATACAAACTGGTCCCCCAATTTTTGAGATATCTTGATAAAATTTGCAGAGCTGATATATTTAGGTGTCCGATTAGACATTTTTCGGAACCGGCCGGATCGGACCACTATAGCATATATCCCCCATATAACCGATTTTTCATAAAATAGGATTTTTGTCATATCTTCCTTAATTTATCATATTGAAGCTTCAAGCTTCGTCACATGCCATCGCATATTGCGCATATTATCGTCTGAAAAAAATGGTGAGATCGGTCGTATATATAGCATATGTTGAACACTAAGGGTGTGCCTGAATGCGAATAGGGAATTACACTCACGCAGGATATGCATTACTATATGATTGGTTCAACTTCCTTTCTATTAATTCAGGTTTAATTAACAATAATGGCTTATGAACTAATAAGGAAGATATAAAAAATTATATTTCGAGTAAATCAAACTTCAATGATGAAATTTAAAACTACACAACTATCGACTTGAAATGTTGGAATTCATGAATAAGTAGCACTGCATGCAAATTAGAAAATATGAACGATGATTAATGTTGCCAAGATAAAGAATTTCTGTTATAGAAAAAATCGTTACTGTTTACAAATGCTAGAAGCTTTCAAGGACCCACCTTACAAGACCAGCAGCAGCCGTTGGGTTTTTATTCGCTGCATTATCTTCATATCTGCGTAAAGCTCATACAGGTCATCATTTTACGAAGCTCGGTCGGCATCACGGACAGGACCATAAATTTTTCAGAGATATTTCCTCTCTAACACTCCAAGAGCCATTTTTTTTCGGCACCGTATTAGTATCGCTTGAAATCATAGATGATGAGTGACTTTTAGAGCGTGGTTTTTGTGCGTCTAGGGTGGACTTTAATTTTCAGTTGCATACTCATTCAAAAGTAGTAGTTGTTGGGAACAGTTTTCCTCCGTTTGATTTCTAAGCTAACATTGTTTTTTATGTTAACGCTGGTTCCTGAGTAGATGAAATCCGTCGCAGTGACGTGGCTTTTAGGGCCCTAATGCATTTCTTTCTTGGATGACAGCAAGTACTTCGTCTTGTCCTCATTTACCACAAGACCCACTGTTTTTTGCCTCTTTATGTAATCCACAGAAGGCAAAACTTACAACATAAAGAGGATACGCCAGTAACTGTGCGCTATTTATAATAGACTGTGCCTTCACGGTGTGACCAACTGGCGCCAGTTGGCAGAACGAAGAAGCTACTGGCGCGCCTTGTTGGACTGCCATTACCGTTCAAACGGCTAAGCATCAATTAATTAGGGAAGTACCATCACGGTTTAAGTCTGCTGCTCTTCTCCAGCATTATGTTAAAGAAATCGCACGAAAGGGAGTCGCATCGTTTTGTTCCGAATGGCACGGAAAGGTCCTTCCAAATTCTTGCCAAACTGTTGGTGTTGCTCAACGTCATTTGGCAGAGCCTTATTAACTTCGAAGAGAACATAAATTCAGACATAGCAGCATCGCGCTGTCATAGCCTGCTTTGAACGCAACAAAAAGATGTCGATTCTCTTATCGTAAGCCTTCTCCAAGATCTGGCGCATAGCGAGGATCTGATCGATAACAAAATTACCAAGTCTGAAGTCGTACTGATAAGGTCCAATGAGTTCGTTGACTATGGGCTTCAGTATACTTCAGTTCGCTAGATAAAACCTTATGCGCGATATTACGTAGGCTGATTCCGCGGTAATTGGCGCGGTTTGGGTGATCGCCTTTATTGCGGATTGGACAAAGTAAACAGTTCCGATATGGAAGCCTGCGCTTATCCCACCATATTTTTCATATTAGTTGATGCAACTTTTCTGCTCCGTGTTTGAACAGCTCAGCAGGTATTCCGTGTATTCCATCAGCGGCAGTTGGGGTATAGGGTTTGTCTTTTTCCTCGCTAGCTAGCAATGAGGAGAAGTATTCCATTCGCAACTTAAGCATCCTTTTTAAGTCAGGTACCCAGTCTCCATATCATTCCTGCAGGAATCTGCCCCGGTCTTGAAAGCTTCCGTTATCCGCCGAAATTTTTCTGATAGAATTTAAGGGCATTATTCTTATCAGCACACAGAATATTGGTACGCTGTTCTTCTAGCGATAAGGGCATTATGTTACATGGTTTTGGGGAGTGTTATCGATCTTCTGTTCTCCTGCTGTTGGTACGGAGGAAATTATTATTTCCGTACCTGTGTGGCACAGTCATCTCCACTAGTTTGGTAAGAGGTGACGAAAATACCCAAATGATTCAAGGAGTTATGCCATCGCAAATTATAGCTTCTACCAGTGGCGAATCCTGTTCCTTTAGCCGAGGTTCTGGCTACCCAAGTTCCATGGAACGAGGGGGTGGGGAGAGGCATGGCCTAGAAATTTCAATGTAGTCATATCAAATCGTTCCCGGATGGTCGGATTTGTACCTTAATGGTGCTTGTTACCGGAACGTACCGAATATATATCCCGCAAAGGACCATCAACATCGATAACTCTCCCCAAAACCTTCGGAGAGTGATTTTATTGCTAGAACAATAACCACGACAACTTATATGCGCCCGAATTCCTGTATCATACAACGGTACAGAATCCGAGACCGATGCAAGTAACTTATTAGTATATGGCTTTGGGGTTTGCAGTCTCGCCCTACTCCCATGTATTACGTATAGTTGTGTATTCTTATTTGTTGATATTAGGGACTGCATATCCATGAGTATAACGACCGTCGCTCTTATTGTCGCGCCAGCTGAAGACCGTGATCAGTCTTTCATCTACTTGCGCTACAAATGACCCGGTTTATTCAAGCTGTGTCAGCTTATAGCTTCGTGCTATTAAGACAGCAATCACACCGTCTTCGAGAGCGGTAGGCAAGGTCTTTTTTATGGCATGTCCAACCGAAGTACACTGGCACTAATGTTCGAACCCTGGGCTGATCCGCTACTTCAAGTTTCTTTGACTGTGAGTCATTTAGTAGTTATATGTCTCAGGTAGATCCTCCACAGAAATCAAGCAGATTTTACGTTACCTTAAAGAGTGTTCTGCATTTCTAAATTCCAGCAGGTTCAGTAAAAATATCAGTTTTCGTTTTGAGTGTATCGGCCTTCATGACTGCTACTATGACTTCAGCAAGGGCATCTATTTGGGGCTAACCTCTCCGGAAACCATCCATGGTATACCACAGACCATACTTCTTCCATATGTTTCGAACTATTGTCGTGCACTTTCATATCCGCACCTTTGCGTCAACCTCTATTGTGACTCTTAATACCTCGTTATTAGGGGGAAGGTGGAATACAATTAATAATTCCATTGAAATTGCACTCTATTTTAGAAAAATGGAATAAACAAATCCCTTTTAGACTCGAAGATTCTTGATTTCATTATTTATATTATCATAGTACTTAATTTTTTTGCGTACATATGTATCTGTATGCCATTTCAAATGCGCTTTCATTTATGAATAAGGTAAGAATTGGTCTAGTTATTTGAAAATGTTGATTTATTAAATTTTAGATTCGAAAACTTACATATATGTACATATCCTTTATCCATGATGCATTATGTGCTTTATTAGTATTTTTGTTCAGTGTTGCCAAAAACACATATTCATTGGAGGTAATATAGAGCTAGAAAAGGCCAAACTGTTTCAAACGTATCCAAAATCACTTTTTGGCTCGTAGATTGTCCAGGAGTTTTTGTATGTGCACTAACTTGCCTTTCATAAATTTATTGAATTTAAATTTTTAAAACCAAATATACAAAAACATTACCGACTTACAACTTAACGAGCTGAATGCAAATATCGTTAGTGTAGTGTAGGTCTAAGCAATTTCGGAAAAGTGAGCGGAGCCACCCGCCTCTCACGTTGGGATATTTCGGGAGGATCTTACTATTGTTTGAAGACTACTTAGGAATCATTTTGAGACTGCTTAAGTATCGTATCGGAACTTTATATACGAGCCGAACGCGTGCGCATCTTGCGCAACCAATTTAAAAGTCTCTTATCAAATATCAACAGAAATCAGCTGTTCTATCAATCAATTAAAATTTACGGCTTGCGCTGCCATCTAGCATATGATAGCAACTGCCGGTAATGCATGCAAATATATATAAATAGCTTTCCTTGTGTGCTCAGAAGCGTTTATTTTTAACAAGTTATTTTAATAAAATATAGCTAAACAAAAGCACTACGACCAAAATTGCACAAAGCTCGCTAATAGCCCGAATCTCCATCTTTACAACCAAAACTTTATTTACAGATTTGGATTCCAAATAGGAGCGAAAAACGAACCCGTACATAAAAACAAAAATTAGAAATAATATATAAGATATATATCTGACTGTTTCGGGATCGTCGTCGGATCAATTCGATACTGTGTTGGGGATCACTTCGGGACTGTCGATGTGATTTTTGGAGTGCCTCTGAGACAAGTTAGGGCCGTTTGAGGGCTGTTCTCGGAATAATTTAAGGGTTATGTATGTCAAAACCCTTTCGTGATTGCATTCGAAAAATGTTGTGACAATTTCAAGGTGCTTTTAGGGTTACTAAGGAACCGTTTCGGGATTGGATAATGATAATTTTAGATATATTTAGAATTGTATCGGGAATATGTTCGAAATTTCTAAGTTATCTCCGGCTAATTTTTTGATTGTTCTCAAGATCGAGGATATTTAATAATCATATCAGAAAAGTTCTGGGACAATTTCGAAATCAGTTTCGAAATAATTTCGGTATTGTTGGTAGAATTTCAGTATTTCAAAACCATCACCGGAGCATTATGATATTGTTTAGGATTATTATGGTAATACTTATGCATCATTTTTTAAACCCTTCATGAAAATAGACTAGTATATTAAGTTTATTGCGAAATCGAAAATTACAAACCCCAAAAAGGAGAACGGATTTTATTTGAATGAAAACTTACTTAATTAGCGCTTAACCGTTTAAACGGTTACGGCCATCCAACAAGGCGCGCCAGTCGCTCCTTCTCTCCGCCAACCGGCGCCAATTGGTCACACCAAGGGAGTTTAAATCGTTTTCCACCTGGTCCTTCCATCGGAGTGGAGGCCGCCCTCTACCTCTGATTCCATAGGCGGGTTCCGATAAAAACACATTCTTGGCTGGAGCGTTATCTTTCATTCGCATAACATGGCCTAGCGAGCGCAGCCCCTGATTGCAAACTAGTCCCTCAATTTTTTCACATACAACCGATTTTTCAGATATGATAGTTTTCGTCATGTCTTCCTCATTTTACTAGTATAAGCTTGAAATTTTTATTAGTTGCTTATATGTACGACATACTTTGATTTCTGAAAAGGTCGTCAAGGCCAGTTGTATTCCTAAAATATATTTAATATACAACTGATTGTTCAGAGCTTATGAACTTTCAAATTTCATCATATTATGGTTCAGATCCCTATATATTGAAGGTAAGACAGTCCCGTCCTGACTTGTTTCATATAGTTTTCGGGATCATTTCGGAAAATTTTCTGAACTATCATTGATCAGTACTTTCTTTGGATTATTTCACGACGCTTTTGACATATTTTCCATTCGGAACTGTTTCAAGACTATTTTCTGAACTGTTTCGTTTCTGTTTTGTAGGGACTATATATTTTGGTTCTTCGTGCGAACACAGTCGCAAAAAAAAACAGCAAAATAATTTAAAAGCTAAAAAAAGTTTATAACTAAAAAAAAATTTGGAGCCTAATGTCAAAACAACAAAAAAGAGCTAGATGTAGCTCCAAAAAAACAAAACGGCAACACTGTTCATGATTTTTGAGTTCTAAAGGCCAGCCTAATAAAAACGCACGAACATAAGACTTTCTTCGTGTTCCATTGAAACGTGAACCAGATACGGATAGAGATTTAACATGCAAATGCAATGTGATCATATATGTAATACTCCTATATTGCTACAAAAGGCTAGGAACATTCCCAAACAACAGAGTGCCGATATATTGCTGTTTAAATGTTTTTAGGGGGACTCATGAAAGCATATAAACTTATAAGGTGTAAAATTATATCCATTTACACACGCGGTTATATGAACGCACCTAGTAATACTCTTGATAAACTGGATTGTTTATCAGCTGTATTATTGCCAAACAAAATTTTTTTGATTGTTATACAAATTAAAAAATGCCAAGATTAAGTGAAAAATCAAAACTAAAACGCCTTTACTTGCTGATGTTGGAGATTTCTGATGAAAATGCCTGCTGTAATGTCTGCAAGGTTGCATTCCTTTGAGTTTACCGCGTTTACACAATGAAATGTGCGAGATTCGTTGCTTAAGTCTCGGCGGGGCTTTTTAAAAAGGAAGATATAAACCAAAGGCAGAATACGCTAAGAAAATCAACACGACTGACTAGGGTGTAACTCTGAATCAAACTGAAATTTCACTTTATTACCATCAATAATGAAACTTACAATTTGCTGATAATAATATTAATACTTATTGCTAACTGGATGATATTATTGCTTACTAAGTAGAATTAACTAGCTGTGTACCTAATATTTTGTTAAATAGCAGAATTCCCAGAATTGCCAGTTTGCAACTTTAATTTAGACCGGATATTAACACTTTTGTTTAATTGTGATTTTTAAAATGAATTGGTCAATATCGTCTGCTGCTGACTCTGCACTTATATAACTTGGCGAGCTATTGACCTTATTTGGTAGAGTAGCGGAACTATACGTAACTACCCTCCCTTTTAGACTGGAATTCTCCTGAATTCTACTATTTAATTTTATAATTACTTTATTATGTTTACAAATTTAAAATATTACAACCATTATTATTATAATAATTATGCTTACGATGCATACATATGAAACTTTGCTATGGTTACACAAGCTTGCAATACTCTGTAAATTTATTTTATTAAGTTTAATGACATCCTTTAAAGTTATTTTTTCTGTAAAATTGCGTATCATTTCATTTTGAATGTATATCGTTTTTTCTTCAATATTTTCTTTTGAATTTGAAAAATAATAATCATTTATTTTTAGTGAACAGTTCGTATATTGTAACAAATTATTTTCTACTAGAATAACTGTGTTTTCTGTACAAGTTTGATTTATTAATAAGTTTCGGGCATTCTTAATAAGAATTGAACCTATATCAATTTCTATTATTTCTAGCTCTTTGTTTTTAGTAAATTGGCAATTTGAGTTTAAAATAATACAATGTGTGCTTGGCTTTAATTTTCCTAGCTGTTTATTTTCTTCAAATTTATACGTTTTGTTGTTGTATTCAAAAATTTCTTCGATTTCGTAGTCAATCTCATGATAGGAATCGTTTGGTATTGGTATAATATATCTAACTTGAACATTTACAAAAGTTACAGGTATTTTTATACTAAGTATTAGAAATGTATTATTAAAAAATGCTGTTCCAGATTGTAGGTATTTTAGCTTATCGTAGTCAATATCATACTTCATTATTTCATTACTTGTTAAGATATTAGGGTGTATTATCTTGTACTTGGCTGCCACTACGCTATCAAGTATCTGTTCTATTCTAGTTTTCAGCAGTTGAATTTTTGTTAATTGCTCTAATTATAAACTTCTTTCGTATTCCTCAGCAAGTGGTTTTTGTATAAGGTTGAGTCCTTTTTCTATTTGAATTTTATCGTTATTTATAATCTCGTTAATCTGTTCTAGGGTGCTGCTAAAATAATCGTTTATAAGGACCTGTTTATTAATTGTTTCTCCTGTTTGTAAGAGGTGATTTTTTATATCCTGTCTATCCTCGTCGTTCATCGTACCAAATATCCATTTTGATAAGGTACCGCCTGCATTTATCAGCCCTCGTTTGTGTCGTTTGTTTTTCGGTCTTAGCGTTAGTAATTTGCGCCTTGTGTCTGCTATTTCGAGTAAAAAGAGATCTTTGTATTTTGCTTTCGTTGATACTACGTTGTCCGTCATTTTGTTTAAAATGTCTTCTATCCTTGTTATATTAATCATGTGTAAGATAATTTCAGTGTCTTTCGCGATTTCTTGCGTCTTAAATTGAATGTCTGTAAATCCTGACTGATCCTTAATTTTAGTCACGATGATCTCACAATAGGATTTAGACGTCCATTGTATCATCAATATTATCACCATTATTATCTGTAAATTTAAGAGGTCTTTTAATATTACATGGATGAATACCCTTGAGACTTTTCTTCTTATATTTTGGTTGTTCCTTGTGCCTTAATGCTTTATAATTTTTTATAAAGCCCCTTCTCCTATTTTCTACGTAGCTTTCTCGTTTCTTGTTAAGTTTATGGATAAATTTTCCCTTAGATAACTCCATATTTTGTCTAACTTTTTCTTTACTAATCTTGCCATTTTGTACTTCTGCCGGGATACCTTTTATTGTTGAATGATATCTTTCACTATAAGTTCTTATTGCTTTTTGCATAATTTGATTGATTGGTAATTTCTTGTTCAAATAATATATTATCCTAAATATTTCAGCCACAGAGTTGTGCATTCTTTCAATATCTGCATTTCCTGTGTGCCCATTAGGTTTCGTCAGGTGTAGTTCGATTCCTTCTTGATCTAAAAATTCCTTCAAACGTACTGTTTTGAATTCATTATCCGCGATTATTTTCTCTGGTTTGCCTATTTTTCTAACTGTTCAATTATTGTAATGTGATTTCTATCTGTTAAGGCATATACCGCTCCAAATTTGGAGAATTTGTCTATTATTGTTAGAAAATGAAACCGCTTTATAACGTAAGTGTCTATATGTATTACTAGATTTATATCAGATGGTGTTTCAGTGTAAAAAAATTTAGGTTTGATGGGATTTCGATCATACTTAACTTCTTTACAAATGTCACATTGGTTAATGAGTATTTGTACCAATTCCATTAACTTTGGAAAATAAATTTTTTCTTTAATTTTATTATATGTCTCCTGGATGCCTGAATGCATACTCTCTTTTACATGGTACAGTGATATCTGTTTCACTGCCTCTACCTCCGTTTCAATGTCCCTCGCCCTCATTGTACATTTATAGAATTTTAATTGATTGTCATCTGAAAACATTTCCCTTAACTTCTGTTGGGCAATCTTATATTTCGTATCGGTAAGCTCTGAGTATATTCCAACTGATCCTTTGGTAATATACTTTCTAAAGATTTCTCCCATTGTATTAAAATCGCTCTCCGCTATAAAAAATTATTCTTTTTCCATGTAACTGTTTCATTTCTTCGATCTTGTGATTAGTTAAAATAATTTGTGTTTTATATTTGTTTACAATTTCTTCTTTGATAAAAAAAATGATCTTGAAGGTTTTCTTCGGATGAATGCATTGTAGCCATCGTCTCATCTTCTAGGTTATTTATCGTTTCCGAATCAATTTTCATATCCTTGACTATTGGTAAATCCCTACATTTATCAATTTCTTTCACACTTTCCATTTTATCAAGTTCATTATCTATTCTACTCAAAAAGTCTGCTACTTGACTTTCCTTCCCTTTTAAGTATTCTATGTTGAACTGATACTCTCCTAATTTTAGAAGCCATCGTTGATGTCTAGGTGACATGTCCTTTCCTTTATATTTAGCATGCAGGTATTTTATTGGCTGATGGTCTGTAAGAATTGTAAACTTTCTTCCGTAAAGGTATGGTCGTAAATAATTAACACTCAATAAAATCGCCAGAAATTCTTTATCTGTAGCAGAGTAATTTTTTTCGTGATCATTTAGTGTTCTGGAAATATAGCATATCGGATGCCCTTCTTGTTATAAAACAGCACCGATTGCATAGTTCGACGCATCAGTAGTTAGAGTAAATGGTTTATCAAAATTAGGATATCTCAAAATTGGGTGAGAACTAATTAGTATTTTCAATTTTTCGAATGCTTCTATATAAGTTGGATCCTTAGTATTGATCTTTACGTTTTTCTTTAAGTATTTTGTTATAGGATGTGCTCCTCGTGCGTAGTCTTTTATAAATTTCCGGTAGTAACATGTCACTCCTAGGAAACTTTTTATTTGTTTCTCCGTTTTAGGTAACTGTAACGCTTCTATAACCTTTATTTTATCCGGATTTGGTTTTAAGCCATTTTCTGTTAAAATGTGTCCCAAAAATTCAGTTTCTTTTTGCATGAAATTACATTTGTCCATTTTAACCTTTAAATTTGTTCTTTCTAGCACCTTAAAAATTTCTGTTATTGTCCTTACATGCTCCTGAAGGGATGTACTAAATATCAAAATGTCATCTAAGTACACCACAAATGTTTTATTGATGAATTCTCTTAGAGTTTCATTCATTAGACGTTGAAATGTTGCGGGGGCATTTTTCAATCCAAATGGCATTCTAATAAATTCATACAACCCGTGAGGTGTTGCAAACGCCGTTTTCTCTCTATCTTGTTCCCTTATTAAGATTTGGTGATAACCTTTGGCTAGATCTAATGTTGTAAAGTATTGTGCTTTACCAAGTTTGTCCAAAATTGAATTAATATTAGGAAGAGGAAATTTGTCATCTATTGTTACTTCGTTCAGTTTTCTGTAATCTATCACAATTCTATATCTCCTTTCTCCCGAGTTGTCGATTTTTTTTGGTACTACAATTAAAGGACTGGAATACCGGGAGCGACTTTTCCTAATAATCCCTTGGTCTTCCATTTCCTTTATTTGCCTTCGTACTTCTACTTCATGTTGTGGAGGGTATCTATATAACTTACTGTTTATTTGCTCATTTGTCGTTGTCCTGATTTCGTGTACTACCTTCGTAGTGCTGGTTAATTGATCTCCTTCTTTAAAAAATAAACTTTTAAATCTTTTTACGATTTTTACTACTTCTTCTTTCTCTTACTTGTTAAGATGATTCATATTAATTCTACCCCAATCGAATTCTTTTGCTTCTAATGCATGAATTTCTAAATTGGTATACGGATTACTCTCAAAATAGGTGGTTCTTTTATTTAGCATTATACAACCATCCACCAAATTTATTGTTGTGTTGAAACAGTTAAGTAAGTCAATGCCTATAATGAAACTATACTTTCTACCTCTTAGCTGAGTCATTTTCCATCTTATTTCTGCATAATGTGGAAGATTGAATTCTTTAGGTGCATCTGTAAGCACCTCATATTTAATAACATCGCTTTTAGTTATTGTGCTAAATGTAATAGCTTTTTTTAATAAAATTCTTTTGAAATCATTTATACTACTGTCAATTAAGCTTATGCTTGCTCCAGTATCTATGAGAGCTTTAAATTTTTTCTTTTTAAACGTTAAAGTTATGGTGGGAAGACAGTCCGAGCTGGTTCCTCGAAAAAATTTTGCTCTTCATCATTAACTAGGTTTTTATTGTCCTGATTTCTGCAACATTCGCATGAATTTAATTCAACAAAATCTTATTGTTTTTCTTTATTTATATTGTCAACTTCCATCGGTTCCTCTCGGTCTTGCCTAGGTTGATTCTAGCGATTTTGGCCGGAATTTGGCCTAGGGTTTCCTACCTTTGGGAACCTGTGAAGTTGTCCTGAATTTCCCGAGATTTGGGGATTATTTGAAGGTCCCTGCCTTCTTTGGTAAGACATATTGTCTTTATTTTGGTTTGAATATTGGTGGGGTGGCCTGTTTTGCCCTGAGCTAGCTTGCCTGTGATAAGTATTTTGATTAAAATTCTGTCTTACTTGTCCTGAAGTTTTGTCGTGATATCCTGTATTTTTATCAGTAGTATATTGAGGTTTTTGGTGGTCGTATCGGTCTGTGTTTAGATTCTTCCTTGTCCATTCCCTGTAGCTTGACCTTTCATCTCTTCTATTTATTTTCCTGTATTCTGGTCGTATGCATGTATCCTCAAATCTTCTATGATTCATAATTTTTATTATCTCCCCTAATTGTGTACACTCGTATATTTTATCTAACAAGGTACCCTGTGTCATCTCTTTTGACGTATTTACTAACAAACTTTCGATATTGGTGAGGTCGATACCTTGTCCTCCTCTATAATACACAATCAATTCATCTGCCTTATATTTTATATTTTGTAATTCTACCGCTAGTTCACTCACCGTATTTACCCGCAGGTTAGTTACTTTCCGGTATATTTCATGCGGCTCCGTGTCAGGTTTGAACCTCATTTTTAATGTGTCCTTTATCATCCCCCAGTTGTCCGGTTGAGGTATGTTAATTATGACATATTTTGCTTCGCCTTGAACAGTTTTATAAAATATTGTCCTTTCTGCCTCCTTCTTCAGTTCTTCATCGTTGATTGTTGATAGTAAATATTCCGTACTGCAGAAGAATGAATTCACTGTTACATCGCCTTGGCCGGTGAATATAGGAAGTTGGTTGATGCTTTTAAATAGTCTATCAATTCGGTGTTGGTCCGCTGTCTGTCTTTGAGGTTGCCGTTGTTGTTGCAACTCAATATATGCATTTCTAAGCTGCTCTATTTGCTGTTCTCGCCTGACCAGCTCTTCCACCAGGTTTACATCTATTAGTTGAGCTGGATCCTGAGCCATTACCCTTCTTAAGTCGTATTCTCGTTGCCTTGTTGTGCCTATT
Source organism: Eurosta solidaginis (assembly GCF_040869045.1). NCBI lineage: Eukaryota > Metazoa > Arthropoda > Insecta > Diptera > Tephritidae > Eurosta > Eurosta solidaginis. The sequence goes on from NC_090322.1 coordinate 148,959,518, forward strand.
TTTTTTTTTTTTTTCTGCACTATCACTTTTTATTTATGTCCGCTATTTGTGGGTGGTGCACTGCAATCCTGTTGCGCTCACTTCACTGCCACTTATTTCAACATTTTGTGGGTGGTGTTCTACAAGTTTGTTGCTGATAACAAGTTTTATTTTGTTTTTATTTATTTTATATCCTAGAGGGTCCGGCCAACTCCTGAGTTGACTACGGAATCGCAGGATTGTATACGGGTGTTAATTAGTATTATATATTTTAAGGGGAACGTTTTCCGTAACCGATCCTTTTTATTTTAAAAGGACTTTCGACTGCGCCAGATTCATTGCTTAAGTCACGGCGGGGCTTTTTAAAAAGGAAGATATAAACCAAAGGCAGAATACGCTAAGAAAATCAACACGACTGACTAGGGTGTAACTCTGAATCGAACTGAACTTTCACTTTATTACCATCAATAATGAAACTTACAATTTGCTGATAATAATATTAATACTTATTGATAACTGAATGATATTATTGCTTACTAAGTAGAATTAACTAGCTGTGTACTTAATATTTTGTTAAATAGCAGAATTCCCAGAATTGCCAGTTTGCAACTTTAATTTAGACCGGATATTAATACTTTTGTTTATTTGTGATTTTTAAAATGAATTGGTCAATATCGTCTGCTGCTGACTCTGCACTTATATAACTTGGCGAGCTATTGACCTTATTTGGTAGAGTAGCGGAATTATACCTAACTTGCGCGTAAATTTATACAAATTGTGTAAATGATTTTTCATCCAAAATTTTACAGCTCGTTTACGCACTAGAAAATTTATACGTTTACACACTTTATAAGGCATTTATACGGTTACATGAGTCCCCCTTTTGTTTTTGTATTCAATAATCGTATGTACCTAAATTAAAATTTTTTCTTGTCACACTTATGCTGCTACAATCACAAAAACTTTATAGGCTGTCTTGCTTTGATTTCGAATTCAAAACACATTGCCAGTATTTTCTATTAGCAATATAGGAGTATTACATATATGAATGTGATCCATATGGTTTGTGTGATCAAACCATATATGTAATACTTCTATATCACTACTACTGAACTGTGCAGCTGTCAAACATTACAGTACAGATATACAACGAGAGAAGGAGACAAAATCTCAAGGTTGTTGTTAAATTTTTGTAAAAGGGGTCTTAAATATATGTATAATTCAGCAAGCCGTCTTCTATCAATATTGTAAATTAAGCTATTTCGTTCTCCAAATGAAAAAGTGAGCTTTTGTTTTCCATTAGTATTATAAAATGTTTATTGTTTTAAGAACTCCGCAGAATAGCATTACCGATTTGTGCTGAGTGCGCAGATATACGTATGTAAATGTATGTATGCTTGGAAGGTACAAAAGAAAATAAAACGTTCCCCATGTCAAGGGCAATTGATAGGTGAAGAAATGCCTTTTCTTTCAGCGCACAAAAATAAAGGTCCGTTTGTCGCACCATCTGTGGACGTATGTAATATTTGTATAGTGTCAGAGAAAGCTTTAAGATAAGTTCTCAAGGCATGCCCAATTGGAAATGCAAAATTAAGTTTAATAAATAAAATGTTTCAAAATACAAGTGATGCATTCTCCAATAGTTTCATGGACGATCACATAGCCATCGAAAATTTATTTAGCAATGATATCTTTAATAATCACCGGACACAGCTGTGTAAGGAAGTAGTTTCTATTTGGATATTCGTTTGTTTTTTGAAACGAAAAAAGCACAGACGAAAAAGAGTATATTAGAAAAAAATTTACAAAATTGATATTATTTCAACACCAATAGCAGCCAGCCCAGTAGTTATATTTTGTTCACTTCATCAACAATTTACTTCATTAAGACATAAGTGAAATTTTGAAAACGTTTATACATCGTTTGTTCAAGCTAATTCACTTTAAATTATTTTTAAAAACGTTTAAAGAAATGCTTGTTGGGATGTATGTTTAAGTATATTTATATACATGTATATTTGAATTTTTTTCAAAAATATTAAATCTTCGCATTGTCTTTTTTTTGCTATTTATGTAAATAATGTACTTTGTATGGCTGCATCCCACGTTTAAAAAATAAATACATAAAGCCTTGTATTATATTTGTTGACCTTTTCATTGTTTAATCGACTAAACTGAGATTTTATAACAATTAGTATGCAGAAGTTGGGTAAAGGGGTTAGTGACCCGTTGATACCCCTTTATACTTTTTTTACACACTCTGCTACAATTCACTAACACTAACAAAGCCCGCGCATGCGCAGAACATACATTTGCACAGTTTCAGCAAATAATGATTGACAGAAATTTTGCACATTAGGAAGATAGGAAGGAAGTATTATATATATGGATCGAACCGAAATAAGTAGGTATGCTTTGCGATAATAGGGGGAACTCATTAAAGCATATAAATTTATAAGGTGTAAAATTATATCCATTTACACACGCTGTTATATGAACGCACCTAATAATATTCTTGAAAAACTTAATTGGCGATCAGTTTTGTTATTGCCAAAAAACATTGTGATTATTACAAAAAGAAAATAAAAAATATATTATTATACTAATTAAAAAATTCCAATATTAAGTGAAAAATCAAAACTAAAACGTCTTTACTAAGGTATTAGCCGTGTTTTTATTACACGCGTATACGTTTACGTTTGCGCGTAAAAAAAAGTTTATCCTCGCTTAGATAATGCTTAGGAGACCCATCTAGTGGCAGTGGTTAAATAACTAGCTACAGAACAGGGTGTACCTAAAATCAGAGACACAAACCTCTGGTGGCCATAATATATAACATATAGCTGAATCGGTTGCGATGAATAGTGTATACACACCATTTTTAGATATGATATATAGAATTAGTGTTCAGGTGAAACATAGACACATATTTCAGTTACATCTGAGTATAATGCGTATTGAAATTTAGTAGTACAAATTTTATGCACAGAAATTTCAGAGGTGTATTTAAAGTTTCACGCTTAGCAGTCCATATGAAGTTTAAGCGTAAACGTACATAGATGAAAAAAAACACAGCTATTCTTGTATATGACTTGCTGATGTTGGAGATTTATGATGAAAATGACGGCTGTTATTATGCAAGGTTGCATTCCTTTGAGTTCACCGCGTTTACACCATGAGTTGTGCGCGTAAATTTGTACAAATTGTGTAAATGATTTTTCATACAAAATTTGATAATTCGCTTTCACACTAGATAAATTTATACGTTTACACACCTTCTAAGGCATTTATAAAGTTAAATGAGTCCCCCTAATGTAAAACATGTATGCAAACGTCAAACCGAAATGCCACGCAGAACAAAAATGCGGTAAGTTTTTTACGCAGTAAATTCAATTTCGGTTGCTCTCATACGGTTTGTATGTCCATGACATAGTTTTGACAGAAAACTGCCACAATGCGTTTTTATTAGGTGGACCTGTCAGTGGCCTAGGGCATGTAGATCGTATTTGTAGATAACCAGAAATTTGAAATCGGTAGTTTTTGGAAAATACTGTAACGAATTTAGTACAATTCCGCTTATTTGCAACCTTCTTCTTACGTTCGTATCGCTAAACTCTTGAATAAATAACTCCAATATTCAATATTGCAAAATTGTCTTTATTAGACCACTTTGAAAATACCTCTAATAACACTTATACTTCGTAGCGTGCTTAAATCAAAATGATTGATTAGGCCTCAGCTTGTGCTGCTTTTACATATACTCTTCGGTTTCCTCGTTCACATATTATTAGGCGTTTCTCCTTCCAGAATTTACTAGTTCGCTGAAGATTGCATACTTTTTTGAGTATCTCAAATATATGCATGTGAATTTGTAGCTTATAGTCTCTCGCATAGCCATATGCGTGTGTATATGTGAGTATTACTCTGCTGATGATTGCATACTTTTGTGAGTATCTCAGATGCATATATGCATGTGTTTGTGCATATCTCTCCGCTTCTTGTATGTACATATGCGCAGACATAGTGATTGATTTGTTTATGTAGATGCAAGTGACTGCTTAGTATCGGCTTAGAGATGATAGTATCCCTTAGTGTTGCTAATATTCGTCACAATATGTTTGCATGCTGTTTATCATAAACACAACAATTTTACACTAAACCTACTAACCTTCATAAATTACAATAGTATTTTAATGGTTTCAAACATCAAAATTCTGAACTTAGTGAAAGTACTAAAAAAAAAAAAGGATAAGGATTATGTCACTTTCAAATTATGCGATAATCACTTCATTACTAGCTCCGTCACATAAGCAGTTTTTCATATAGATGAGTTTGACACAAGCTTATGCATTATGAGTAGATTGCACGTATTTTTACGGAGAACGGTAGATTGAGCGACACTGGCGCCATTTGGTATGGAAAAGTAGCTAACTCCCAAATTTTGATGCAAGCAAATCATAAGAAGAAGAATTTGACATTTGCTTTGGCTAAGGGTGTTGGCACACTTTGCAAGTGAAATTATTTTTCCCACTGGTTGGTAACTTTTCTAAGATTTTCCGCAATTAAAAACTGCAATATAACAATCGAATACGACGCAAAATATGTTAGCAAGAATATAAGTAAGAATGTTTATAACAGTGCTTCGCGAAATTTTTTATGGGAATGTGCAAGGCGAAATAAACTTTAATTGCCAAGTCTAAAGTTCCTTCATATTTACAAACGCAGCATCTTGGTTGATTGTGGCGATGTTATTGGAATGCATTGTACCGCGCGCTTAGTTGTAGTTGATTGAATTTTCATTTAATTATTGTAATTCTTTTCTTTACACATTATTTTTTTAAATTGCGTTATAATTATTATTATTATTTTTTTTTTTCTTATTTGAAAATTATTTTTTGTTTTAAAAAACAAACAAAAAATTCATTAATGATTGTTTGGCGACCTTTTTAATGTTACCTTTTTATTTCCTGGCTCGAGGTCATATAAATAAAAACACGGTGTTTATATTTGTGCCAATATATTTCGATTACACATCGGTAATCGTCTTCAGGGCGAACTAACAACGATCATAAAAACATATAATGTAAAAAACAATACTTCTATAAATTAATCGAAAAACACTAGATGCATACATTTATTTTACATCCGTATTCTCTGACGAGGAGTATTAAACTGTTCACGTTTTTTTTGTTAACAAGTGTCTGTATGCTTGAGCTATGTTATCAATATCTGTTTTGTAATTTACACGTATGTCTGTCGGTGTATTCACTATGTGTAACATTTCCAATATATATCTCTTTTTCCATTGTTTCCCTGTTTGGATAACTGAAGCGTCTTCGAAGTTCGGAGTGTGTGCCTCTCTAGAACAGTGGGTCATGAGTGTTGTTTTGTGGTTATTTGTATGACTACATGTTTAAAATCGGATTTGTGTTGTGCCAGACGTGTTTTCAATTTTGATTTCGTAGTGCCCACATATATCTTGTTACATAATTCTTTGTCATTACCTCTGAAAGGTATTTTGTATATAACGTCGCTTTTTTCCGTTTCTGGTATTTCCGATTTCGTACGATTGAAAATATATTTTAATGTATTCATTGGTATGTGGGCTATTTTTATTCCCTCACTATTATAACATTCAGATTTTGCAAGGCGCTCTGATAGTTTAGGTACATAAACTACAGATTTATATATTTTCGCTTTTTCTGGTCTAGTTACCACATTTCCTGATAGAGCTCTTCTTATTAAAGTTATTATAATATTATCCGCAAAATCGTTGCCCCTTACATTCCTCCTACATTGACGCATATTATCAACCACAGTATTTTACCTCCTGCTTCCCTGATATGTGGAAGGTTGCCACGGTTATACCCATTGCAAAAACTAAGTTTGCAGATTGTCCTAGTGACTTTCGGCCTATCAGCATTTTGCCAGCACTCTCGAAAGTCTTTGAGATATTGTTGTCGGAACAAATTCAAGACCATGTTAGCAAACATAGTCTGCTATCACCATTCCAGTCAGGCTTCCGATCAAAGCACAGTTGCTCCACGGCTATCATAAAAATTGTATACGACATCAGGGCACCTTTGACAAAAACCAGTTGACTTTATTATGCCTACTTGACTTCTCAAAAGCCTTCGACTCTGAGAACCATGACCTGCTGTGCTTAAAATTAAAAAATTATTTTGGGTTTGATGACTCCGCAGTGCGGCTCATGCGAAGTTATCTGACGGGTAGATCCCAGCTTGTCAAAGTCGGCTCCGAAACTTCAGGTCTAAAACCACTATTGGCAGGGGTACCCCAAGGCTCTATCTTGGGTCCACTACTTTTTAGTATTTTTATTAATGACATATTTAATGCATGCATATGCTGATGATGTCCAACTATATTTGTCGGGAAAACATGAGGGGACAAATGATATATGCTCAAGATTGAATAATGACTTAACATCCATATTTGAATGGGCTAGGAAAAATGAATTATGCATGAACAGTGAGAAATCATACGTGTTGCCTATATCTAAAAAACGAATAAGTTTCTCAAGTATTCCGCCCTTACGCGTTGCCAGTAAATGTCTCAAACTCGTTTCAAAAGTGACTAATCTTGGTTTTGTTATTAACACGACGCTGTCCTATGATGATCATGTAAATTCGGTGGTTAAGAAAGTATGCAATATCTTAAGAAACTTACGAATGTCTGCTATTTATACTCCCGTCAATGTTAGAAGAAAACTTGCAATTAAATTGATTATGCCGATCATTTGCTACTCTGAGCTAGTGCATAGTAAACTGAGCTCCCAGTCTCCCATAAAATTGATGTAGCATTTAAGCATATTTACACGTTATGTATTCGTCTTAGCTAGATTTGATCATATATCCAGCTGGAGAGCGCGTCTACTGGGCTGTGAAATCTTCGAATATCTGAAAGCTAGAAACAGCATTTTCCTTTGTCAACTTATCATGTATAAGGAGCCTAGTTACCTATATGATAAGCTAATATTCCCCAGGTATGCTCGAATCAACGACCCAATAGTACCAACTTATAACTATCTAACATCCGGACGGCTATTCTTTTTCAATGCTATTCGCCTATGGAACTCTATTCCAGTATCCATTCGTAGTAGTCTAAATAAAAGCAACTTTAAAAATGTTCTTTATTCTGATTTTAGTTGAAACCATTATACTTCTTGAGTTTTCGCCATCAATATGTATGAGTGTAAACAATGTTTTGTTATTGAATTTAATTATTTTTTTATTTTATATACTAGTAAATTAAGATACTTCTCTATGTTTAATATGATAATTGAACCTACATAACCCTCTGTTATTACTTTTTTTCTTTTTTACATTGCGATTTATCTTTTTATTGTACTATAAAAGATCCTAGATCTTATTGTACTAATGCTATTTTTGCAGTAAATGATGATGATGATGATGATGATGATAATGATGATGATAAAAGAACATACGAAAACAAACAAACCCAGTGCAATAGATCGTGCAATAGTGCACACAGTGGAACGAACACGCAAATTTCTTAACAAAAATGACAATATTCGAATTCTAACTTCTGACAAAGGTAATAAAACTGTAGCAATGGAAATAGATGACTACAATAATAAAATGAATGAAATACTAAATGATTTGACCATGTTTAGAGTACAAAGACAAGATCCCACATCCAGATTGCAAACCAAAAACAACGGTCTAGTTAACAAACTTTTTCAAAATGGGTATTATTTCCAAGTCGGAAAGAAATAATATGATCACTACAACGGCACTATCTGCCAGGATCTACGGGCTTCCAAAAGTTCACAAGGAAGGTACTCCTCTCAGACCCATATGCTTTGTTACCTCATCACCATCCTGCGGCCTTTGCAAATATGTTGCAAACATTTTGAAGAACTTGACAATGAATTCGAATTATAACATTAAAAATACTATTGACTTCAAAGATAAAATTAATAATACGTATATTTATGACGATGAAAAACTGATTTCTTTCGATGTGTGTGCCTAGTGTTCCAAAACAACTTGCACTTGACGTTATACGAGATAAATGGACCATGATAGAAAAATTCACTAAAGTACCTAAGAAAATACTCATGGAAATATTAAAGTTCTGCATTGAGGATAACAGATATTTTAAATTCAACGACATAATTTATATACAACTGAGAGGATTACCAATGGGATCACCAACGTCAACAGTCATTGCAGACATCGTAATGGAAAATTTGCTGGAAACTAGCGTGGAAAAATTGAAAATTAAACCGAGAGTCCTCACAAAATATGTTGTTGACATATTCGCAATAGTCAAGGAAAACGAGGTACAAAAAACAATGGACGTATTAAATTCTTTTGATAGATATATTAGGTTCACTACGGAACTCGAAGACGACGGAAAGTTACCCTATCTCGACTGAATTATAATAAGAAAAGGCAATGAAATCAAGTTAGTGTGGTACAAGAAACCAACATCATCAGGACGTATCATTAATTTTCATTCGAAACATCCTAAGACAATGATAGTTGATACAGCAATGGGCTGTATAAAACGAATGTTGAAAATATCGGACGACAATTACCACAATGAGATTAAGAAAGAAATAACAGTATTATTAAAAGACAACGATTTTGCGGATAATATTATAATAACTTTAATAAGAAGAGCTCTATCAGGAAATGTGGTAACTAGACCAGAAAAAGAGAAAATATATAAATCTGTAGTTTATGTACCTAAACTATCAGAGCGCCTTGCAAAATCTGACTGTATAATAGTGAGGGAATAAAAATAGCCCACAAACCAATGAATATATTAAAATATATTTTCAACCGTACGAAATCGGAAATACCAGAAACGGAAAAAAGCGTGTTTATATACAAAATACCTTGGAGAGGTAATGACAAAGAATTATGTAACAAGATATATGTGGGTACTACGAAATCAAAATTGAAAACACGTCTCGCACAACACAAATGCGGTTTTAAACAATGTAATCATACAAATAACCACAAAACAACACTCATGACACACTGCGCTAGAGAGGCACACACTAAGAACTTCGACGACGCTTCAGTTATCCAAACAGAGAAACAATGGAAAAAGAGATATACATTGGAAATGTTACATATAGTGAATACACCGTCAGACATTCGTATAAATTTCAAAACAGATATTGATAACACAGCTCAAGCATACAGACACTTGTTAACAAAAAAAAAAAAAAATTAACAGTTTAATTCTCCTCGTTAGAGAATACGGATGTAAAATAAATCTATGTATCTAATGTTTTTCGATTAATTTATAGAATTATTGTTTTTTACATTATATCTTTTTATGTTCGTTGTTAGTTCGCCCTGAACACGATTACCGATGTGTAATCGAAATATATTGGCACAAATATAAACACCGTGTTTTTATTTATATGACCTCAAGCCAGCAAATAAAAAGGTAAAAAAGAAAAAAATTCATTCTAACCAAAAAAAGTGATTAATTTAAATTATACTAGCTGGCGCGGCAGATGTTATCCTGCCCGGCAATATTCCTTCCAGTGCTTTAAAACTTTTCCTGGAAACGGAAGCATTTGTCATTTATAAGCCCCTATAAAAAATTTTGCTCCTCGCTTCCTATCTCAAACTTTACCTCTCCGTTCGCTTTCTTCCCCTTTTGTCTTTTAAATATTTCTTTATTTTTCCTTTCTCTTTCCCTTCCTATTCATTTCCCTTTCTCTTTACCTTTTTTCCCCTTTCCCTTTTCCTTTCATTTAGAAAAGAGGTGTGGCACCCCCCAATTTAAGGTCTTCAGATAAACTTCAAGGATAATAAAACACAAATAGTTCAAATTTCAATGTTATTTATTTGAACGGAATCGAAATCAGTAGAGAACCATATGATGAACAATGTTTTTTGTTTTGTTTTCCGGCGCAAAAACAAACAACGAATACGGTTTCCCAACACGCGAACAGGCAACGTACAGCTGACCGTGAGATAAACAGGGAAATTCGAGATCAATCCCACAGACTTCCAACGATTGGCCTTGCGATTTATTGATTGTCATCGCAAAAGCCAATCGAACGGGAAACTGAATCCGCTTGAATTGGAATGGAAGATCAGATGGAATAATCGGAATTCGTGGGATAAGGACTTCCTCTCCCTTGAATTTGCCCTTGATGATCGTAGCTTGAATCACATTGTTCATCAGTTTCTTGACGGACAACCGCGTACCGTTGCACAATTTCGGATGACTCAGATTCCGCAACATGATTATGATCGATCCCTCTTTAACTGTAAATTATTCGCCGGAGTTCCTGGCACATCAAGCGAGTTCAAAAATTCTGTCGGATAGTTTGTCGCTTCATCCTCGTCGGGCACGCTGTCAACGGATTTGTGCGAATGCAGTTCTCCAGCTATTTGACTTTGAATAATCAAATTCAAGCTATCGACGTCCTTATTCTTCGCTGTAAGTATTGCCCGTTCACTAATCCAATAGAGATTTTTATAATTTTGTGCAATGCCGCGGAACACTTTGATGATGAGTTCTTCTTTCGACGATGTGAACTCGCAAAAATTTGCCGGGAACGATATTAATCCAGTGGAAACATCAACAGGTATTTGGCCATTGCAAAGCGCCAGCAGTTGTCTCGAGAATTCAAGAGCCGATGAGTCGTTCTGCAACGCAACTCTCATATTCGTGGTAAATTTCAACTTCTTGACATGCCGCCACAAAGACGACGATTTCAGGCATGCAGTAAATTAAGCGGCAGTAGTAGATTTCGGGATGACAAGTAGCGTTTGGCGAAAATCTCCGGAGAGCAATATCATAGCTCCACCAAATTGTCTCGAATCACCTCGTAAATCCTTCATCGTTGTCGCTGAATTCTTGGTCATTGTGCACGTTGGCTTGTCTACCGTGAGTAGATTCATCAGCAGTTTTAAAGCTGAATGTGCAGTTCGACCGCCTTGCAACAATAATAATAATGCCAGAGGAAGCAACAGCCAACGCAATTTGAGATCTTGCCCGAATTGTAGCCAGAACCAAAGAAAAGACGAATGTTTTTCCTGTCCCACCGGGAGCATCGAGAAAGTAAAGGCCTCCCGTTCCATCGTCAACAACCTTCATCAGGGAATCGTACAAGTTCTTCTGCTCTGTATTCAACAGCTGCACATTTGTTCGGACTCTTTCGGCCAGCTCATCTCGATCATAGTCTTGCTCCCGTTGCAGTTCCCGATTGAATGCATCGCTTATCGAACGATTTGGCGCTGGCATTCCCAATGTCGACTCCAGACTGCTGCACATGGGGATGCACATATCTTCGATCAGAACTAACGCTTCGTTGCGCATCTCGTTATTAATTTGAAGATCGAAATTCAAAGTTGTCATGCGAGATCTGCATAAAATGTCGTCAGCCACCTCGTCCTTATATTTGTCCCACAATGCGGTCGGGTTCGATGGATCACATGCGGCTATGATGATCGCAAACAATGTACAAATTTGATTCGCTGGCGAAGAAACAGTTGCATCGGCGGGGGTGGAGTCCCAATGTGTATCGTTTTCAATCAAATTCAAACGTTGGCAAGCCTCTCGAAAAGTGGCGCATATGGGATGAACTGTGTATATTCGTCCGAGATCATCGGTGGAATAGACATCAGTAAAGCCAGCAACAACATTACCTTTTTTCCGGCGTTGAAACCTCTTTGATGCAGCGTTAAGTGTATAATAGCGTTGCATTTCCGAATATAGTAAAGTCCTTGCGAACGGATCGCTTTCGCATATCGAAAAGAAATTTGTCAACGTTGTAGCTGGTGGTTGTTCTGCTCTTTGCGCTGCATTTGCGTCCGTAAAGTAGACACGCTGGCCGTTCTCCAAGTGTACTGCCGTTCATGAATCGGAAACGAAAACAGCCGCCAAATTGCCTCGTTACAACTCACGTAACGTCCAAGTTGAAATATCGTTACCTCGTCGTTTGCATTCGGTTCAACAATGCCAAATACCGCCATGTCGCTCCCTTTGTTCACATATTTGCAAACGTATTTGATCGATTTAATAGAATTGCAGTACTCAACATTGCAGTGAGTTGAGAACATTTTCGACAAAAGCGGACAATATGGAACGATCCAGCGGTTATCGACGATGACATTTTTTCCTTTCACTTTCATCACGATTGATCTGCCATTGTCATCTGGAAAACGACGCTGATACAATGGATATCCGTAGATTCCAGGGATTGTGTCAGCCACCAACGGAGGGGGGAAACGCTTCGTGCAATTTCCGTTTTCCATGCACGGCGAGTCTGGGTTGTGGACTCCGCAAGACCCATGGATCATGTTCGTTGTCACAATGGAATACAGCTCCGGATCAGCTTCTGGATCTGGTATTTCGGCCGAAATGATCGAATCAATATCATCTGGACGGATCGTGTCGGGCATCCAAAGCAAAATGTGTGCATGTGGTAAGCCACGCTTCTGCCATTCAACCGAGTACATCCAACAACGGATTATGCCAAAAACCTTATGCTTAACGATGGAATCCATGAGTACATTAATCTTTTGTCTGAACACTCGTGCAATGATGTCATGTCGGTCGCTAGATGTTTGTCCTATCAGCAAGAGATTCGTAATTTCAGGCCATTTCAGATTGCAAGTGAACGTGATGAATAAATCCGGCCGTCCGTAATTCCGCACATACTTCATGCCATCCCGAGCGTACTCATGCATGTGGCGCGGCCTTCCTATGTAAGTAGCTGGAAGAATGATCAAACAACCGATGTTGGTTCCGTCTCCTTCAGTAGCCATGGCATCACGCAAGTGTATGTATTTATCTGATCGTGACTTGGACTGATTGAAACGAATGAAATTGAGGCGCTCCGTTTCGACCTTGACGTACATGTCAACGCAGTACTGCTGAAACAACCGGCGATATCTCAACAAATGATTGTCAACATCGCGCAGAACCATCAAACGATACGCATAAAAGTTCATTGAACTGACCTTCTTATTCGTTTCTTCTCCTGAAATATGAATTCGTACTCGGTTGCAAAACAAAATAGAAGTGGACTTGTAAACAAACCTGTCGTTGGCTTAACCATCTTTATACTGAAGTGATATCCATCCTCTCCACGACAACATCAACGGGTATTGAAGTGCATCATATGACCGATGCGTCTCGTAAACGCGCTTCAATTGGCCACCATCCCGACGGTAAAGAACAATATCGCGTGATTCCTTATTTTCGCCAACAATCACCACTGCGACTTCATTGATAGTGGGAGCATTAAATTGTCTGGCATGGCCTCCAGCGGGTCTTTTGTCTGCTCTAATAATGATTTTGTGGTCGTCTGAAGGCATCATATCCAATGCTGTTTTGAACAATCTGACCAATTCATTATGCTCATGCAGAAGATTTTGTAATTGTTCGATCATTTCACGTTTAGTCGCTGTAAAAATTGCACAACGCTGATCTAGTTCAATTGCCGAATCACCAACGAAATAGATCTGAAGGAACTTATGATCTTCTTTCGATAGTGGTAACAAAGCGCCCGCTCGATGGTGAATTTGCCCTTGAATCTGAATGTTTGGAAGCAATTTCGAAAAAATATAACAATAATTGTTCATTTTCATAATAATGGGACATCATTACCTTAAAAGTGGGATTGTAGCCGGGTACATCAATAACTTGGGCTCCAAATGATGTCATTTGAAAGCATCCGTTTTAATTATGTGTATTCACTAGAAAATGTTTTGATTGGATTGTACTTCCATAGATTAACGAATACAATGGCTCTGGCGGGTGGGTTAAAACGGGTAATTTCACTTTGCCACCAGCGCAGCATAAGCCGGGGGTTTCTGATTGAAACTTCAAAGCATTGCAATGCTGGCATACGACAGACAATGAGCCGATATCAACGCAGCGAAGATCTTTGTAGGCTATTGCGGAATCGTATTCGAAAGCAGCGCGATTCAAGCCTACATTTATGACTGGTGTTCTAACAACATTTTGTTGAATTTGTGGTGATGATTGTGCAGCGCGAACTTGTGCAATATAGGCACGTCTCCATTCATTTTCTTCTGCACGTTCCTCTTGCGTTTGATTATCACGGACATTCTGACTAATTATTGCACGGCGTGTACGTCGGCCAAGTTTTGATCGTCTAATAGGAGGCATTAGTCAAGCAAATAACTATAGCTAAAATGCAATAAAGTAACTTTTGACTAATCCTATTAAAAAGAAAATTGTTAAAAAAAAAAATACTTACGGAATGAATGTATCGCAATATATGCCCGCAGTTCTAGAAGATAACCTCACTTTTTACACGCAAACTTATTTTCTTAAAAAATTATCGAATTGATAAATATGGTAATGGAATTTCAATTGATCGTAATGCTTGTACCGTTTGTGGATATGATACGCGATATATGACTATCCGAAATCAGAAAAATAAATCGATGAACACGAAAATCAGAAAAACTCGAATCAATTGCAGCAAGAAAAATAGCATATTTGTTTAATTAAAAATGACAATGAGAAAAGTGCACCATTACGTTCAACCTAAGCACAGCGCCATCTGTTATTTATCTCGTTAATTTCTCCACTCAAAATGCAATTTTATCACAATGAATTTCACAATTATCCGAAACTTACAGAAACACAGCATCATCTGTTATTTATCTCGTTATATTAATAATCAATTTTCGATTTCTCCAATTTTCCGACTTTTCCGCAGAGTTTTCCCAAAATTTTCATCCGTAAAAACCTTCTAGCAATTACGAAGAACTAAAAAAAAATTTGAGCCAAATCGGTCCTGTCGTTCTCAATTGATGAATTACTATACATTTCTCACACCGTTTTTATATATATAGATCATGCGAGAAAAGCATATTTTAGGTATGAAACGAGTTTGTATCTACTAGTTGAAGCAGTGAAAAGTGTTAACTATTTTTGTGGGTGGTGGTGGACGTAATTTCATTGGTTCGGTTCTACTAATTTCTTTCTATAAAGCTTTAATAACACCCACAACACATACACATTTCTTTTTAAAACAAAAAAAAAAACATACTCACTTGTTTATTTATTTCCTTCTTACAGCACAATTTACCGAGGATGGTTCCTTTATTGGTTAATATGTGCCAGGTAAATTACAACCGCCCGTCAGTCCACAACCCGTCAATAATACGCCAGCAGCGCACCAATCGCCAACAGCGCCGCCAGCGCACAGTGTTTCGTCTAGAACAAGCTAGCTGGACAAAATTATTTTATGAGATTTTCCGTTTCATATGCAGTCATTTATTACAACTAGGTCATTTTTTTCAGCCATATGTTCTTTTTTTTTATTTTTTTCCAAAATTTTACTTCATATGCATACATTTGCTTATTTCATATACAGTAACTCATGTGAATAATTGAAATAGATCCAAAAAAATTTAAAGGACTTAAGAATATTACTTTATTGTACTTAAATTGAATGGATTACAAATCTCAATACTCTAAAAAATTCTAAAAATTCGGAAAAAAAATTTTAATTTTTTATGAAAATTCGTCGAATTTTTCAAACATTTTTTAAATATGATTTAGTTTTTGTTATAGATCGTGACAAATTTTCTTATGGGAAATTAGTTAAAATATGAAAATTCGTCGAATTTTTCAAACATTTTTTAAATATAATTTAGTTTTTGTTATAGCTCCTGACAAATTTCTTATGGGAAATTAGTTAAAATAAATTTGCGAAAGCGAAAATTGTAAAAATTGTCCAAAAACGGTGTCTACTTATTTATGTGAGTGACTGTACATACATATTTTGTATTTATTTGAGTATTTATACTGGCACTACAATTTTTACAAAATTATTTTATAGTAATGTATTATTTTATAGGAATGTAAAAATAAATTACAATAATAATAATAACAATGTAAATAATTAAATTAATTATGTGAAAATTACTTATTACAAAAACTTAAAAGTAAAGTATCATACAAAGTAGAAAAGACAATAGATTTAAATTAAATAAAACCTGGCCCAACAAAAAAACAAAAAGTTATAGGGTAGGTTATCTTTTATAATTATGTTATTATTCGCTATCATCACTTTCATTCGATGAGGCACTTGTGGAATAGTCATGAGCATCAGCAACACTACTGTGAAAGCTTGAAACAACTGGGGTATTTATTGACTCCTCAACATTATCGGGCGACAGTAAATTTAAGACTTCTGAAGTCGGACTTTTAATTTTTTCTTAGGTATCTCCCTAATAACTGTTAACTAAAGGATCCGATGTTATAAGCAACATATTCATAAGATCTCTATTCGTGGCTTCACGCGACTGCTTTTGTGTGTTATCATCCCTGAATAGTCTCAAATCTTTGTTACGGACTTCCTGTGCTTCCTCAGAAAGTTGACCAATAGGTAAAATTGTTGATTTTACAATATCAGTACTATGCACTAAGATTTTATGAACTTTAACAGGCATATTAAACCATGGATAGAGATCTATGTATAGTTTTTTAGTCTCGGTCGCAAATTTTCAAAAATCATTGGATATTTATATTGTACCCAGATACTAATGCGCGAAGGAGAGTGTCGAATCTTTTGATGAACGTTACATCCAATCCAGTAATCTCAGTACTAGCCTCAGAATTTTCGAAAAACCTACCAGCAGTGTTGCCATCATTGGTATTGCCGAAACCTGGTTTTGGTTTATCTACTATCAATCCAAGTACAATTTTAAATTTATTCTGGAATTCGTTGGAACGTAGCTTTACGCTCTCTTTATCTGCCTAATTCCTAAGCTGCCATTTTTTTACTTCGAAACCATAACTTATGTGAAGCAAGCATTCAAAATATCTTATCCATGCATGGAGAGTAGACAAACCAAAACCAAGATTATCTCGGATAGGCGTAAAGTCCCGTAACACATTATTCATATCTTTTGGAGTGGCACCACAAATATAAAACTTTTGTGCGGTTGAAGTTTCAGTCAAAGCATTGCAAAATTTCTGTCAATCATTGTTAGAAGCATATTGTGTTTTACGGAAACTTCGTTTTCTTCGAGCATGTACTTTATTGGCAACAACGCATTTATCTCCTCTAAAACTTTGGTCGTTTCAACGACAATAAAATCTTTTGTTTCTTTAGAAAAAATAATTTAATTGGATGACAATACATGGTAGAAGAAGGTCGAGGATTCTGCCAAACAATGTTACCTTTTTCATCCTGTAATTGAAGAGGAACGAAAGAAAATATAAACAAAAACTCATCAGTGTCAGAACTGCATGTAAACTTTTGCTTATATGTGCTATGGCCAGAGCCTCCATCGCAACCCCACTTGCTGATTAAAGTATACGTCAAGTTTTTAGGTAATAAACTAACAAAAACTTCTTGATTTGCTAAAACTAAACGCTCAACAGTTTTATCTAATACGGACTGGACTTTAATTTCCGCACGTGTTTCACCCACATCAATTTCATTTGGATAGCATTCTGCCTTGGCTTTTCTTAGACTAAAAAATGATGGATAAACCTTATGGCCTGCTTTGATGCTCCACTACCGAGTCGTTTTGTACTCATGAGTCGTCGATTTGATATCTACGTAGTATGCTAAAGCTTCTACATTGCTCAAGCATCTTGCATCTGGCTCACATGTCATCTTTTTGCCGGATATTTGAGTGGTTTCCTGTGATTTTTTTTATGACATTTCTGTTGCCGGACATACGCGTTGATACTTCTGCCGCTTAAAGTAACTCACCAGGACTTCTAGATTGCAAGAAGTCATCCATTCGACACCTTTTGGTTTTTTCAGTGCAGCTAACAAAGTCCTTCTTTCGTCTTCCGGGGCTGGGGTAACCTGAAGAAGTGGTTGTTTGGTCTGATGGCAACTTCGAATCCACCGTTATTGTAAATGTGAAGTCTGGACCCGAAAGCCACTCAGAGTTTTTATTCAAAAATCGCTCCTTATGTCTTCCAGAAGTGTTCCACTTTTGACCCAGCTTCGACGAATATGCCGATATTTGTAAGCTTAAACTTTTTATCGAATACTCGGCTGCTTCGCTTAAATCGTACTTAAGTACAACAAAACTCAATAATTCTTTATATCTGGCTTCTTTCGAATGTTGAAAAACTCCGTTCTTGGTACGGTTGTAACTAAACCGCTTTGTGTTGTTGATTTTCCTACAGGGTGAATGAATAGTTGATGATTGTTTTGCTGTCATCTTAAGTGTCGTTGATCGTTCTGATTTGTTATCAGTTGTGCAGTATTTATATTACATTCAGTTTTTGGCGTAGATGCTACCAAATGTGGTTGTTTTGCGTAGCGTTCCTGTGTGGTTATACCTGCATTAGGATTGCTTTGTATGTACCAGTTTTTATACCTTGGTGACTGGTGCGGTAGGTTGTGGCAGGTTGAAGTCAGTGATCTTCGCCTTTTTGCTTTTGGTGTGCTCTTGTTGATCTTGCGCTTTTTTTTTATGGGTTTTACGACTACGTGTTTGTTCCCTGTACCTGGGAATTGGTTTTGCCGTTTGTAGATCAGATTTAAAGGTTCAAATATCTCGTCGGCAAGACAAAGAATTCGCAATGGTTTTTTCTTTCGACTATTAGAGAATACTTGCGACTATAACATATGTAAAATTTAGCCCGGATGTCCGCGGATATATGTAACTTTTTTGTCCCTAAAATTAAAAATATAGAGAAAAAATACCTTTTCTTCTTAATAATGGAATGTTAAATATATTGAAAATACTCTAATTGCAAAGGAATTACTATTAAAAAATTTTAATTACCTTCGAGCTTAGAATCCACCAAAAAAAATTATATAAAAGTGTTCACTTAAAAGAAATATGAATCTTAATATTCAACAAGAATTTTGCAAATTAATCAATGCATTTTACGGCCACTCCTGCCTTCTTACTTCAATTGCTCAATATATATGAGCAGAAATATCAAAAAAAAACAAAAATTCCGTTATTTTGTTTGTTTTCTTTCATTTCTCATTACACTTTTCTTGGAATGAGAACTTTGTTTTTGTCCAGCTAGCTTGTTCTACAAGAAACACTGTGCAGCGCCACAAGGTGCTCCTGTTGGCGTCTCAAATACATCGGCTGTGGCTACATATGTTTAGGTTTTGCAACAACAACAATAGCAGCAGCAGAATCGGCAATATTAGCAGGCGGTGCAATAGCAACAAATGCATTAACATCCAGCCACAGATGACATGATATGAAACTTCTCGCTCTCTGAGAGCACGTGAAAATGTGCATTTTTTATAATATTGGCCATAGATACCATCATACTCAAAATCAAATTTCGGCATTTCAGAATAACTTTGGTGTATTTTACATGGTAAAGGTTTAATTTATAATTTTCCCTGAAAACTTACTCAAGATTGTCAAATGGGATATCAAAAAACTCGAATTTTTGTCGGGATAACAAATCCGAAGAAAAAATAACTATTTTTCACCCGTGGAAAATTTATCAGTGACAACACCTTTCATCGAAGGGCTGCACACGAAACGGGTTTTGATAGCAGCTTTCGATTGGAGAAAAAGTCAGCTTCTTAGTCTTCGCATTGATGTAAATGGATGCATAAAGGCCAGGTTTTTGTGGAGCGTTGCAACATTCCACTTTTGACAGCTGAGATAAATTGTAGGTATACGTATAGGTTAACGCAACATGTATAATTAACAGCCTTTTGCGGACAACAACGCAGATACTTCACCAAGTGATCTAATTTCGTAATTTCTTATAAATTTTTGCGTTTTTTATTGTATGTGGATATACATATGTATGTAAATAAACATTTTGGTCGCATCAAAGTGAAAAAGGGGCTAGCCGTTCATTGTTATCTTATGGCGGTGCAAGCGCAACAAAGCAAAGCAACGCAATCGAAATATATTATTTCATATTTTTTCACTTATCTACCACAAAATATTTCTACAAAACTTTGCCTTTTTTATAAATTTTAATAATTTTTTATCACCTTACTTGCTGATTTTTTGAAAATAATGAAACCGGACGGATTTCTTGGAGTTTTTTTTTTTTTTGGGTAGTTTAGGTAACTCTATAGCCATCTGATGTTCAAGCCCCATTCTTGGAAACGAACGAACTTTTGTTTACAATCGAATGAACTTCAAGACCCATTCCTGGAAACGAATTGAGAGAGAATAAAAGTTTCGTATCATGTCATCAGTGCATCCAGCTGACTAATAATAAAAATAAGTTACATACACAGATGACATGATATGAAACTTCTCGCTCTCTGAGAGCGCGTGAAAATGTGCATTTTTTATAATATTGGCCATAGATACCATCATGCTCAAAATCAAATTTGGGCATTTCAGAATAACTTTGGAGTATTTTACATGGTAAAGGTTTAATTTATAATTTTCACAGAAAACTTACTCAAGATTGTCAAATGGGATATCAAAAAACCCGAATTTTTGTCAGGATTACAAATCCGAAGAAAAAATAACTATTTTTCACCCGTGGAAAATTTATCATTGACAACACCTTTCATCGAAGGGCTGCACACGAAACGGGTTTTGATAGCAGCTTTCGATTGGAGAAAAAGTCAGCTTCTTAGTCTTCGCATTGATGTAAATGGATGCATAAAGGCCAGGTTTTTGTGGGGCGTTGCAACATTCCACTTTTGACAGCTGAGATAAATTGTAGGTATACGTATAGGTTAACGGAACATGTATAATTAACAGCCTTTTGCGGACGACAACGCAGATACTTCACCAAGTGATCTAATTTCGTAATTTCTTATAAATTTTTTGCGTTTTTTATTGTATGTGGATATACATATGTATGTACATAACCATTTTGGTCGCATCAAAGTGAAAAAGGGGCTAGCCGTTCATTGTTATCTTATGGCGGTGCCAGCGCAACAAAGCAAAGCAACGCAATTGAAATATATTATTTCATATTTTTTCACTTATCTACCACAAAATATTTCAACAAAACTTTACCTTTTTTATAAATTTTACTTGCTGATTTTTTTGAAATTAATGAAACCGAACGGATTTTTTGGAGTTTTTTTTTTTGGGTAGTTTAGGCAACTCTATAGCCATCTGATGTTCTTGGAAACGAATGAACTTTTGTTTACAATCGAATGAACTTCAAGACCCATTCTTGGAAACGAATGAACTTTTGTTTACAATCAAATGAACTTCAAGACCCATTCCTGGAAACGAATTGAGAGAGAATAAAAGTTTCATATCATGTCATCAGTGGTTACATATAACTGCACTGCAAAATAGCAAAAGATCGTTAAATCAAGACGAGGCTGATTTATGCAAGCGAGGCAAAGTGTAATTTTTATAGCGTTTTCAATGGGTTTGTGAATATTACTGGAGAAAGATGGCAGTGACATGAGAAGTAGTAGCAACGATAATGGATAAATACACTGGTTTACAGCCAAAATGCACCAGAGACGCCATTATGAAACTCCTATGTAAAATCACCCCCTGATTCCGAAAATCAAGGTTATTTTTGTTCTAAGTAACGTTTTTGAGATGTTTACTAATTACCGTTTTCAAAACAAAAAAAAAATAAAAAATGGGGTCCACTTAATCTTACATATCTCAAGAACGAACAATACAACACTTTTTGGAAGGCCCTGCAGTTTCAAAGATAACGACCAATCATTACGGATTTTTTAAATTTTTTTTATAAATATATAAAAAAATGTGTAATCTGCGAGGAAGGATCTCGAAAACTTTTTATTTTATTGCAGATTTTTTTCTCTCTAAGCTCTGTTTTATTACAAAAAAATAAGCTTTCATTCAACAAAATCGATGCACTAATACAAAAGTTATAAGCATTCAAGTAAATATATCCATTTAATACTTAAGTACCCTACTGGTACATATGTGTTAGTATTCGTATATCAGTTAGTTATTTTTTGCAGATTTTTTTCTCTCTAAACTCTGTTTTATTGCAAAAAAAATAAGCTTTCATTCAACAAAATCGATGTACTAATACAAAAGTTTTAAGCATTTAAGTAAATATATCCATTTAATACTTAAGTACCCTACTGGTACATATGTGTCGTATTCGTATATCAGTTAGTTAGCGAATACTAACATATATCCAATTTAATACTGTATCCATTTAATACTTAAGTACCCTACTGGTACATATGTGTCGTATTCGTATATCAGTTAGTTAGCGAATACTAACATATATCCAATTTAATACTGTATCCATTTAATACTTAAGTACCCTACTGGTACATATGGGTTAAGACGTAATTCGTAAATATCTCAAAAACGTTACCTTAGAATTAAAAATAACCTTGATTTTCGGAATGAAGGGGTGATTTTACATAGGAATTTCATAATGGCGTCTCTGGTGCAGAAAAAAAGTTGGAATTTGTGATCCAGTGCTTTTAGTGAATGCAGTTACACGATTTGATAAACCTGCAATTTACAATAAAAAAAACTATTAAAGAGGACGTTGTCATAGTCTAAATAATAACAAATAAAATTGATGATATTTAGCCAAGTACATAGAAGAAAGGTAAGGGGAATATCGACATTTGATTATACACTCCTGGTCCTGGGTTAGGCGCCTTTCCCATTTTCCTTCCAGCAAATCGGCAGCGAGCTAATTGATTGCTGAAACTAAATTTATAATTTTCCGTGAACTAGTTCACTAGTGTACCATCATCTTTCATCGTTACATCTACTAGGTTGTTTTTCGTCAACACCATACGTCTCTGGAATTCTATTCCTGCTGCTGTGAGAAACTCTCTAAACCAAAACAACTATAGATGGATTCTTTTTAGCCTTTTCTCTAGTGATAGGACTTAAGCTTTTTATCTATGGAAACTTTTGAAATGCACATATTTCTCTATACTCCTTAACCTTTCTGTTTCTACTTTACTCTCATCTATTTTTTGAAACATAAATTAGATATAAAAATATATACATATAGTACTATATAACGGCCAATTAATGGTTATGGATACCAGATAAAACAGCTGATCAAACCAACCTTATGGAAATCAATGTAATCGATTATGGTGCCATAACCATATCATAGCCAACCAATCAGTTTTTAGTTTTTCGCCATATCCATAACCTAAAAATATTTGAGTTGGAGAATTTATTACCTTTTTGTAGATTTTATTTATTGTTTTGGATATGTTTTGACTAAGAGACTTATTTTTTGTGGTATATGTTTGTAATTTTTTGCGTTTTCTTCATTTGTATGAAATTTTCACGATTTTTAGGTTAAAGCACCAATAACTGATGCCAATTTCATATGGATAAGTAAAAATATGGTTATGACTATGGCGTTAGGGTTAAGGAAGTTTAACTGGCCCTATAAACCGCACTTGTTATGACATCTGTTCGTTGTACTATAAAAGATTTCATTATCTTAATGTACTGTAACGAATTTAGGAAAATTCCGCTTATTTGAAACCTTATGCTAACGTTCGAATCGCTAAACTGTTGAATAAATCACTCCAATATTCAGTATTGCAAACCGGTCTATATTTAGATTACTTTGGGAGTAGGACTTCACAATTATACTTCAAAACCAATAGAGTGTTTAAATCAAAACTGATTCGTTATTACCCAGCTTGCACTGTTTTTATACTCTCGGTTTCCTCGTTAACACATTTCTCCTAAGGTCTAGTAATTTCGCGAAGAGTTGTACCTCATGCTTGGTAATTGAGCAACAGGCGTGTGTATGTGTGAGTAACTACTTCGGCTGATGACTACATGTGTGTGTGTGAGATGAGATATCTCACTTCTCGTCGCCTTCCATGTATGTATGTGTGTAAACGATGATTGAAGTGTTCATGTACACAAGTGTGGTTCTTGTTGTTGCGTGATGATTTACTAACAGCCTAGTGATGTCAATATTCGTCATAGTACTTATAATTAAATTGTCAAATAGATACTAAAATACTAAATTATTTTTCGCTTAAAGGCCTAAACGATGTTGGTCGTTATGTAACACGTCACGCCCGCTATTCCCGTTTCGCGATAACTGGTCAAGTCTTCCTCCACCTGCCTCTCCCAACTCAGTGGATATATCTATCTTGCTGTGTTTCCAAGCTGCGGTGTCGACTGAAATACTATTTTAGTTGGAGCGTCTTCGTCCAAACGCATAACATGACCTAGCCAGCGAAGCCTTTGTATGTTTATTCGTTGCATTATCTTCATATCTGCATAATGTTCATACAGCTCATTCCATCACCACCATAAATGTTCCGCTAAACTCTTCTCTCGAACACTACCAGAGCCATCTCCCTTCCCTCGATACCGTCCAAGATTCCGGACAGGCATGATGAGCGACTTTCAGAGCTTAATTTTTGTTCGTCGGAAGAGTACTATACTTTTAAATTACATTACACATTAGCACTTGTTGGCAAGATTTATTCTCCGTTTGAATGCTAAGCTGACAATGTTTTCGTTATTAATGCTGGTTCGCAGATGGATGAAATCCTTCACAGTGTAGAATATATACCCTTAAAAAAAAAGCGAGTACTCCATAAATAGTGTAAGGAATACTCCTTTAGGATATAGGAGTGTTCCAAAACTAATCTGAATTCATACAAAAAATGTGCTCCAATTAACATTACTGTCACGGATATTGGCATCGCTGAGCTGTCCCATCACTAGGGCGATGCTAAGGCCATGCCAAGCAGTATTTACGTCAATAATCAAATCATGTATACACATATATAAGGCAGCCGAAAGAGATGTCACACACAGATGCATTTACTTATGCGCCTATGTATGCGCGAGAGACTGTAAACTACAAACATTCACATCAATAATTCAATCATTATGTATCTACATAAACGAATAAATAATTGCGTCTACACATATGTACGTATACGAGCAGCGGAGCGGCAATGCACAGACACATGCATATATCTTATCTGAATTGGCACAAGAGAGAGCAATAATTTGTGCACGTAGTTGTGGCTGGCGATTTTGTAGCGAAAATAACTAGTAAGTTCTGGAAATCGAAGAGCCTAGAAGTATGCAGCGTAAACTATAAAAGCGGGGCAGACGAGTAAGAAGTAATTCAGTTTGAGTTGAGTTATCAATCAGTTTGATTAAGCACGCGATCTGGCGGCCAATAGTAGAGTTTCATTTGAGTTATCAATCAGTTTGGTTATTAAGCCAGCGAGTAGCAAAGTATAAGTGTTATTGTGAAGTACTTTAATAAAGGCCATTTTTCCATTGTTCAATATTGGAGTTATTTATTCAACAGTTTAGTGATTCGAACTTAGCAGAGGATTGCAAATAAGAGGATTTGCAGGTAAATTCGTTACATTACGATGTCCTAGAAGAGGAGTAGGTGATCCCACACTCGCTTTGTTTGTGAGTATTCTACAGAGTACATACGTGAGATTACTTTCACTGTAGTACTCCATGGAGCACCCACAGAGGATCATATGCCAAAGTGCTAAAGACGAATTGTGTCGGAAAGAATTATCGGAGTAAATTTAATTTAAAATGAAAGTAAATGAAGAGGGGCAATACAACTTTTATATTTTATACTACGAATATTCTTATGTTATTTACCAATTGCGTAAATAATGAAACTAATATTTCTCTATACTATAGTATGTATACATAAAACCAGTGCGCGGTTGAATTTTATCAAAGTTGCCATAGTAAAATTTTATTATCAGTTATTTGTATGCAATATTTTACTTTTGGCAAATTTGTTTGATCGTCATCGTGTCGTGATCACGGTCGTTAAAATACGAGCAATGATCGGCTGATGGTGATCCGCAAACGCAATGCAAAGGAGTATTGTTAGAGTACTCCAACATGAAGAAAATGGAACACGTAATCCAACAATTTTTGCAGGTTAGCCGTCAACAGTGACTTGGCAGCAGAAGTGCGAATGCGTCGAATCTTTTTTGGATGACAGCAAGTACTTCATCTTCTCATTTACCGAAAGACCTACTTTTTTGCCTCTTTATTTAATCCAGAGAAGGTAGAACTCATGGCACATTTGAAAAGGCCAATAATATGTCATATCAAAACGCCAGAAATTGTATGTATGCTCTTTTAATAGATTGTGCCATCAGGTTTAGTTTTGTTGTGATTTATCTTCTCCAGCATACATATATAGCTTAAAGAAATCGGACGAAAGGGAGTCGCTGAAGAAATTGCCCCTAACCTTATGACGAGGAGTGTATAGAGGTCAATAATCTAGAAATATAAATATGTATTTTACTGCAAAATCAAGTATGTAATATTTTTATTGAATATAAATGCTTATAATAAATTAATAGTAATAATTGAAAAAAAAGAAAAAGGAAAGTTATGAAGTAAATGAATTTATTTAGAACAAATTTTTCTTCGCTTTGCTTATGTACTTTGTCACGTACACGAACATTTTTGGCCCCTGGTTGAACCCTGGCTAGCTCAGTATACAACGGGCAGTGGTTCTCAACCCTCAAACCAGGAGCTGGACGGACACATATTTGTTTTCTTCTACATTCACCTTCTTACCCCACACGCTCCTCACCCACAGGAATCCCGCCCTACCTTGGACCGCTCGCTTCATCCAATCCTACTCTAGCGGTCGCCCTCTTGCCATGCTCCATCCCCTCCAATTACCTCTTCGTCATACCATCTTCACTACCCACCAACAAATAAACTAACTCGTCATATTACCAGTACACATGACATCAAAATATATTAAGAATAAAAATCTTACAAGGAAACATACTAAAATTATTGCTTATCGTATCTTTATACTATTCAAAGCACCCTGCCTATAAGCAGACAACAAAGCTAGAAATGAATAAATAAAAAAGAAATGATTCTCACAAAAAAAAAGTAGAAACCTACCTATAAGAGCTGTGATAGATGGCTGTGTATCTATATATATGCATAAGCATCTATGGCAAACAAAAAAGAATATACGATTGGGTTAAACACGTCTCAATATATGGGCAGAATCGCTTTGCATATGCACAAAAACTGCAATACTAACACCAGTATACATATAATACTAACTATCCATATCTTAACGACTAATTTCTATCATTTTGACCTCGCAACAAAAAATAACTTAAATTTGAACTACCCTATTGAGGGATTTAATGGCAACAACACCCGCACGCACAAATTTTATATGCTCAATATGTCCCGCAATCCAATTGATATTACATCAAGTATCGTCACAAGACTTGCTTGTCCTTTATAGACCACAATAGGGTGTGCCAAAAAAACTGGATTGACCCAAAAAAAATGCAGTTCAGTGAAAATTCGGAGTTTACGATTCGAAAAAGATTATTTGCGTGTGCGCATGTGATTCCATGTATAAAAAAAAATTTTAGAATGGTTTACAACAAAAACATGTTTTCTTCACGTGACACCTTAACAGTCGCTATGTATGTATGTATATATAATCTCGACTTCAATTGTTTCGTACCCTTTGTCTCCATAAAAAGATGTAATTGTAGGTAATAGAAATGTATAACTAACGGTTCCTGGGTAAAACAGCGTATGTTCACGCTTACGCCTTCACAAAAATTAACGGGATTGTTCGGTCCACCCGCCGACTATATATTACAAAATTTCCGCAATCTATCCTTAGGATGTAGGCAGAAAAAAGCCAATTGCATGCATAAGTATGTATGCGAGAAGTTGGAACTATGGAATTTGATTTCCTTTTTTTTGGTTACCGCTTTCAAAAAAAAATCGCATGTACATATGTATATCGCCACGTATATATATGTATTAATCACAAATAAAACTTAGAAGCTATCACTTACGGCGAGTTGTACCTTTAAGCCTCCCGCGCTGAATTTTCTAGGCACAATCTCGCCGTTTGGATGTGTCGCACAAAGGGCCAAAAATTCCTGTTTCTAGCTCGCACGACTCTAGGCAACCCGGGGCACCATGTATCGTCACTTCCTGCAACGCACTTTTTTTCTGTCTTCGGTGCTAAAATCCACTTAACTTCCTTGCAGCAACTCCATTTGGGCACTTTACCCATGTAATAAAAAACTAACACTTTACTTTTTTAAAAACTTTAAAATTTTTCACACCACTTTCTTGTCTTTAAATAACTAGCGCGGGGCAGTCGTATGCAGTGACGATAACTTTTGGTACTATACCGTAAGCACCTTTCGTATGCCCTTTTATCTCTTTTCCTTTTAACGTTAATCCTCCATTCTCCGCTAATCGTTAGCGGGTTGCTACCGAGCAACTCTTTGTTGTTATACTCCCCTTATACCAACAATTTATACAAACAAAATTCGTCCGGCAACACTTCAAAAGCTCTACCTTCGTTGAGTTTACTACCCTACAAGAAACGCTGATAGTTTTACTAATACACTCACACTTGTAATTGACAATGCTGATCCTGCGATGACGTAAACATTGATACTCAAATTTATGTATGTTCCTTTGTTCGCACACGCATTTCCGCATGCACCCAACGACAGCCTATAATCATGAAAACGGACTCAAACTGGGAAAGCTTCGGACACCTGGTACAGAACAAAAGAACATACAGCAGATACCATTATGCATGTGAGACAGATACATAATTCTCAACGGAATTTTTTGTATGCGAGAACAGTTTATCCGATTTAATCAGGTTGTCACTTCTGACTGTCATATGACAATCAAATGATTATCACGGTTGTTTTGTTATTTTTTAAATTACGCCATTTTCAACCGACGAAAACCATATAAAAAATAAGTTTAAAAAATGAAAATGAGAGCATGCAAAGCTCTATGCTAAAAGAAAAAAATCGAAAATAATATAAAAAAATACCAAAAGCTGTCGGAATGTGTGGGGCGCACTCAACAAATTGATACGGGAAAAATAATAGTGGTTAGTGGTGATTCATTTTTAAATGTGTTTCCGCATGAGGAAAGCGCTCTTCTCGCAAACTCCATTGGTGCAATTGTACCAGAAAGTACTTCCCTGTTCGGGGAAGCCAGTTAAGCGTTCCATGTGCAAGGTCTCTGAATTATGATCATATTGCATCAGAAAGTCCGGTTTTAGCTTGTGATACAACTGCAACAGAAAGTGGCTTCTTGATTGAGGCAGGCGTTACTATTGCAAGTACTTTAAATTATGGTGCAATTACATTAGAAAGTAAAGTTAACAATGCCAAGGAAATAAGGGCATGCATGGGCCATTAGGAATAATGAGTCCCAAAATTCTGTTGATGATTTGCTTAAAACTTTGAACAGAATGAAAGTAAAAGGTTTACCATTTTCTGCTAAAACCCTTATAAAAACCAGTATGGAAACGTTGAATATTCGAACTATTCCTAATGGTGAATATCTATACATCGGTATTCAAAGTTATTTTAATTCTTACCCTTTTACAAATCTTGAAGATGTTGATGAAGTCCTAGTTGATGTAGATATTGATGGTTTAAGCCTTTTTACAAGTTCCGACCGAGTTTTATGGCCAATCCTTGGCGCACTTTCTAATTTTCCCGATGTTGATCCCTTTTTAATTGCGTGCTTTTCTGGTTTAAAAAAAACCCGAAAGTCTTAGTGATTTCATGGAAGATTTCTGTTTGGAAGTTCAGTGGTTAAGAGAAGCGGGAGTTAAAGTTGGTCCTACTGAAATCCTAAAAAAATTCAATGTGGAATTATTTTGCTGTGACTCCCCTGCCAGGGCATTCGTTACGAGTACTTTGTTGTCTCATAGTGGCAAAAGCGGTTGTCCCAAATGTAGCCAAAGGGGCTCGTACATCGATAGGGTGTGTTATTCAAAAGAAGTCGGCCCTCCAAGATCGGATTTGGCTTTTGATTTCCGTTGTGATCCTCCCCATCATGTTGGCGAATTCAAAGAAAAGAAGAGTATTTTGGAAGAAACAGGATTTGGCATGGTTTCTCAATTTCCTCTGGATTGTATGCATCTGGTTGACCTGGGTGTTACTAATGGTTGAAACAACTTTTAAAATATATAGATGTGCAAACTGTGAATGAAAAAACTTACTATGTCGCTCAGTTTGTTCCCTCTGAGTTTGGACGCATATCCAGAAAATTAAGCGAGCGTAAAAATTGGAAATCCACTGAGTTTAGGCAATTTTTGTTGTACACGGGGATTTTCCTGCTAAAAGATTGTGTAGAAAGCCACTTATACTACCATTTCCTATTATTGCATTGTGCTATAAGGCTTTTATCGAGCGAATGGACGTGTAAAACAAACCATGACGTCGCCCAAAACCTTTTAAATGACTGTTATTTACTATGGTGATTTATTCGGAGATGAGTATGTTTGCTTTAACATCCACGGTCTTCTTCATTTGCCAGATTGCGTCAAGCAGTTTGGCCCTCTTGATTCATTCTCAGCATATAGGTTCGAAAACTTTTTGCAGTATTTAAAACATCTTGTAAACAAGCCTAACTGTATCCTACAACAGATATTCCTCAGACTTGATGAAAGGCAAGGATTTAATGCAACTACGGGAAAGTCTTCGAAAATGGGAGCATTTGTTGTAAAGCCTTTGAAGAGAAAGGATTCCTTTTGTTTTAGCGGAAAAGTGGGTCCCATTAAAGTTCTTAATATAATTGAATCTTTTAATTCGAAAAAAGTTATTTACAACGTATTTAAAAGGACTGAAAGCCCCTTGAGTCTGCTCATAATCTTGGAATAGTAGTTGCTAGTGATTTAATGACAGAAAATGTCTAATTATCTTATGAGGATATTGATTACAAATACTTTTGTATTCCCCTTGATCAGAAGTTTCTCCTTATTCCACTTTTGCATCACCTATTCCACAATTTTTCGCATAAACCCACATATTCTGTATAAAAAAATAATAAATAATAAAAAAATTAAATTATAATAAAAAAATATAAAAAAAATAAAGAAAAAAAAAAAATAAAACCAAATATAAACAATAATAATAAATAAAAATACAAAAAAAACTTTAAAAATAATTAAAATATTATTTTACATGAGCACAGAAAATTCTTTTAATTTTGATGATTGGATTGTGGAAGACAGCCAACCTGAAAATGGTAAGTGTAAAATCATGTAAACAAGTTTCTGTAGTTTGAATATAATTGCAGACTTATCTCATCATTTCCTATTTTTAGCACCATCGCCCATTAAGAAACGAAGATTTCTTGAAAAGAAATCACCACAGGCAGAACAACAACAAGCACAAGTTATGCATACTTCAAAAATTCACAATATGCAATTTGATCAACCACAGCCACAGCAATTAATTCAACCACAAACACATCAACCATTTATACCATGCTATCAACCGCAGCTATCCGAGAGCAACCGTATCCAACCACAGGCACAGCATTCAACTCCGACACACCAAACACCAGAATTCAATGATGGTAATTTCAAGTTGCTTGCTGGCAGCTCTTAAGATTCAAAAATATTGTATGCATGTATGCAAGCTAGTGGTGCGATAATTTTCGAATTATATTCGAATAAACGTTATTCGAATAAACGAATAAATTTATTCGTTTCAAATAATTCGAATATTATTTATTCGAACTTTTTATTCGTTTATTCGAATTCCTTTCCTTATTATACGAATAGTTCCACCCCTAATGCAAACCCTTATTAACTTATTAAGTAGTGTTGGGAACTATCGAATGAATTCAACTATCGATAGTTAGTTACTGAATGATTTTAACTATCGAACGAATTTTTTCATTCATTCATTCATTCATTTGATTTGTTCTTTAGCTTGCCAGAAGCTGTTTTAGTTACCCCTCGGGGTAGCTAAAGAACAAACCTATATAAGACAAAAAACGTCGTGTTCCAATGAAACGTGATCCAGATACGGCTAAAGATTTAACATGCCAATGCGACAACAATGTGAACCATATGGATCAATTTGTTGTTGCATTTGTATGTTAAATTTCTATCCGTATTTGGATCACGCTACATTGGAACGTAACAAAAACGTTAAATATGACTAAAATGGTGTAAATTGTGTTTGAAGTAAATAATGAAAATATTCAATTTAAATGCCTTTGTTACATGTTATGCAAAGCGCATGAATGATATGCAAATGACCTTGGTTCGCAACTCACAGAGTTTTTTGATCTCCCCCAAACCTGTGGGAGATTTTATGCCTCTACAACAACAACAACAACAGGAAAGAAGGTTACTTAAAATGGATTTTTATCTGTATTATTCAAATATGTTTCAGAGGCATTATTGATTGCCTTAACTTATACATAAGCTACTGTTTTTTTTTTTTTTTCAAAATTCAGGTCACATTTAATTAATATAAAAATTGCACATTAAATTTCACTTATAAAAGAAACATAAAACAAATATTTCAAGCACTTAAATACTAAAAGTCGCTGTAGTTGTTCTAGCCAAAATCGGATAGTGCATGAGGGTCTATATTAAATTTTCGCCGCAGAGATGGCAACTGATTGTGTTATTAAACCCCTAAAAAAATTTATTGTAAAGTAAATAATACAAGTATGTACATCGAGTTGACATGAAAAATACCTTCAATGTTTAAATTGCTGTTCAAAAATATTATCATATCTAGTTTATCTCCTTTAAGTCGGTTTCTCCTGTCGTTAATTATTTGTCCTGCTTTCGAGAAAACTCGTTCTGACGGAACCGATGTTGCGGGTATACATAAATATTTTTTCGAAAGCATACATATATAGTTCCGGAAATGTTGACTGGCTACGATTCCAATAGTCTAGGGGATTATTTGAGCGATCAGCAAAATTTTGCCTTAGATATTGCTCCAACTGAATATTTGCATTCACATTGGGCGCGTTTTGACAAATTGTTTTTGCTTCAGCAACTTTTTCATCGAGAAGGTCCCAGAGAGATACTTCGCTTTTATCGACCGATACTTCTCTTGGGGTGTTGGTAGAAACACTTGTGTTTTGTTGCCGTATTTGGGAAGTTACTTCTTCCACTAGCCATTTTGTTGTATTATTTGCATTAATTTCATTACCGAACGCAATTTTTTTAAACCTGGGATCTAGGAATGTTGATTTGGCGCACATTTTGTCAGACTCCAACTGCCCTAATCGTCTCCAAACCACCTCTAACAATCTGCTCTTCAAACTTTCTCCCTCTACAGTTTTCATTTTGCGATTTCGTACTGCGTATTGAAGACCTCTGATTAGGGGCACTACCAGTGACATCGTGGGATAATTTTCTCCTGACAATTCGATTGTCATGGCCTCTACGGGCTTGAAAAGATTAGTGTAGTCCAACAATGTTTCCCATTCTGATGAATTGAGGAAATCAGGAGCATTTGGTAAAGAAGTTATTATGGCAGAGAGTGGTTCTTTTACCAAGCATATGCGCTCCATCATTATAAGGGTGGAATTCCACCGGGTAGGGACATCTTGTTTTAACCTCAGTTCAGTAACGCCCATTTGCTTTTGCATATTTTTTAATTTTTCCGTCGCTTGAGAACTATGGTTAAAGTAAGTGACTATGGCACGACACTTGTTTATGAGCACAGTAACTTGTGGAACAGCTTTGATGGCATCAATTACACATAAATTTAATGTATGCGCTACACATGGGTGGTGGTGCTTCTGTAGCATTTCAATTATAGCCTTTTTAATATTAGCTCCGTTATCACTTACTACAGTAACTATTTTGTCAAAAACGGACCACTCATCAAATATTAACTTCCATTCTGTAGCTATATTTTGGGAGGTATGATTTCCTAAAATTTCCTTTGTTGATAAAACTGCAGAAATCATTTTGTTATCCCGAACGAAATGACTAGTAACTGACAAAAAATTTTTTGACTATCAGAAGTCCACATATCAGTTGTAACTGAAATATGTGTTACAATGTTGAGCAAGTCATGCAGTTTCTTTCTTACTTCATTGTATTTAAAAGGTAGCATTGTATTTGATAAAACTTTTCTGTTTGGCAAGGAATATAATGGCTGAAGCTTTTTTGTATATTCTACAAATCCTACATTGTCAACGATGGAAAGCGGCTGCAAGTCTTTTGTAATCATCTTTAAAAGAGATTCATCAATATTATTTTTTTCTTGCTCTGAGAGCTCAGAACGTGTGCTGGTAACAAATAATTTTGTTTGAACAGTCCTTCTCAAACATCCACTATTGGAAATGTCTTCGGTAGGTACTGTTAACGAACTGCGCGCTGCACTTCCTGCAGTAGTTGACGAAAGAGAAGTGGAACTACGTTCCTCTTCTGAAATTACTGGCGCTATTTCTCCTGAAGTTAGATTCCTATGTTCTGAGGAAGACGGATGCTTACGGCGTAGATGGTCATTTAAATTTGATGTGTTGCCAGAAAATTTAAAAATTCTTTTGCATATATGGCATTTAACTTCATTGCCATTTTTGGTAAAAAAATCCCAAACGGAAGATCTCTTCAATCCAGGCCGCATTATAAATATCTACACAAATTAAATCGTTAAAATCACTTCCTCAGTTAAAAATATTTAATAATTACCACGCTTAAAACGTTTGTCGATTAGGTTCACGTATGCTAAATTTATTTTAATATCTTTTTAACACTGATATATGCACAGTAAAAATTTAAATAGAACGAACGATTCGAAGAAATAGTAATGAGCGAATCATTCACACCAAAAACTAGTAGTTCGATAAAATAGTAATGAACGAATCGTTCATACATAAAACTAGTAACTCGAAAAAATAGTAGTGAACGAATCATTCATACCTAAAACTAGTAATTCGAAAAAATAGTAATGAACGAATCATTCATACCTAAAACTAGTAACTCGAAAAAATAGTAGTGAACGAATCATTCATACCTAAAACTAGTAATTCGAAAAAATAGTAATGAACGAATTTCAAATGACTATCGAATGAATGAAAATTAGTGAACTATCGAATAACTCGATAGTTTTCATTCGATAGTTCCCAACACTATTATTAAGTGCCAAGTAAAAACTGTAATTACGTATACTTGTTTTTATTTCAGAATTTTTACGCACACTAAGGGAAATTGCTGGAAATCAAATTGAACTAAAAAACCAAATGCAGGTGTTACAGACCACAGTAAGTTTAAAGTATTTATAATTTAATAGTATGTTATAAATTTAAAGTATTGTAACAAATTTTCTGCAAATCCTCTTATTTGCCCTTTTGCTAGGTTCGTATCGCTAAACTGTTGAATAAATAACTCCAATATTGAATAATGGAAAAATGGCCTTTATTAAAGTACTTCACAATAACACTTATACTTTGCAATTAGCTGGCTTAATAACCAAACTGATAGCTGACTTTCAAAATAATACTGCTATTGCTCGCTAGATATCGTCTTAATCAAAACTGCTTGACAACTCAAATCAAACTGAATTTCTGTCGCCTTTTATACTCTTTGACTTTAACACTCGCAGCTTCTAGGCGCTTCCAGAATCTACTAGTCCATTAGCTCTCAAACATCTCAGGTGTAACTACAATTGCACAATTTTATAGTTTTTCTCATTGCATACTTATAGGAGTATCTCAGATATATGCATGTATTTGTGCATTGACTCTCCGCTGCTCGTATACGTACATGGTACATATATGTAGACGCAGTTATTGTTTCGTTTATGCAGATACATGATGATTGAATTATTGATGTTCATTCACGTCACTGCTTAGCATCGGCTTGGAGCTGGTAGCACTCCTTAATTTTGCTAATATTCGTAACACTGCCCTCCACCTAAGTCTGATCGTCCCGATCAGACAAATCTCTCGATCTAAACGCTGCTAGCATCGCCAAATGTACCACTCTTCTACTCCGTGGTTTCTCAATGCTTTGTATGCGGTAGATGGTATCACTGATCTTCTTCACAACCTTGTACGGGCCTTCCCAACTGCACCGAAATTTGGATGGAACACCTTTCCGCCGGTGAGGGTTGTATAACGGTACCACATCTCCCGCCAAGAAACCTTTCGAATTATTGTTCTCATGGTACCTGTGGCTCATCGTACTACTCAATACCCTGGTTCGTTCCTTCACTCTGCTGTTTGGCCGATGAACTACTTCGTAGAGCTTGCGCTGGACGGATTTGCTTTGCATACTCAGTATCGGTCCCACGTTTCCCCACAGTAGTGCGCTCTGGCTTGAAACTACCCTCGCATTCTTTCTCGGAAATTCGTTGCTTCGTTTTCCTGCGTCTTTTAGGTTTTGTCAATGCCAGTGTTTCTCTCACAGGTACTTTTGATTTTGATTTATTTGGCCCATTCGATCTACCAACCTTTGCCTTTGACTTTCGTGGTCTTTGCCGAGTCTTTTCCACCAGTATCCGACTACTGCTGAACCCTTTTTCCAAACTAAAGTTAAGTGGTATGTCCTGGTTCTTATAGCGCATAATTTTTCTCCGCATATCGATCCTGATGTCATGGTCAACCAAGAAGTCCCAATATGACTTCATCAACGATCTCCGCCACAACGAATTTGTGTAGAACCATGACTTTTCCAATTAATACCTCACATACCACTTCGCCTTGGAGTTGATTATACTCGCCTGTGACCGTACGCAACCTTGCTCCAGGTAATGACTTTACTCTCCTGTATACCAAATCAGATCGAATCAAGGAATGAGATGCCCCCGTATCTACAGTCAGTAGGTACACGCTCTTTACCATCCACATTCCCTCTGATGGTAAGACTGCTTGATTTCCTTCCAATCTGCGACACAGATATCACAGGACATTCAATAGCCGGCCAAGTTTTCGTTCTTTACATCCGACACGCTCTTGCTCATTTCCGCCAGCTTTGCGTTTACGGCCACCCACATTGTTGGAACAATTAGGACCAAGATCGCAATGACGTGCAATGTGACCTGGGTTGCCACACTTGAAACAATAACTCCGGCATTCTTCTGTTGAGATCCCTTCAGTGCTTCCAAATTTGTATCTACCCACTCTGGCCTTTCTACTTCCACACGGCGTGCTTTGAAAACTGGCTTACACAGAAGCGATGCTGTTTCCTGAATCAGAGCATGCGATACCGTTTCAGCAAACGTTAGTTTTGGATTCGCATATGTAGCCCGCTTCGTTTCCACATCTCGTATGCCATTTATGAAGCTCTGGATTTTTACCCTTTCAGTGTATTCCAAGGGTGCGTCCGCATTTCCAAGATGAGCCAATCTTTCAATATCTGAAGCAAACTACTGCAATGTCTCATTTGCTTTTTGGTAGCGGTTTTGCAACTCAATTTGGAATATCTGTTTTCTATGCTCGCTTCCATAACGTCGTTCTACAGCAGCCATCAATGCTTCATAATTGTTCCGCTCTCCTTCGGGAATCGTCTGTAGGATTTCCGCTGCTGGCCCCTTCAATGCCACGAACAGTGCAGCAACTTTATCTTCCGCATTCCAGTTGTTCACGGCTGCGGTCTTCTCAAACTGTAACTTGAAGACCTGGAAAGGAAGAGAACCGTCAAAAGATGGAGTTTTTACCTTCGTATTACTCGCTGAAGCAGTCGGCCGATTAAGTTGCAATTCCTGTATACGACCTCTCAATGCATCCACCTCTGCCTCGAATTTTTCTTCAAACTGCGTTATTTTCTCGTCCATACGCGCTTCGAGTTTTGATGATATACGCGCCTCTTGCTCTTTCAGTTGTGTTTCCATCTTTGATGTAATCTGTGTCGACATTTCTGAAATACGTGTCTCATGTGTTTCCAGCTGGGATGCCATATATGTCTTCTGCTCTTCCAATTGTGATGTTATACGGGTTTCCTGCGATTCCAGTTGGGATATCATATACGTCTTCTGTTCTTCCATCTTCGATGTTATTCGTGTCTCTTGGGATTCCATCTGTGATGACATATACATTTTCTGTTCTTCCAGTTGTGATGACATGCTGGTGGATATTTGTGATGACATTTCTGTTATACGTGCCTCTTGCGCTTCCATCTTAGATGTTACTGTCGATGTTTGAGCAGTTATTGCAGCCAATATCATGTTCAAGTCTGTGCTGGTAATTGTCTGTGATGATTCGTTTTTCTCTTCAATTTTTGTTGTCTCCTCGCCATCAAGATGAAAGACATACTCTTCCACATCAATTCCTTCTAATTCCATTGCCTCTCGTAGTCGTGCCTGAAGTTCGAGTTTAATGCCAGTTGTATTCAATCCACGGTTCTCCACCTCCTTCTTCAGTTGCGGGATCTTCAATTCACTTAACTTTGCCATGTCCTTGTTGTCCTCTGGAATTTATTCAACAATTCCTCTTCTGACACCAATTGTAACGAATTTACTTGCAATCCTTTTATTTGCAACCCTCTGCTAAGTTGGAATCACTAAACTGTTGCATAAATAACTCCAATATGTAATAATGCAAAATGGCCTTTATTAAAGTACTTCACAATAACACTCAAACTGTGCAACGAATAGCTTGCTTAATAACCAAACTGATTGATAGCTCAACTCAAACTGAATTACAGCGCCTCTACATCTGTCGCCTTTTATACTCTTTGGTTTCCTCGTTCGCATCTTCTAGACGCTTCCAGAATCTCCTAGTCCAGTAGCTCTCAAACTTCTCAGCTGTAACTACAATTGCACAATTTTATAGTTTTTCGCATTGCACACTTATAGGAGTATCTCAGATATATGCATGTATTTGTGCATTGACTCTCTGCTGCTCGTACACGTACATGGTACATATATGTAGACGCAGTTATTGTTTCGTGTATGTAGATACATAATGATTGAATTATTGATGTGAATTCACGTCACTGCTTAGCATCGGCTTAGAGATAGCAGCACCCCTTAGTTTTGCTAATATTCGTAACAATATGTATATGTAGCGCGATTAAGGCTATGATTAAGCTAATGCTTATCTTAAGTTATTGTTATTCAAACAATGACGGAAATCGCACAGATGGTGTCGATTTGGGTAAGGTTAGGTTAGGTTAGGTTTGGTGGTAGCTACCCTGATAGGGGAAGCTCACTTGGAAAACATGAAGGTCCGTTGTGATACCACATAAAATAAAATAAAGTAACGGTGACGTATATAAACGATTCTCTAGGGTAGCAACGATAAAGTTACGAATGATACCGATCTCAACCTTGGATAAATCCTCGGGAGATCAAAGTGAGTCGCGACCTTCGCCTTGTTCTGGCAAAATCTGCAGTATATTGAGACGTACCGCATGGATATCCATGGGACAGTGCCCTGTCAAAATGCCAATGACCATTGATAGGTGAGCCTTAGTGAACCAAAGTACTTCGGCAGACCTCGTGCCATCCAGTTTCGGCCAGAAAGATCTTGCCACCCTGCATGAAGTGGTGTCCTGCCAACGTTCGCTGAGCTGACTCGAGGCCCAGCTATGGAGGAACAAACCACAGGTGGCCAGCGGAATATCGAAATCCCTACAGCCACCTTCATCCGGTTCAGTTGTACCGATGGGGGCTAAGAGATCCGCTTGACAGTTTCCAGGAATATAACTATGGCCCGGGACCCAGATAATCTTAATTATAAAACAGTTCGATGCGATCGCAACCGAGGTCAGGCACTCCCAGACCACCCTCGATCTCACTGTAGTTGAGCTCAAGGCCTTGGCAATCAGAGTAGATGTTGAATTCCCTAACCGTAGTAACACTGGATAGCATTTTATCCACCGCATCCTTAATCGCAGCAACCTCCGCTTGGAATACACTGCAGTGATCAGCCAACTTAAACTTGCGGCTTACATTTAGCTCTTGACTTTCGCCTAACTCAAGTTCATTTCAATTGTCCCAATTCAACTCGATATGTAATCGCTAGCAAGAACAGGCACTCGCAGACCATTCTCTATTCCACCACAATCGAGTTCAGATTTTTTTGGCTGCATAGGGAAAACTGAAGATCCTGGCAGAAAACCCACGCCAACAAATTTCCATTTCTACTTGGGCATGCTAACCTATATAGTCCACTGTTAAGCTTTCGACACTAAACAGTTTGTCCTGCATGTGATAAAGTCGAAGTTTGTATGCGCTGAAGTGGCCGCAATATTCATCGGATAAATAAACCCAGTGCATGCCACTAGACCAGCACCTCATAAAAGGGTATTCGTCTCAGTCGCTTCTTTGATGCACAACCTGGCGTCAACCAGAAATGGAAATAGAACTTAAAACGCTTTCCATCTGGTCTTTGCAACGCAGTAGGCGCCTACCTCTTTCTCTGCTTCCATCCGCGGGTGACGACAAGAATATCTTCTTTGTCGAAACATCTTTCATTCACATAACATGGCCTAGCAAGCATAGAGTATTTTTGACGCCCAAATAATCAATGCCCTTTCGATGGCCCATGCTTACTTACTTAATTTGCGCTTAACTATTCGAATGATTTTAGAATAGGCAGAAAATTTAAAAAATTAAAGAAAAAAAAACTTTTTTAAAAATAAGCTTTTATTATTTTGGTTAATAAAATTAACTAAAAAGTAAACAATAAATTGACTCTAAAGAAATATAACACTTTATAAGTTCATTGTAAGCTTTAACGATAATTAGGCTTTTTCGTCTGCGACAAAAGAATTCTATATTGTACATAAATATATATTTTTAACATTAAAACTTTACACCTAAATTATTAAACCTTACAGTTTATATCACATTTCTAACGTGTTGAATTTTGATGGTATAATTAAGAACATTTAGGATCTCCTTTTCTTGCTATCGCAATGTAACACGCTTTTATTAGAACAATTAGGACTGTGATATAAACTGTAAGGTTTAATAATTTAGGTGTAAAGTTTTAATGTTAAAAATATATAATTATGTACAATATAGAATTCTTTTGTCGCAGACGAAAAAGCCTAATTATCGTTAAAGCTTACAATGATCTTATAAAGTGTTATATTTTTTTAGAGTCAATTTATTGTTTACTTTTTAGTTAATTTTATTAACCAATAATAAAAGCTTATTTTTAAAAAAGTTTTTTTTTATTTAATTTTATTTTTTACTTTTTAGTTCGTTTTATTAACAAGTAATAGAAGCTTGTTCTTAGAAAAGCCTTTTCTTAAATTTAATTTAAAAAGGAATTTTTTTTAATTTTTAGTAGGGTAAAATATTGTTAAAATTAGTTACGCAATCTTTACTTAGTTATTTGTAACGTTTCTCATTCTATCCATTTCTTTTAATGCATCAACTTACTTTTTAGTTAATTTTATTAGCCAATAATAAAAGCTTATTTTTAAAAAAGTTTTTTTTCTTTAATTTTATTTTTTTCTTTAATTTTATTATATCATAATCCGAATATATTGGGGCATATTCATAATCGAAATAAAATGTGACTAAGTTAGTTGAAGCATTTTTGACAGAGAGCACATATAAAATTATGTCAAACAGTGTTAAATAACTAAACTTTGCCTATGCCGCGTTCAGTTTACAACTACTTATTGCAGATCTCTCATCTGTGGGTTAAATCTGTTTTAAAATAAAATTCTACTTTCGCTTAGCTAAAATTCCATCGCCAAAAATCTGTAAAACAAAATCAAGTGCGCAGAAAAGTATGCAACACTTACCGATAACAGCCTAACGGCGTTAGCGTTCGTTGTATCACAGAATTTTTACACTTTGAAAATGACGGCTGTTGTTTGCAAGGTTGCATTCCTTTGAGTCTTCGTTTTCACCATCTGGATTAACAGTCATGAGCCTGGACATTCGTGCAATTTTAGTGATGTAAATTGCATGGCGCCAGCGCCAATGCGGTGCCAGCTCAATGGTAGCTCATTGACGAAATGACTCCAATCGAATATTTGACGTTACTTAGTAGTGAGTGCGTAGTACATTTCACTTGCGCTATTGAGTGAAACGACTTTTGTGTGTCAGGCACGAGTTTGGTGTTATTGGCGCTACTGGCAATGATGACACTGAGCTGATGGCGGTAGCGCTGGTAGTTCAGCTTTTGAGTTGTATATTTTAAATTTAATGCACAATTAATATGGGTGTGTTTGAGCGGCCAAATAATAACAGTAGTATTGCTAAAGTGCTGCTGAGTTGATGGAATGTCGCTAATTTCCTAGCGATTATCAATAGATTGTCAATATTTCGTTCAACGGGCACGCGTAATTGCCACATCTGCTCAAATTTTCCAAGTTTTTCCATTCTTGATTTAACTTAAGCTGTTATGCCAATATTCTTCTGCCAGTTTTTTTCAAATACGTAATTTTTCCAAAAGCAAAATAAATTACAGAAAAGATTACAGAGTTAAACAGCCTTAAAAATTCAGCTATGTTGGTTATACACAGAAATACAACAGAGGGTTGTGTCTCCGCTTTTCGCAAGCGTTGTGATTCACCACGCGTGACACGCGTGATTCACCACGTCCAAATATCACAATCCACGGATAGGTACCGGCGGGTTTGTATGGGACTTAGGCTGTTATGCCAAAGTAAATACAAATCTTTACCGATAACTGTGTTATCGATTAACTTATCGAATTCTAACAAAGTAATATTGCATTGTCATCGGAGTTATACATGTGTGCAAAATTTCAGCTCAATCGGACACCGGGAAGTGTATCAAATTTAACTTGCAAGATTCCATTACAGACAACAAAAGTGAAACTAAATAAAAGCTTATAATTATAAAAAAGCAAACCGATGCCCAGAAAGGCACACCAAATTTTGTGTTCAAAAGACAACTCTTTTTATTTTAAAATCGAATCAATAGCCCTTTCCGTGGAGCTTCTGATCTAATATACATAAATATGGCGATTTTAACACCCGAGTAATCATCTTCCAGATAGATGAATTAAATGCTCCAACGTTATTAGGGGAAACGATGGTGTTTGGCTATGTTGGCCGGGACATCAGGAAAGTGATTTTCAAACAGAAGCTTGAGTACTCACTAGTTACTTATCGCTCACCCACCATGCACATCCCTCAAGTATTCTAAAGAGGCAAGATTTTTTGTGAAAATTTTCCTAAGCCCTCTAGGCTTGTTGCAGCCTTCCACGTCTTCACACATTTTTTCGCCACGAGCAACGCATAGCATTTCTGATTGGTATATTGCGGACCCCATCTTGTAGAGTCCCTGTCCATTGATTGTCCGCCTACTGGAAGTTCATCGAAAACTTCCGTCCCCCAAGAGAAGATTATCCATAATTTGTGGGTATACATATGAACGTCTTAAAGACAGAGGGAGGAAGTGGATAGGATAGGTTAGGTTAGGTTAGAGTGGCCACCAGTGCACTTAGGCCCTAAAGGTCCCATTGTGATACCACGTCGATATCTCCCCTACTCCAAGCAACAGGTCGATTCAGCAAATGTCAGGAATTTCTTACGTTACAACTTAGCCAGATCACAAAGATCGTCAAATAAGGGAGATCTCAGAGATTTCTTCCTCTTGCGTCAAAGCGCAGGACAGTCGCACAGAAAATGCTTGACTGTTTCTGTATCCACTTCGTCTTTGCAGCTCATGCAGTAATCATTATAAGGAGCACCCATTCGTTGTGCATGCTTCCCGATTGCTATGTGGCCGGTTATAAGTCGAACAACCAGAGATAGGTCCCCCTTCCGAGAAGAATCAGACTTCTTGTACGTCTCGCGTCCCATTCAGACCACACGAGCTTAGTGTGGTAGCAGGATACGAGATTGCTCCATCTCACACCCGCTTCCCTAAGGAAAATTCCTTTCAAAGTGAGCTTACAGGTAGCGAGCGGCATGCTCAATCCCTTCCAGGACGACGAAAGTGGAACGGATGTGCCCCCTATTGCAAGTTCGTCAGCCATCTCATTGACCGGTCTTTCCGAGTGACCAGGCACCCATACCAGACTGAGGGAAGTTTGCTCAGCGATCTCGTTAAGAGATTTGCGGCACTTCTCCACTGTCCTGGACTTACATGTGACCGATCCAAGCCTGGCTGTTAGAGTAAATACAAATTTTATTATAGAAGTGAACATCATTTCTCAGGTAATCAACGGCCTCATTTATAGCAGCCACTCCCGCCTGAAAGACGCTGCAATGATAGGGTAGGCCAAAGGATTGATTCCACCCTAATTGATGTGCAAAGATCCCGTTGTCACCTTTTTAGCCAGTTTGGAGCCGTCAGTATATATCTGCAGCCAATCGCTCAGGTCCGGCGGTTCCTTCGACCAATAATCCCTATAGGAAAAATTTAATTTTGTATCTATAACGTCTTTCTCTAGGCAAAACTTCGTTGCATTTGTTGACCAAAAATATATCCACTGCAGTGTAATAGATTCCCAGCGTTGGTCTGTTAATTGATGACACATAATTAATGAACAGTAATGAAACTCAATATGGGTTTATTAAATTAAAACATTGGCGGCCACCGTGGTGTGATGGTAGCGTGCTCCGCCTACCACACCGTATGCCCTGGGTTCGCACCCCGGGCAAAGCAACATCAAAATTTAGAAATAAGGTTTTTAAATTAGAAGAAAATTTTTCTAAGCGGGGTCGCCCCTCGGCAGTGTTTGGCAAGCGCTCCGGGTGTATTTCTGCCATGAAAAGCTCTCAGTGAAAACTCATCTGCCTTGCAGATGCCGTTCGGAGTCGGCATAAAATCATGTAGGTCCCGTCCGGCCAATTTGTAGGGAAAATGAAGAGGAGCACGACGCAAATTGGAAGAGAAGCTCGGCCTTAGATCTCTTCGGAGGTTATCGCGCCTTACACATATTTATTTATTTAAATTAAAACATAAAAGTACTAAAACATAATGGATTTATTGTGTTGTTCCATGTAGAGCCGTGCGATTTACTAATTATTAAAAATTTTGATTAGTCGCAATATTACTTACTCCATTAATCAATTAACTCTTCTTTATG
This sequence comes from Eurosta solidaginis, assembly GCF_040869045.1. NCBI lineage: Eukaryota > Metazoa > Arthropoda > Insecta > Diptera > Tephritidae > Eurosta > Eurosta solidaginis. Next base: position 149,004,181 of record NC_090322.1, read on the forward strand.
ATTAAAAAAAAATTTATTAAAAAACTTAAAAACAAATGTTTATACGAGTTATCAGTTTTTTTTTTAATAATCAAAACGCAATTAAATTGAGTAATCGTTTTTTGATTAGTCACAGTTTAAATAAATGGATTAATTATATTAAAATGAGCAATTTCCGATGAAGCAGTTTCAGCGTTACCCTTGTAAGGTTCTGTTTAGATTAATCAGAATTTTTGTTCATCAAGCAGTCATTAACTGTGCAATTGATTATTCAACTTAATCGATTAATCCCATAAAATATCGAGGCAACTCACTAAATTTGCATTTTGTGGAAAGCAAAGAAAGTAAATAAAATATATATAATTTGCAAGAATTACATATGTAAATATGATTCTTACATATGTAATTCATTTAGCGAGCCTTATACGTTGAGCTTAAAATAAGAAAAAACTTATTAATATATAATTGTTTAATTTAACTTTTCGCATGCCTTTAAGAATATACACAAGTATGTGTGTAACTATGTGAGTTAGAATATTAATGCTTACATACAAAATCAAAATAAATCTCAATGTAATTGTATGATATATAACAGAGAAAAAAGAAAGAAAAAAAGCTGAGTAATAAACAAAAAATACAAAAACAAAACAACACTAAACTTTTCTCAACTTTAAAAATAAATATAAAAAATTAGTTAAGTATAAATAAAATTAAAGAAAAAAAAAGTTTTTTAAAAATAAGCTTTTATTATTTTGGTTAATAAAATTAACTAAAAAGTAAACAATAAATTGACTCTAAAGAAATATAACACTTTATAAGTTCATTGTAAGCTTAAACGATAATTAGGATTTTTCGTCTGCGACAAAAAAATTCTATATTGTACATAATTATATATTTTTAACATTAAAACTTTACACCTAAATTATTAAATCTTACAGTTTATATCACAGTCCAAATTGTTCTTAAACTTAATTTAAATATGATTTTTTTTTTATTTTTAGTAGGGCAAAATATTGTTTAAATTAGTTACGTAAACTTTACTTAGTTATTTGTAACGTTTCTCATTCTATCCATTTCTTTTAATGCATCAACATTACAGGGTTTCTTCGAAGTCAACTTTGCTAAAGACCTAACTCGGCTTTTGACAGAGAGCATATATAAAATTGTGTCAGACAGTGTTAACTAACTTAAAATCATATTTTATTGTGACTTGGCCTATGTGGCGTTCAGTTTTCAACTACTCATTGCAGATCTCTGCTCTGTGTGTTAAATCTGTTTTAAAATAATAGCCGTATTTTTTTTTTTTAACGTAAACGTCTATACGCTTATAATTTATATGGACTGCTAAGCGCCAAACTTTAAATACACCTCTGAAGTTGCTGCGCATAAAATGTGTACTAATAAATTCCAATACGCATTATACTCAGATGTAACTGAAATATGTGTCTATGTTTCACCTGAACACTAACTCTATGTATTCTATGTGTGTCCACAATTCATCGCAACTGATTTAGCTATATATTATACACAGGCATACAACAGAGGGTCGTGTCTCCGCTTTTCGGTACACGCTGTAGCTGTAGCTAGTTGTTTAACCACTGCTGCTTGATGGGTCTCCTAAGCATTATGTAAGCGAGGATAGGCGTTTTTTTCACGCGCAAACGTAAACCTATACGCGTGTATAAAAAAACACGGCTAATATTCCAACTTTCGCTTAGCTAAAATTCCATCGCCAAAAATCTGTAAAACAAAATCAAGTGCGCAGAAAAGTATGCAACACTTACCGATAAGAGCCTAACCGCGTTAGCGTTCGTTGTATCACAGAATTTTTACACTTTGAAAATTACGGCTGTTGTTTGCAAGGTTGCATTCCTTTGAGTGTTCGTTTTCACCATCTGGATTAACAAAGTCATGAGCCTGGGCATTCGCGCAATTTTAGTGATGTAAATTGCATGGCGCCAGCGCCAATGCGGTGCCAGCTCAATGGTAGCTCATTGACGAAATGACTCCAAGCGAATTTTTGACGCTACTTAGTAGTGAGTGCGTAGTACATTTTACTTGCGCTATTGAGTGAAACGACTTTTGTGTGTCAGGCACGAGTTTGGTGTTATTGGCGCTACTGGCAATGATGACACTGAGCTGTTGACGGTAGCGCTGGTAGTTCAGATTTTAAATCAGAGAAAGAATTGATGACCCATGTAAATTATTATGGCTTTGGCCGTGTAAAATATTATTGTGTATTTGTATATTTTAGATTTAATGCACAATTAATATGTGTGTGTTTGAGCGGCCAAATAATAACAGTAGTATTGCTAAGGTGCTGCTTAGTTGATGGAATGTCGCTAATGTCCTAGCGATGATCAGCAGATTGTCAATATTTCGTTCAACGGACGCGCGAAATTGCCACATCTGCTCAAATTTTCCAAGATTTTCCATTCTTGATTTAACTTAAGCCGTTATGGCAATATTTTTCAGCTAGCTTTTTTCAAATAGGTAATTTTTCCAAAAGCAAAATAAATTACAGAAAAGATTACGGAGTTAAACAGCCTTAAAAAATCAGCTATGTTGGTTATACACAGAAATACAACAGAGGGTTGTGTCTCCGCTTTTCGCAAGCGTTGAGATTCACCACGCGTGATTCACCACGTCCAAATATCACAATCCACGGATAGGTACCGGCGGGCGGCGGGTTTGTATGGGACTTAGGATGTTATGCCAAAGTAAATACAAATCTTTACCGATAACTGTGTTATCGATTAATTTATCGAATTCTAACAAAGTAATATTGCATTGTCATCGGAGTTATACATGTGTGCAAAATTTCAGCTCAATCGGACACCGGGAAGTGTATCAAATTTAACTTGCAAAATTCCATTACAGACAACAAAAGTGAAACTAAATAAAAGCTTATAATAAATAAAAGCTTATAAAAAATGTTCGAATGCTAATTAACAAATCAAATTTCCAATAAAAATATATAAAGCTTAGTGTATATATTATTTTCGCAGCCACTGTATACAAAACTAGAATACGTTTTTACAAAATATTTAAAGAGTCATGTAAACGCATACATACATGTATATACATATAAATAAAAATATTGATGTAATTGTATGGATGCTAAATATTTTAAAGTAAACACTTTTTATGAATATAAAATTTAAAAAAAAAAATATTTATTGTAAACTTGAATTAATTAGCTTTATATGTTAAGGGATCCAAGCCGATTAATTAATACACGCTTTTAGTTTTTCACCGAATCGAATTATAATGGCGAAACGGAAGTTCGCCTTCTCCTTCTTCTTCTTTATTTCTTTTCTTTCTTATTCGTACATAGTTGCATTTTCCTTATTTTTAAACATAGATCAGAGTTGTATTCTGCTTTTCTTAATCTGTACATAATAGCACGTTCCCGACACAATGTTACAATAATGGTGCTTTTACAACTCGGCCAAACCTGACACATGATCGGCCTCGATCAAATTACTGAAAGGGAGTCCTAACAAATTTCTAGTGGATCCTGTTCTGTATTCTCGTCGCACACCAACGGTGGTTGACACCACTTTTTCGTTCTATAAGTTCAATAACTCCGTCATAGGGTAGTTGAGTAAGCTGGCAATTGTCAATATCGCGTACGACGTACCTGTCATTCCCTAAAAATTTGTGTACTACATAAGGTTCCTTATATGGGGGCAAGAACTTTTTGTTACTTCCGGCAGTATTATCAACATTTCTTATTACAACAAAGTCCCCCACATTATACGTCTTACTTTTGATACCATTTTTAGCGAACCTCTCGTAGTCGTACTCCTGTCTGGCGACAATTGAGGCAGAGGTATCCATGCGGATACGACCTAAGTCTCTCTCTGCATCGGGATTCACCTTATCTTGAAAATATTCCGTGAATTCGTCAATAATGACCCCTTGTTGCTCAACTCCGAACAAGAGTCTGCTCGGGGTATCTCGACATAGCATGCTCGGCCTCTAGTAATTTCTTAACCCAATCGTCGTGGGTAATAGGATCAGTCAACTTTCTTAGCATGTTCTTTAGTACTCTGTTTACCCTTTCCACATGTCCATTCGCTTGGGGAGACGCCACGGCCACTTTAACATGGGAAATATTCCGTTTTGTCACGAAAGAACTGAACTCAAGGGATGTAAAGCATGTGCCTCTGTCGCTAATGATTCGTCTAGGCCTACTATAATAATTGAAATATTTATCAAGGACAGCGGTGACCTCTCGGGTGCTAGTCGAATTGGTTTGATATAGTTTAACGTATTTGGTAAACGCGTCACTGACGACTAAGATATGCTTTCTTTTGGACATAAGTGACAGCAGTGGTCCAAGGTGGTCTATATGAATAGTGTCGAATGGTAGTGAAACTTTGGGGATAGGATGCAAAGCTCTTTCTTTAGTCCGCGGTGGAGTCGCATACATAATGCACTTCAGGCAATTTCTAACGATTTTTTCAACTTTTGGTCGCATGCTTGGAAACCAGTAGTACAACTTCAGCTTGTATACCGTCTTTTCCACAGATAGATGCCCTAATTTTTCGTGTATCGACCGTATCACGTTATCTTCCATTTCCTGGGGCACGTATAGGGCAATCCTTTTGTCTCGACTCTTCCTATACACAACCCCATCTACTAAGCTATATTCTTCGCTCTCTGAATGTTCTAATTGGACCGGATGGAACTTATTCCTTTATCTCGTTCCTGGGCAACCTGTATCTGGAACTCAACATCATCGGTGTTCACAACTAGGGCTATTTGCCTTCTACCAAGGGCGTCAACATGTGGCATGGCTATCCCTCTTCTATGTTTTATTTTGTAGTTGTAATTTTCGAGCTCGAGGTCCCACCTGGCTATTCGAGGGTTGAGTTGTTTTCTCTCAAGCGTCATTGTGAGAGAGTTACAATCAGTAATGATTATAAAAGGTATACCCTCTAAATAGGTCCTAAACCTTCTAAGCGCGTATATGATGGACAAAGTCTTAAGCTCAAAGCTGTGATACTTTGATTCGGCTGGAGTAGCCGTTTTAGAGAAGTACGTTGCAATAATACTGCACCAAATCCTATGCTACTAGCGTCGCAGTGAAGTTCGGTTTCCTTCGTCGGATTAAATATAGACAATACCGGACTTTTGGTTAATCTGGATTTAAGTTCATTAAAGGCGTGAAGGCATTTTATATCAAAGTCATAAGGAGAGTTTCTATGGAGTAGATTCTGTAAAGGCTTGGCTATTTGGGAGAAGGACGGCACAAAACGGCGGAAGTAAGAGAAAAGTCCGATACAGGACTGTAACTGTTTAGCATTTGTCGGAACAGGGAAATTCTGGATACTTTTAATATGAGAACCATTTGGCAGTATTCCTGATCGTGATACGATGTATCCTAAATAATCTATCTCGTCATATCCGAACTTACATTTCCCGAGATTGAGCTTCAGCGCCCGCAGGGTAAGCCGTTCTAATACTAGCCTAAGAAGGGCCTTGTGCTCTTCAAATTCCTGAGTCGCTATAATAATTTCGATCAAATCCCTAAAAATATTATTGATAAATCGTTGAAATACGGCAGGAGCATTTTTCAGCCCAAACGGCATTTTCAAGTATTCATATTGGCCGTGAGGCGTTACGAAAGCAGTCAAGGGAACGGATTCGGAAGCCATTTGCACTTGGTGGAAGCCACTTTTCAAATCTAAAACCGAAAAGTATTCCTTACTTTCCAAGTACTCTATACAGTCATCTATAAGGGGCAGTGGGTAATTGTCCCTGACCGTAATTTTATTCAATGCCCTATAGTCCACGCACATCCGGACTTTACCATTTTTCTTCTTAACTATCACTATTGCTCATTCGTATGGTGAATAACTAGGTCTTATGATTCCATCTCGACAAAGTTCATCAATGATGGTTTGAACTTGATTTCTCTCGGAATAGGAAAGTCTACGCGGCGCACAATGAAAAGGTACATCGGTCGTCAAATGTATCTTCATTTCGTATTTATAAGGTTCTTGTCTCATATCAGGACTGAGATACGTATTCTCTATAAGTTTCTCTAAATCTTTTTGCTGGTATTTGGTTAGTTTAGTATCTATGTTTATATTCTTCTCATCTACCGGGATGTCAATGCAAAAAATATCAGGTACGTCGACCGCTGTATCGGCAGTGGTATTATAATCAACTTTACCTAAGGAGTCAGTGACAGCATCACTTTCATGTTTTTTTCTCAATGGGTGTTTTAGCTTTGTAACCTCGAAGTGTGCGTCGGAATCAGATACAAACTTCTGTAATTCATGCAAGCTATGATTATTGACAATCTAATCTAATCTAATATATATTATAAATGGGAAAGTTTGGATGTTAAGATGTTTGGATGTTTGGATGTTTGGATGTTTGGATGTTTGGATGTTTGTCCAGACGTTTGTCTTTGTGACTCAATAACGCAAGAACGGCTGGACCGATTTGGATGAAATTTTGCACACATATAGCCAATAGTCTAGAAGGATCTACTAGCTATATATTTTTCAAAAGGGCGTGGTCCCCGCCCCTTAGGAACAGTTATAATTTAATTATTATATTTGTTCGTCTTTGCGACTGAATCACGCCAGAATGGCTACACGGATTTTGATGAAATTTGGGACACAGACAGTAGTCTACTAGCGAAATTTTTGTCGAACATGGAAAGAGGAGTGGGGGTCCCACGACCCCTTCCAGAAATTATTTTTCATAATTTTTACACATTATAACTTTACGTATACTGGCCTTCACCAAAATCACAGACTCAAGGGGTCAAATAAGTCGAGGGCTTACAAAGTAAGCAGTGACACCCTCCGCCCGCCCCCCTTTATCCCCCTCTGGTGTAAAATCCATAAATTGTTATAACTCAATCTAAATTTTCTCCTAAATCAATAGTTTTTGGTATCTGGTACATACAGAACGAGATCTAGACAATTTTGGAGGAACGATCAGTGGTCCTCTCCTCTACTCCCGCCATCCGCCCTCCGTCAATTGTTTTTATTAGCACGCTTTTATTAGCTTTACCTGTATGTTTCTATGTAACTTTTTATTCGCTCCAATGCGCCTGCTGCCTTATTAACATGGTTGTATAATTAGCTTCACCTTATTTGTAATCCCGTAAGGGTCATGTCGAGACCCTTCCGGGATCATTTCTGGATGGTTTTCGGGATCGGTCCGGGATTACGCCGGGGTAATTTCGGGACTTTTTCGGGACTATTTCGGGATCATTTTGGGACCCTTCCGGGATCATTTCTGTATAGTTTACGGGATCCGTCCGGGATCCCGTCGGGGTTATTTTGGAACATTTTCGGGACTATTCCGGAATCATTTCGGGACTATTTCGCGATCATTTGGGGACCCTTCCGGCATCATTTCTGGATGGTTTTCGGGATCCGTGCGGGATCTCGTCGGGGTCATATGGGGACTTTTTCGGGATCATTTGGGGGCTCTTCCGGCATCATTTCTGGATGGTTTTCGGGATCCGTCCGGGATATCGTCGGGGTCATTTAGGGACTTTTTCGGGATCATTTGGGGGCTCTTCCGGCATCATTTCTGGATGGTTTTCGGGATCCGTCCGGGATCTCGTCGGGGTCATTTGGGGACTTTTTCGGGATCATTTTGGGGCTCATCCGGCATCATTTCTGGATGGTTTTCGGGATCGGTCCGGGATTACGCCGGGGTAATTTCGGGACTTTTTCGGGACTATTTCGGGATCATTTTGGGACCCTTCCGGGATCATTTCTGTATAGTTTACGGGATCCGTCCGGGATCCCGTCGGGGTCATTTCGGGACTTTTTTTCGACTAATACGGGATCATTTGCGGACCCTTTCGGCATCATTTCTGGATAGTTGTCGGGATCCCGTCACGGTCATTTCGGGACTATTAGGGGATCATTTGAGGACCTTTCCGGCATCATTTCTGTATTGTTTTCGCAATCCTTTCGGGATCCCGTCAGGGTCATTTTGGGACTTTTTCGGGGCTAATACGGGATCATTTGGGGATCCTCTAGGGGTCGTTTCGTGACTTTTTCTGTTTTATTTCGGGATCATTTGGGGACCCTTCCGGCATAATTTCTTGATGGTTTGCCGGATCCATCAGGGTCATTTCGGGACCCTTCCGAGATCATTTCTGGATCCGTCCGGGATGCCGTAGGAGCCATTTCGGGATTTTTTGTTACTTTTCCGGGATAGTTTTTGGACCCTTCCGGGATCATTTCTGGATCTGTGCGGGATCCCATCTGGGTCATTTCCGGACTATTTCGGGATCATTTTGGGATCCTTCCGGAATCATTTCTGTATGGTTTTCTCGATCCGTCGTTGATTCCCTCGGAGCCATTTCGGAACCTTTTCTGGAGTATGTCGGGGTCATTTGGGGACTTTTTCGGGATCATTTGGGGCTCTTCCGGCATCATTTCTGGATGGTTTTCGGGATCCGTGCGGGATCTCGTCGGGGTCATTTGGGGACTTTTTCGGGATCATTTGGGGGCTCTACCGGCATCATTTCTGGATGGTTTTCGGGATCCGTCCGGGATATCGTCGGGGTCATTTGGGGACTTTTTCGGGATCATTTGGGGGCTCTTCCGGCATCATTTCTGGATGGTTTTCGGGATCCGTCCGGGATCCCATCAGGGTAATTTCGGGACTATTAGGGGATCATTTGTGGGCCTTTCCGGCATCATTTCTGGATAATTTTCGGTATCCGTCCGGAATGCCGACGAGGTCATTTCGGGATTATTTCGGGATCATTTGGGATACCTACCGGCATCATTTCTGGATGGTTTTTGGGATTCGTCCGGGATCCCGTCGGAGACATTTCGGGACTTTTTCTCGACTAATACGGGATCATTTGCGGACCCTTTCGGCATAATTTCTGGATAGTTGTCTGGATCCGTTCGGGATCCCGTCACGGTCATTTCGGAACTATTAGGGGATCATTTGGGGACCTTTCCGGCATCATTTCTGGATAGTTTTTGGAATCCTTTCGGGATCCCGTCAGGGTCATTTTGGGGCTTTTTCGGGATCATTTAAGGATGGCTTTCAGGATTCGTCCGGGAACCCGTCAGGGTAATTTCTGGACTTTTCCGAAAATATTTCGGGATCATTTTGGGACCTTCCCAAGATCATTTCTGGATGGATTTCGGGATTTGTCCGGGATGCCCTCAGGGTCATTTTGGGACTATAAGGCGAGCATTTGAGGACCGTTCCGGCATCACTTCTGGATGGTTTTCGGTATCCGTTCAGATTCCCGTCGGAATAATTGCGGAACTTTTTCGGGATCATTGGGGTCCCTTCCGACATCATTTCTGGATGGTTTTTGGGATTCGTCCGACATCCCGTCGGGGTCATTTCGGGACTTTTTCTCGACTAATACGGGATCATTTGCGGGCCCTTTCGCCATCATTTCTAGATAGTTGTCGGGATCCCGTCAAGGTCTTTTCGGAACTATTAGGAGATCATTTGAGGACCTTTCCGGCATCATTTCTGGATAGTTTTCGGGATCCTTTCGGGGTCCCATCATTGTAATTTATGTATGTATGTATGTATGTATTTATTTGAAAATTTGTTCCTAGCACAACAATTTTGACAAATTATTTAACAGTGCTAGTCATGAATAGCATGAGCTATAAAAATTGAACATTTATAATAATAAATTAGATTAATCAAATTAAATTAGATATAGCGGACAATAGTGAAATATTTATGTATGTAAATGTAAATCTTAAAACTAAAGAAAAGTAGTTAATAAATATTAAAAGACAGCAGTAGTGATGATAACCTTTGGCTGGTTATAGATTGAATAGTATTTAACAAACAAAGAAAGAAGACACAGAGAAAGGAAAAGGACTTAGAAATGAACATTTTAACAACAACAATTTGAGATCCAGTTTAAGAGTCGTTAAAAAATGATGTTAGCTCTTTTCTGAAGTGCAGAGCATTACTTAAGAGTCGAAGACTAGTAGGTAGCGAGTTCCAAAGACGTATTGCAGTAACAAAGAATTGGCGCTCAGAGGTTAGCGAGCGGTATCTGATGTGCTTAAGAAGAAGCACCGATCTTGATGATTGCAGAAAAATAAGCTTACGATATAGATAGTCAGGTTCCTTCGTGTGTATCAGTTTATGGAGGAAGGACAGTGTTTTGACTTTTAAAAGATTTTCGAAAGAAATGTTTAGCAACCTTTCAGCATGTTGAGATACGTGGTCAAATCTTTTCAACCCATAAACATATCTAGCAATGTTGTTGTAAACAACATTTAGTTTGTTCTTGCACAGATAGTCACAGTTTGAGTAAATCACACAACCATGGAGTAGCGTAGGTATTAAGTACGCTTTAGCCAGAAGTAGTCGTATGTGCAAAGGCGTGAAATAGGCGTGAAATACTGTGTTAACCATAGTGTACGAAGCATTCCATACACTTCGGGACCTTTTCGGCAACATTTAAGATTGGTTTTCAGGATTCGTCCGGGATCCCGTCAGGGTAATTTCTGGACTTTTCCGAGACTATTTCGGGATCATTTTGGGACCTTCCCAAGATCATTTCTGGATGGATTTCGGGATCTGTCCGGGATGCCGTCAGAATCATTTTGGGACTATTAGGTGATCATTTGAGGACCTTTCCGGCATCACTTCTGCATGGTTTTCGGTATCCGTTCAGGATCCCGTCGGAATAATTGCGGGACTTTTTCGGGATCATTTGGGGTCTCTTCCGGCATCATTTCTGGATGGTTTTTGGAGTTCGTCCGACATCACGTCGGGGTAATTTCGGGACTTTTTCTCGACTAATACGAGATCTTTTACGGGCCCTTTCGGCATCATTTCTAGATAGTTGTCGGGATCCGTTCGGGATCCCGTCAGGGTCTTTTCGGAACTATTAGGAGATAATTTGAAGACCTTTCCGGCATCATTTCTGGATAGTTTTCGGGACCTTCCCAAGATCATTTCTGGATGGATTTCGGGATCAGTCCGGGATGCCGTCAGGGTCATTTTTGGACTATTAGGTGATCATTTGAGGACCTTTCCGGCATCACTTCTGGATGGTTTTCGGTATCCGTTCAGGATCCCGTCGGAATCCTTGCGGGACTTTTTCGGGATCATTTGGGATCCCTTCCGGCATTATTTTTGGATGGTTTTCGGGATTTGTCCGGCTTCCCGTCGGGGTTATTTCGGGACCTTTTCGGGGCTAATACGGGATCAGTTGGGGATCCTCTAGGGGTCGTTTCGTGACTTTTTCTGTTTTATTTCGCGATCATTTGGGGACCCTTCCGGCATAAATTCTTGATGGTTTACCGGATCCATCTGGGTCATTTCGGGACGATTTTGGGATCATTTGGGGACCCTTCCGAGATCATTTCTGGATCCGTCCGGAATGCCGTAGGAGCCATTTCGGGATTTTTTGTTACTTTTCCGGGATAGTTTTTGCACCCTTCCGGGATCATTTCTGGATCTGTGCGGGATCCCATCTGGGTCATTTCCGAACTATTTCGGGATCATTTTGGGATCCTTCCGGAATCATTTCTGTATGGTTTTCGCGATCCGTCGTGGATCCCCTCGGAGCCATTTCGGAACTTTTTCTGGAGTATGTCGGGATAATTTGGGGACCCTTCCTGGATATTTTCTGGATGGTTTTTGAGATCCGCCCGGGAGCCCGTCAGGGTCATTTCGGAACCTTTTCGGGATCATTTTGGAACACCTTCAGGGATCATTTCTGTGTGGTTCTCTGGATACGCCTAGAATCGTGTCGCTGTCATTTCGGGTTTTTTGGGACTATTTGGGGAACTTTTGCAGACCCTTTCGGGGCATTTCTGGATGGTTTTCGGGATCCGTCCGCAATAGCGTGGGGGTCATTTCGTAGCTTTTTCTGGATAATTGCGGGATCATTTGGGATCCTATCAGGTTATCAGCTTATTTAGTTCTTTTTTTTTAGTCAATTAATAAATTGCATTAGACAGAAAACAAAATTTTAAACAGATAATAAGCAGGCTAACGCGAATAGCACATATATTTAAATTTCTCCTTGCGGACGGGGCCGCGGGTAAAGGCTAGTATATATTATAAATGGGAAAGTTTGGATGTTAAGATGTTTGGATGTTTGGATGTTTGGATGTTTGTCCAGACGTTTGTCTTTGTGACTCAATAACGCAAGAACGGCTGCACCGATTTGTATGAAATTTTGCACACATATAGCCAATAGTCTAGAAGGATCTACTAGCTATATATTTTTCAAAAGGGGCGTGAGATCCGCCCGGGACCCCTGTCAGGGTCATTTCGGAACCTTTTCGGGATCATTCTGGAACACCTTCAGGGATCATTTCTGTGTGGTTCTCTGGATACGTCTAGAATCGTGTCGTTGTCATTTCGGGTTTTTTTTGGGACTATTCCGGAAACTTTTGGAGACCCTCTCGGGGCATTTCTGGATGGTTTTCGGGATCCGTCCGCGATAGCGTGGGGGTCATTTCGTAGCTTTTTCTGGATAATTTCGGGATCATTTATGATCCTATCAGGTTATCAGCTCATTTAGTTTTCTTTTTACTCAATTACAAAAATAAAATGCATTAGACAGAAAACAAAATTTTAAAGAGATAACTTGATAAGCAGGCTAACGCGAATAGCCCATATATTTAAGTTTCTCCTTGCGGACGGGGCCGCGGGTAAAGGCTAGTATTTCTAATATATAAAAGTTTCTTCTTAGTATATCTCTTTCTCATATTAGTGAGTCTAATATCAAACTTGCTAAGGAAGTCTCGTCCCACAATAACTGGCATACTCATATTCTTATCTTCAATAACGTTTATATCAATTTCTTTTATTTGTTTGAGGAATTCAATATTGCATTTGATTTTGAAAAGTATTTTGATTCTGTCTCCACCGATACCTTTGTAACCAGGGATTTTATCGAGGGTGAAGTTTGGCCACAGTTGTTTTGGGATGGAGGACAACTGAATTAAATTAATAGGACTGCCGCACAGTGTTTCGTGTAGAACAAGCTAGCTGGACAAAATTATTTTATGAGATTTTCCGTTTCATATGCAGTCATTTATTACAACTACGTCATTCTTTTCAGCCATATGTTCTTTTTTTTATTTTTTCCCAAAATTTTACTTCATATGCATACATTCGCTTATTTCATATAGAGTAACTCATGTGAATAAGTGACATATGTAGATCCAAAAAAATTTAAAGGACTTAAGAATATTACTTTATTGTACTCAAATTGAATGGACTACAAATCTCAATACTTTAAAAAATTCTAAAAATTCGGAAAAAAAATTAAAATTTTTTATGAAAATTCTTCGAATTTTTCAAACATTTTTTATACTCAGTTGAGCAGAGCTCACAGAGTATATTAAGTTTGATTGGATAACGGTTGGTTGTACATATATAAAGGAATCGAGATAGATATTCACTTCCATATATCAAAATAATCAGGATCGAAAAAAAATTTGATTGAGCCATGTCCGTCCGTCCGTCCGTCCGTTAACACGATAACTTGAGTAAATTTTGAGGTATCTTGATGAAATTTGGTATGTAGGTTCCTGAGCACTCGTCTCAGATCGGTATTTAAAATGAACGATATCGGACTATAACCACGCCCACTTTTTCGATATCGAAAATTTCGAAAAACCGAAAAAGTGCGATAATTCATTACAAAAGACCGATAAAGCGACGAAACTTGGTAGATGAGTTGAACTTATGACGCAAAATAGAAAATTAGTAAAATTGTGGACAATGGGCGTGGCACCGCCCACTTTTAAAAGAAGATAATTTAAAACTTTTGCAAGCTGTAATTTGCAGTCGTTGAAGATATCATGATGAAATTTGGCAGGAACGTTATTCTTATTACTATATGTACGCTTAATAAAAATTAGCAAAATAGGAGAAGGACCACGCCCACTTTTAAAAAAAAATTTTTTAAAAGTAAAATTTTAACAAAAAATTTAATATCTTTACAGTATATAAGTAAATTATGTCAAGATTCAACTCCAGTAATGATAGGTGCAACAAAATACAAAAATAAAAGAAAATTTAAAAATGGGCGTGGCTCCGCCCTTTTTCATTTAATTTGTCTAGGATACTTTTAACGCCATAAGTCGAACAAAAATTAACCAATCCTTTTGAAATTTGGTAGGGGCATAGATTTTATGGCGTTAACTGTTTTCTGTGAAAATGGGCGAAATCGGTTGATGCCACGCCCAGTTTTTATACACAGTCGTCCGTCTGTCCTTCCGCATAGCCGTTAACACGATAACTTGAGCAAAAATCGATATATCTTTACTAAACTCAGTTCACGTACTTATCTGAACTTTACCTTGGTATGAAAAATGAACGAAATCCGACTATGACCACGCCCACTTTTTCCATATCGAAAATTACGAAAAATGAAAAAAAATGCCATAATTCTATACCAAATACGAAAAAAGGGATGAAATATGGTAAGGTAATTGGATTGTTTTATTGACGCGAAATATAACTTTAGAAAAAACTTTATAAAATGGTTGTGACACCTACCATATTAAGTAGAAGAAAATGAAAAAGTTCTGCAGGGCGAAATAAAATACCCTAAAATCTTGGCAGGTATTACATATATAAATACATTAGCGGTATCCAACAGATGATGTTCTGGGTCACCCTGGTCCACATTTTGGTCGATATCTGGAAAACGCCTTCACATATACAACTACCACCACTCCCTTTTAAAACTCTCATTAATACCTTTAATTTGATACCCATATCGTACAAACTCATTCTAGAGTCACCCCTGGTCCACCCTTATGGCGATATTTCGAAAAGGCGAACACCTATAGAACGAAGGCCCACTCCCTCTTAAAAATACTCATTAACACCTTTCATTTGATACCCATATCGTACAAACAAAGTCTAGAGTCACCCCTGGTCCAGAAAGGCCCACTCCCTCTTAAAATACTCATTAACCCTTTCGTTTGATACCCATATTGCACAAACGAATTCTGGGGTCACCCCTGGTCCACCTTTATGGCGATATCTCGAAACGGCGTCCACCTATGGAACTAAGGATTACTCCCTTTTAAAATACTCATTAACACCTTTCATTTGATACCCATATCGTACAAACGCATTCTAGAGTCACACCTGGTCCATCTTTATGGCGATATCTCGAAAAGGCGACCACCTATAGAACTAAGGCCCACTCCCTCTTAAAATACTCATTAGCTCCTTTCGTTTGATACCCATATTGCACAAACGAATTCTAGAGTCACCCCTGGTCCACCTTTATGGCGATATCTCGAAAAGGGGTCCACCTATAGAACTAAGCCCCACGCCCTTTTAAAATAATCATTAACACCTTTCATTTTATACCCATATCATACAAACAAATTCTAAAGTCACCCCTGGTCCACCTTTATGGCGATATCTCGAAAAGGCGAACACCTATAAAACGAAGGCCCACTCCCTTTTAAAAATACGCATTAACACCTTTCATTTGAAACCCATATCATACAAACAAAGTCTAGAGTCACCCCTGGTCCACCTTTATTGCGATACCTCGAAAATGCGTCCACCTATAGAACTAAGGCCCACTCCCTCTTAAAATACTCATTAACTCCTTTCGTTTGATACCCATATTGCACAAACGAATTCTAGAGTCACCCCTGGCCCACCTTTATGGCGATATCTCGAAAAGGGGTCCACCTATAGAACTAAGCCCCACGCCCTTTTAAAATAATCATTAACACCTTTCATTTGATACCCATATCATACAAACAAATTCTAAAGTCACCCCTGGTCCACCTTTATGGCGATATCTCGAAAAGGCGAACACCTATAAAACGAAGGCCCACACCTTTCATTTGATACCGATATCGTACAAACAAAGTCTAGAGTCACCCCTGGTCCACCTTTATTGCGATACCTCGAAAATGCGTCCACCTATAGAACTAAGGCCCACTCCCTCTTAAAATACTCAATAACTCCTTTCGTTTGATACCCATATTGCACAAACGAATTCTAGAGTCACCCCTGGCCCACCTTTATGGCGATATCTCGAAACGGCGTCCACCTATAGAACTAGGGCCCACTCCCTTTTAAAATACTCATTAACACCTTTCGTTTGATGCCCATATTGTGCAAACAAATTCTAGGGTCACCCCTGGTCCACCTTTATGGCGATATCTCGAAACGGCGTCCACCTATGGAACTAAGGAGTACTCCCTTTTAAAATGCTCATTAACACCTTTCATTTGATACCCATATCGTACAAACGCATTCTAGAGTACCCCTGGTCCATCTTTACGGCGATATCTCGAAAAGGCGTGCATCTATAGAACTTAGGTCCACGCCCTTTTAAAATACTCATTAATACCTTTCATTTGATAACCATATCGTACAAACGCATTCTAGAGTCAACCCTGATCCACCTTTATAGCTGTATCCCTAAATGGCGTCCACCTATAGAACTATGGCCCACTCCCTCATAAAATACTCTTTAATGCCTTTCATTTGATACACATGTCATCCAAACACATTCCAGGGTTTCCCTCGGTTCATTTTCCTACATGGTTATTTTCCCTTATGTTGTCACCATAGCTCTCAACTGAGTATGTAATGTTCGGTTACACCCGAACTTAACCTTCCTTACTTGTTAAATATAATTTAGTTTTTGTTAGAGATCGTGACAAATTTTCGTATGGGAAATTAGTTAAAATAAATTTGAGAAAGCGAAAATTGTAAGAATTGTCCAAAAAGGGTGTCTATTTATTTATGTGAGTGACTGTACATATGTACATACATATTTTATATTTATTTGAGTATTTATCCTGGCACTACAATTTTTACAAAATTATTTTATAGTACCAGTCAGGAATGTAAAAGTGAATTACAATAATAATAGTAACAATGTAAATAATTAAATTAATTATGTGATAATTACTTATTACAAAAACTTAAAAGTAAAGTATCATACAAAGTAGAAAAGACAATAGATTTAAATTAAATAAAACCTGAACCAACAAAGAGTTATAGGGTAGGTTATCTTTTATAATTATGTTATTATTCGCTATCATCACTTTCATTCGATGAGTCACTTGTGGAATAGTCATGAGCATCAGAAACACTACTGTGAAAGCTTGAAACAACTGGGGTATTCATTGACTCCTCAACATTATCGGGGGACAGTAAATTTAAGACTTCTAAGGTCAGACTTTTAAATTTTTTTCTTAGGTATCTCCCTAATAACTGTTAACTAAAGGATCCGATGTTATAAGCAACATATTCATAAGATCTCTATTCGTGGCTTCACGTGACTGCTTTTGTGTGTTATCATCCCTGAATCGTCTCAAATCTTTGTTACGGGCTTCCTGTGCTTTCTCAGAAAGTTGACCAATAGGTAAAATTGCTGATTTTGTAATATCAGTACTATGCAATAAGATTTTATGAACTGTAACAGGCATATTAAATCCTGGATAGAGATCTACGTAATGTTTTTTAGTCTCGACCGCAAATTTTTCAAATCTTTGGATATTTATATTGTACCCAGATGCTAATGCGCGAAGGAGTGTCGAATTTTTTGATAAACGTTACCTCCAATCCCGTTATCTCAGCACTAGCCTCAGAATTTTCGAAAAACCTACGAGCAGTGTTGCCGTTATTGGTATTGCCGAAACCTGGTTTTGGTTTATCTACTATCAATCCAAGTACACTTTTAAATTTATTCTGGATTTCGTTGGAACGTAGCTTTACACTCTCTTTATCTGCCTCATTCCTAAGCTGCCATTTTATTACTTGCGATAACTTATGTGAAGCAAGCATTCAAAACATCTTATCCATGCATGGAGAGTCGGGGTTATTTTGGGACATTTTCGGGACTATTCCGGAATCATTTCGGGACTATTTCGCGATCATTTGGGGACCCTTCCGGCATCATTTCTGGATGGTTTTCGGGATCCGTCCGGGATCCCGTCGGGGTACTTTCGGGATCATTTGCGTACCTTCGAGAGATAAATTCTTGATGGTTTCCGGGATCATTACGGGACTTTTGATGGTTTACGGGCTCCGTCCGGGACCCTGTCGGGGTCATTTTGGGACTTTAGCGGGATCATTTGGGGTCTCCTCCGGCATCATTTCTGGATGGTTTACGGGATCCGTCCGGGATCCTGTCGGGGTCATTTTGGGACTTTTGCGGGATCATTTGGGGTCTCTTCCAGCATTTTTTCTGGATGGTTTTCGGGATCCGTCCGGGATCCTGTCGGGGTCATTTTGAGACTTTTGCGGGATCATTTGGGGTCTCCTCCGGCATCATTTCTGGATGGTTTACGGGATCCGTCCGGGATCCTGTCGGGGTCATTTTGGGACTTTTGCGGGATCATTTGGGGTCTCTTCCGGCATCATTTCTGGATGGTTTACGGGATCCGTCCGGGATCCTGTCGGGGTCATTTTGGGACTTTTTCGGGATCATTTGGGGTCTCTTCCAGCATCATTTCTGGATGGTTTTCGGGATCCGTCCGGGATCCTGTCGGGGTCATTTTGGGACTTTTTCGGGATCATTTGGGGTCTCTTCCAGCATCATTTCTGGATGGTTTTCGGGATCCGTCCGGGATCCTGTCGGGGTCTTTTTGAGACCTTTGCGGGATCATTTGGGGTCTCCTCCGGCATCATTTCTGGATGGTTTACGGGATCCAGCTTTTCGGGGCTAATACGGGATCATTTGGGGATCCTCAAGGGGTCGTTTCGTGACTTTTTCTGTATTATTTCGGGATCATTTGGGGACCCTTCCGGCATAATTTCTTGACGGTTTGCCGGATCCATCAGGGTCATTTCGGGACCATTTTGGGATCATTTGGGGACCCTTCCGAGATCATTTCTATATCCGTCCGGGATGCCGTAGGAGCCATTTCGGGATTTTTTGTTACTTTTCCGGGATAGTTTTTGGACCCTTCCGGGATCATTTCTGGATCTGTGCGGGATCCCATCTGGGTCATTTCCGGACTATTTCAGGATCATTTTGGGATCCTTCCGGAATCATTTCTGTATGGTTTTCGCGATCCGTCGTGGATCCTCTCGGAGCCATTTCGGAACTTTTTCTGGAGTATGTCGGGATAATTTAGGGACCCTTCCTGGATATTTTCTGAGATCCGCCCGGGACCCCTGTCAGGGTCATTTCGGAACCTTTTCGGGATCATTCTGGAACACCTTCAGGGATCATTTCTGTGTGGTTCTCTGGATACGTCTAGAATCGTGTCGTTGTCATTTCGGGTTTTTTTTGGGACTATTCCGGAAACTTTTGGAGACCCTCTCGGGGCATTTCTGGATGGTTTTCGGGATCCATCCGCGATAGCGTGGGGGTCATTTCGTAGCTTTTTCTGGATAATTTCGGGATCATTTATGATCCTATCAGGTTATCAGCTCATTTAGTTTTTTTTTTACTCAATTACAAAAATAAAATGCATTAGACAGAAAACAAAATTTTAAAGAGATAACTTGATAAGCAGGCTAACGCGAATAGCCCATATATTTAAATTTCTCCTTGCGGACGGGGCCGCGGGTAAAGGCTAGTATTTCTAATATATAAAAGTTTCTTCTTAGTATATCTCTTTCTCATATTAGTGAGTCTAATATCAAACTTGCTAAGGAAGTCTCGTCCCAAAATAACTGGCATACTCATATTCTTATCTTCAATAACGTTTATATCAATTTCTTTTATTTGCTTGAGGAATTCAATATTACATTTGATTTTGAAAAGTATTTTGATTCTGTCTCCACCGATACCTTTGTAACCAGGGATTTTATCGAGGGTGAAGTTTGGCCACAGTTGTTTTGGGATGGAGGACAACTGAATTAAATTAATAGGACTGCCGCACAGTGTTTCGTGTAGAACAAGCTAGCTGGACAAAATTATTTTATGAGATTTTCCGTTTCATATGCAGTCATTTATTACAACTACGTCATTCTTTTCAGCCATATGTTCTTTTTTTTTATTTTTTCCCAAAATTTTACTTCATATGCATACATTCGCTTATTTCATATAGAGTAAGTAACTCATGTGAATAAGTGACATATGTAGATCCAAAAAAATTTAAAGGACTTAAGAATATTACTTTATTGTACTCAAATTGAATGGACTACAAATCTCAATACTTTAAAAAATTCTAAAAATTCGGAAAAAAAAATTAAAATTTTTTATGAAAATTCTTCGAATTTTTCAAACATTTTTTATACTCAGTTGAGCAGAGCTCACAGAGTATATTAAGTTTGATTGGATAACGGTTGGTTGTACATATATAAAGGAATCGAGATAGATATTCACTTCCATATATCAAAATAATCAGGATCGAAAAAAAATTTGATTGAGCCATGTCCGTCCGTCCGTCCGTCCGTTAACACGATAACTTGAGTAAATTTTGAGGTATCTTGATGAAATTTGGTATGTAGGTTCCTGAGCACTCATCTCAGATCGGTATTTAAAATGAACGATATCGGACTATAACCACGCCCACTTTTTCGATATCGAAAATTTCGAAAAACCGAAAAAGTGCGATAATTCATTACAAAAGACCGATAAAGCGACGAAACTTGGTAGATGAGTTGAACTTATGACGCAAAATAGAAAATTAGTAAAATTGTGGACAATGGGCGTGGCACCGCCCACTTTTAAAAGAAGGTAATTTAAAACTTTTGCAAGCTGTAATTTGCAGTCGTTGAAGATATCATGATGAAATTTGGCAGGAACGTTACTCTCATTACTATATGTACGCTTAATAAAAATTAGCAAAATAGGAGAAGGACCACGCCCACTTTTAAAAAAAAATTTTTTAAAAGTAAAATTTTAACAAAAAATTTAATATCTTTACAGTATATAAGTAAATTATGTCAAGATTCAACTCCAGTAATGATATGGTGCAACAAAATACAAAAATAAAAGAAAATTTAAAAATGGGCGTGGCTCCGCCCTTTTTCATTTAATTTGTCTAGGATACTTTTAACGCCATAAGTCGAACAAAAATTAACCAATCCTTTTGAAATTTGGTAGGGGCATAGATTTTATGGCGTTAACTGTTTTCTGTGAAAATGGGCGAAATCGGTTGATGCCACGCCCAGTTTTTATACACAGTCGTCCGTCTGTCCTTCCGCATGGCCGTTAACACGATAACTTGAGCAAAAATCGATATATCTTTACTAAACTCAGTTCACGTACTTATCTGAACTCACTTTATCTTGGTATGAAAAATGAACGAAATCCGACTATGACCACGCCCACTTTTTCCATATCGAAAATTACGAAAAATGAAAAAAATGCCATAATTCTATACCAAATACGAAAAAAGGGATGAAATATGGTAAGGTAATTGGATTGTTTTATTGACGCGAAATATAACTTTAGAAAAAACTTTATAAAATGGTTGTGACACCTACCATATTAAGTAGAAGAAAATGAAAAAGTTCTGCAGGGCGAAATAAAATACCCTAAAATCTTGGCAGGTATTACATATATAAATACATTAGCGGTATCCAACAGATGATGTTCTGGGTCACCCTGGTCCACATTTTGGTCGATATCTGGAAAACGCCTTCACATATACAACTACCACCACTCCCTTTTAAAACTCTCATTAATACCTTTAATTTGATACCCATATCGTACAAACTCATTCTAGAGTCACCCCTGGTCCACCCTTATGGCGATATTTCGAAAAGGCGAACACCTATAGAACGAAGGCCCACTCCCTCTTAAAAATACTCATTAACACCTTTCATTTGATACCCATATCGTACAAACAAAGTCTAGAGTCACCCCTGGTCCAGAAAGGCCCACTCCCTCTTAAAATACTCATTAACTCCTTTCGTTTGATACCCATATTGCACAAACGAATTCTGGGGTCACCCCTGGTCCACCTTTATGGCGATATCTCGAAACGGCGTCCACCTATGGAACTAAGGATTACTCCCTTTTAAAATACTCATTAACACCTTTCATTTGATACCCATATCGTACAAACGCATTCTAGAGTCACACCTGGTCCATCTTTATGGCGATATCTCGAAAAGGCGACCACCTATAGAACTAAGGCCCACTCCCTCTTAAAATACTCTTTAACTCCTTTCGTTTGATACCCATATTGCACAAACGAATTCTAGAGTCACCCCTGGTCCACCTTTATGGCGATATCTCGAAAAGGGGTCCACCTATAGAACTAAGCCCCACGCCCTTTTAAAATAATCATTAACACCTTTCATTTTATACCCATATCATACAAACAAATTCTAAAGTCACCCCTGGTTCACCTTTATGGCGATATCTCGAAAAGGCGAACACCTATAAAACGAAGGCCCACTCCCTTTTAAAAATACGCATTAATACCTTTCATTTGATACCCATATCATACAAACAAAGTCTAGAGTCACCCCTGGTCCACCTTTATTGCGATACCTCGAAAATGCGTCCACCTATAGAACTAAGGCCCACTCCCTCTTAAAATACTCATTAACTCCTTTCGTTTGATACCCATATTGCACAAACGAATTCTAGAGTCACCCCTGGCCCACCTTTATGGCGATATCTCGAAAAGGGGTCCACCTATAGAACTAAGCCCCACGCCCTTTTAAAATAATCATTAACACCTTTCATTTGATACCCATATCATACAAACAAATTCTAAAGTCACCCCTGGTCCACCTTTATGGCGATATCTCGAAAAGGCGAACACCTATAAAACGAAGGCCCACACCTTTCATTTGATACCCATATCGTACAAACAAAGTCTAGAGTCACCCCTGGTCCACCTTTATTGCGATACCTCGAAAATGCGTCCACCTATAGAACTAAGGCCCACTCCCTCTTAAAATACTCAATAACTCCTTTCGTTTGATACCCATATTGCACAAACGAATTCTAGAGTCACCCCTGGCCCACCTTTATGGCGATATCTCGAAACGGCGTCCACCTATAGAACTAGGGCCCACTCCCTTTTAAAATACTCATTAACACCTTTCGTCTGATGCCCATATTGTGCAAACAAATTCTAGGGTCACCCCTGGTCCACCTTTATGGCGATATCTCGAAACGGCGTCCACCTATGGAACTAAGGAGTACTCCCTTTTAAAATGCTCATTAACACCTTTCATTTGATACCCATATCGTACAAACGCATTCTAGAGTACCCCTGGTCCATCTTTACGGCGATATCTCGAAAAGGCGTGCATCTATAGAACTTAGGTCCACGCCCTTTTAAAATACTCATTAATACCTTTCATTTGATAACCATATCGTACAAACGCATTCTAGAGTCAACCCTGATCCACCTTTATAGCTATATCCCTAAATGGCGTCCACCTATAGAACTATGGCCCACTCCCTCATAAAATACTCTTTAATGCCTTTCATTTGATACACATGTCATCCAAACACATTCCAGGGTT
Organism: Eurosta solidaginis; assembly: GCF_040869045.1. Classification (NCBI taxonomy): domain Eukaryota; kingdom Metazoa; phylum Arthropoda; class Insecta; order Diptera; family Tephritidae; genus Eurosta; species Eurosta solidaginis. Next base: position 149,027,560 of record NC_090322.1, read on the forward strand.
TCCCTCGGTTCATTTTCCTACAATGTTATTTTCCCTTATGTTGTCACCATAGCTCTCAACTGAGTATGTAATGTTCGGTTACACCCGAACTTAACCTTCCTTACTTGTTAAATATAATTTAGTTTTTGTTAGAGATCGTGACAAATTTTCGTATGGGAAATTAGTTAAAATAAATTTGAGAAAGCGAAAATTGTAAGAATTGTCCAAAAAGGGTGTCTATTTATTTATGTGAGTGACTGTACATATGTACATACATATTTTATATTTATTTGAGTATTTATCCTGGCACTACAATTTTTACAAAATTATTTTATAGTACCAGTCAGGAATGTAAAAGTGAATTACAATAATAATAGTAACAATGTAAATAATTAAATTAATTATGTGATAATTACTTATTACAAAAACTTAAAAGTAAAGTATCATACAAAGTAGAAAAGACAATAGATTTAAATTAAATAAAACCTGAACCAACAAAGAGTTATAGGGTAGGTTATCTTTTATAATTATGTTATTATTCGCTATCATCACTTTCATTCGATGAGTCACTTGTGGAATAGTCATGAGCATCAGAAACACTACTGTGAAAGCTTGAAACAACTGGGGTATTCATTGACTCCTCAACATTATCGGGGGACAGTAAATTTAAGACTTCTAAGGTCAGACTTTTAAATATTTTCTTAGGTATCTCCCTAATAACTGTTAACTAAAGGATCCGATGTTATAAGCAACATATTCATAAGATCTCTATTCGTGGCTTCACGTGACTGCTTTTGTGTGTTATCATCCCTGAATCGTCTCAAATCTTTGTTACGGGCTTCCTGTGCTTTCTCAGAAAGTTGACCAATAGGTAAAATTGCTGATTTTGTAATATCAGTACTATGCAATAAGATTTTATGAACTGTAACAGGCATATTAAATCATGGATAGAGATCTATGTAATATTTTTTAGTCTCGACCGCAAATTTTTCAAATCTTTGGATATTTATATTGTACCCAGATGCTAATGCGCGAAGGAGTGTCGAATTTTTTGATAAACGTTACCTCCAATCCCGTTATCTCAGCACTAGCCTCAGAATTTTCGAAAAACCTACGAGCAGTGTTGCCGTTATTGGTATTGCCGAAACCTGGTTTTGGTTTATCTACTATCAATCCAAGTACACTTTTAAATTTATTCTGGATTTCGTTGGAACGTAGCTTTACACTCTCTTTATCTGCCTCATTCCTAAGCTGCCATTTTTTTACTTGCGATAACTTATGTGAAGCAAGCATTCAAAACATCTTATCCATGCATGGAGAGTAGACAAACCAAAACCAAGATTATCTCGGTTAGGCGTAAAGTCCCGTAACTCATTATTCATATCTTTTGGAGTGGCACCACAAATATAACACTTTTGTGCGGAAGAAGTTTCAGTCAAAGCATTGCAAACTTTTCCGTCAATCATTGTTAGATCATATTGTGATTTACGGAAACTTCGTATTCTTCGAGCATGTTCTTTGTTGGCAACAACGCATTTATTTCCTCTAAAACTTTGTTCGTTTCAAAAACAATAAAATCTTTTGTTTCTTTAGAAAAAATAAATTTAATTGGACGACAATACATGGTAGAAGAAGGTCGAGGATTCTGCCAAACAATGTTACCTTTTTCATCCTGTAATTGAAGAGGAACGAAAGAAAATATAAACAAAAACTCATCAGTGTCAGAACTGCATGTAAACTTTTGCTTATATGTGCTATGGCCAGAGGCCAGAGCTTCAATCGCAACCCCACTTGCTGATTAAAGTATACGTCAAGTTTGTAGGTAATAAACTAAAAAAGACTTCTTGATTTGCTAAAACTAAACGCTCAACAGTTTTATCTAATACGGACTGGACTTTAATTTCCGCACGTGTTTCACCCACATCAATTTCATTTGGATAGCATTCTGCCTTAGCTTTTCTTAGACTATAAAATAATGGATAAACCTTATGGCCTGCCTTGATGCTCCACTTCCGAGTCGTTTTGTACCCATGAGTCGTCGACTTGCTATCTACGTAGTATGCTAAAGCTTCTACATAGCTCAAGCATCTTGCATCTGGCTCACATGTCATCTTTTTGCCGGATATTTGAGTGGTTTCCAGTGATTTTTTTATAATGTTAGCAACATTTCTGTTGCCGGACATACGCGTTGATACTTCTGCCGCATAAAGTAACTCACTAGGACTTCTAGATTGCAAGCGGTCATCCACTCGACGCCGTTTGGGTTTTTCACTGCAGCTAACAAAGTCCTTCTTTCATCTTCCGGGGCCGGGTTACCTGAAGAAGTGGTTGGTTGGTATGATGGCAACTTTGAATCCACCGTTATTGTAAATGTGAAGTCTGGACCCGGAAGCCACTCCGAGTTTATATTAAAAAATCGCTCCTTATGTCTTCCAGAAGTGTTCCACTTTTGATCCAGCTTCGACGAATGTGCCGATATTTGTAAGCTTAAACTTTTTTTGGATTCCTCGGCTGCTTCGCTTAAATCGTACATAAGTACAACAAAACTAAATAATTCTTTATATCTGGTTTCCTTCGAATGTTGAACCCAAATGTCAAAAAACTCCGTTCTTGGTACGGTTATAACTAAACTGCTTTGTGTTGCTGATTTTCCGACAGGGTGAATAGTTGATGATTGTTGTGCTGCCATCTTAAGTGTCGTTGATCGTTCTGATTTGTTATCAGTTGCAGTATTTATATTACATTCAGGTATTGGCGTAGATGCCCAAATGGGGTTGTTTAGTGTAGCGTTCCTGTGTGGTTATACCTGCATTAGGATTGCTTTGTATGTACCTGTTTTTATGCCTTGGTGACTGGTGCGGTAGGTTGTGGCAGGTTGAAGTCAGTGATCTTCGCCTTTTTGCTTTTGGTGTGCTCTCGTTGACCTTGCGCATCTATTTTTGTGTGTTTTATGGCTACGTGTTTGTTCCCTGTACCTGGGAGTTGGTATTGCCGTTTGTGGATCAGCTTTAAAGGTTCAAATATCTCGTCGGAGCTGGTACGTACATACATCCTATTTTATATGTAGAGAAAACTAAAAAAACTAAAAAAAAAATTAAAAATAGATGTGCAAAGAATTCGCAATGGTTTTTTCTTTCGACTATTAGAGAATACTTGCGACTATAACACATGTAAAATTTTGCCCGGATGTCCGCGGATGTATGTAACTTTTTTGTCCCTAAAGTTAAAAATATAGAGAAAAAATACCATTTCTTCTTAATAACGGATTATTAAATATATTGATAATACTCTAATTGCGAAATATTTACTATTAAAAAATTTTACTTACCTTCGAGCTTAGAATCCATCAAAAAAATTATATAAAAGTGTACACATAAAAGAAATATGAAGCTTAATATTCAACAAGAATTTTACAAATTAATCAATGCATTTTACGGCCACTCCTGCCTTCTTAATTCAATTACTCAGTACATATGAGCAAAAATATCAAAAAAAAGGATAAATCCCGTTATTTTGTTTGTTTTCTTTCATTTCTCATTACACTTTTCTTGGAATAAGAACTTTGTTTTTGTCCAGCTAGCTTGTTCTACACGAAACACTGTGTGCCGGTATCAAAAAGGGAAACAACGTTAATAGTGATTAATTTTATAGGAGTTTTGAAAACTATACTCACTGAATTATATTCGCCGATGACATCAACTGGTTCATGTTGTTGTTGTTCATCTTCGTATCCGGTAACTTTTGCTATTTCCCGCTTCCTCAATATTTTGGCCGGGTTTGGACAAGAACGGTGGTCATGGCCCATCTGCCAACATTTAAAGCAAGAGCCATCTGGGCGTGTTGGGAATGGACAGTTTGGCTTTATGTGCCCATTCCTAGAACAATTGTAACATTTTAGTTTTTCAGCTTGCTTTTGCTCTATCTGCCGTTGGTTGGATAGTTGCGTCCGATGGTTGGGTGGTTGTGTCACACCTGACATGAAATACTTGTGTTGATATCGGTTGATTAACGCCTTGAGCTCCTCCACATTTCGTGCCGTCATGAGGATTTCGATATGCGGAGTTGAGTTACCAATGCCATCTATAATAAAGCCTATCAGTTTCGTTTCGTCGATATTGTCTCGTTTACCAATCGCCTGCATAGTGAGCGTATAGCAGTGGAGTGATTCCTCCTTCTTTTTCCAGCGTCGTTGCGCAAGCACATTGTATACCTCTTGTCGGGTGATTCCCATGTCAAATTCATTGAGTAGCGCCCTCTTCAGTGCTTGGTAGCTTATTGCTGACGTAGTCGACAAGAACACCCGAGCTGTGCCCGTAAGTGAACGGCGTAGAGCGAGCAAACGGAAATTCTCATCTGCACCTGAGGAGTCCATAATCTCCTCGAGGTCACGAATGAAATTATGTACAGGATAGGTGACGTCATCCGCATTGAACTTGGGGAGAGCGTGTTCGATATCGCCAAATTGCAGGCGGTTTTGGTAAAAATGCTTTGGAGATTTTTCCATTTCCTGAGTTTGTCTTCGCAATAACAAATTTTCCAAACGTTTTTTAGAGCTATAACCTCGGACTCTAATTCGGCGTGCTTGGCGTCGGCGGCACTACACATGGCGGTGTTGTCAGTGGTATTGATATCGGCGGCTATGAGACTAGTGGCAGCAGCGGAGTCCCTAGTGGCGGCAATGTTGGTGACGGCAGCAGTGTTATCGTAAACGTCATTGACGGCGATTATATTGGTGGCGGCAGGAGTGCTATTGACAGTGGCGATAGTATTGGTAACGACAGTGGCATCGGCAGAGGTATTATTGGTTGCGGCAGTGACATCGGCAGAGGTACTGTCGATTGCGGCAGTCACGTCGGCACACGTAATAATGGTTGCGGCAGTGGTCTCTGTGGCGACCGGAGTATTAGTTGGAGCGTTGGTATCAGTAGCGGCAGTGAGTATTGGCACCTATGCCACCAGTTAAGGCAGTAGCAGTATTAGGGGCATTAGCGGCAACGTTATGGGTGGTTCCACTCGCAGCAGTTTCACCATTGGAGGTGATGTTAGTGGATGTTGAATGAGCGGTCACTCCTGGCAATGGAAAAGTCCAATCGTTGTTATCACCCACTACAATATTCAAAAGTTTTCGTAGTTGCTGTAGCGTAGCTGATGGTGGAAAATGTATTCCTGCCTGTCGCAAGGCGTTCATGACATCTTCCCTAGTGTTTGGCATGTTGATTTTATATATAATATTATTTTTCGTTTTTTCCGGGTGAACCCCACACCTGAGTTGTAAATTTGAATTAATTAGCTTTATATGTTAAGGGATCCAAGCCGATTAATTAATACACGCTTTTAGTTTTTCACCGAATCGAATTATAATGGCGAACCGGAAGTTCGCCTTCTCCTTCTTCTTCTTTATTTCTTTTCTTTCTTATTCGTACATAGTTGCATTTTCCTTATTTTTAAACATAGATCAGAGTTTTATTCTGCTTTTCTTAATCTGTACATAATAGCACGTTCCGGACATAATGTTACAATAATGGTGCGTTTACATTATATATACACCAAAAGAAAATAATCTACAATATTAAAAATGTAAATAAAAAAAAAATTTTAAGTAACGTACACAGCGAAATTCTAAAAAACAAAAATATTGACAAAAAATAATTTAAAAAATTTACGGATTACTGTGCACAATATAAATAAATTTTTCACTTTTAGTTAGTTTTTATATTGCTAAATAATTTGATATTTTTGAAAAATAGTTATCTTGAAATAATATGATTAATTAAAAGAAAATATGAAATAAAATAAAACTATAAAACGGCGTTTAAGAAAATGTGTATCACGAAATTAAAGAGATAAGAATAACTTTTATCTCCAAATAAACCACCCATTCTAATTTGCGCCTAAAATCATGCTTCTTGTTTGTTGACAGTGCTTGATCACAAACATTTTATACCCACTTACCATTCTAATTATGAAATATAGCCACTTAAATGATTAGGCGGGATATCTACATTCACTAACATTTGAAATAGAGTTGGGTCGTTTCGTTCTGAACTTGTTCAATTGACCGGGTCTCTCAACTGAACAAGTGAACTAGATCTTAGATTTCGGTTCTATTTGTTCTTTTAGTTCATTTGTTCTTTTAGTTCGTTTTATCCAATGTTATTTTTTCTCTCTTCTGGTTCGCGAACATTGTATATTCATACATACATACGCAGAAATTTACAGTGAGCACGAATGTCGATGATGCCACTTACACTAAAGATATGTGTGGTCAGCTTTGTGTGTGGCACTGCTACAACAATATATTGTCACGGATATTAGCATCACTAAGTTATCCCATCACTAAGGCGATGCTAAGGTCATGCCAAGCAGTATTTACGTTAATAATCAAATCAAGTATACACATATATAAGGCAGCCCAGAGATATGTCACACACAGATGCATTTACTTATACGCCTATGTGCGCGCGAGAGACTATAAACTACAAACATTCACATCAATAATTCAATCTTTATGTATCTACATAAACGAATAAATAATTGCGTCTACACATATGTACCATGTACGAATACGAGCAGCGGAGAGTCAATGCGCAAACACATGCATATATCTGAGAAGTTTGAGAGCTACTGGACTAGTAGATTCTGGAAGCGCCTAAAAGATGTATAAAATTGTGCAATTTTAGTTATAGCTGAGAAGTTTGAGAGCTCATGGACAATGCTAGTACATTCTGGAAAAATACGAACGAGGAAACCAAAGGGTATAAAAGGCAACAGATGTAGAGGCGCTGTAATTCAGTTTGAGTTGAGCTATCAATCAGTTATTGATTAAGCACGCGATCTTGCGGCCAATAGTAGAGTTTAATTTGAGTTATCAATCAGTTTGGTTATTAAGCCAGCGAGTAGCAAAGTATAAGTGTTATTGTGAAGTACTTTAATAAAGGCCATTTTTCCATTATTCAATATTGGAGTTATTTATTCAACAGTTTAGTGATTCGAACTTAGCAGAGGATTGCAAATAAGAGGATTTGCAAGTAAATTCGTTACAATTGGTGTCAGAAGAGGAATTGTTGAATAAATTCCAAAGGACAACAAGGACATGGCAAAGTTCAGTGAATTGAAGATCCAGCAACTAAAGAAGGAGTTGGAGACCCGTGGATTGAATACAAGCGGCGTTAAACTTGAACTTCAGGCACGGCTACGAAAGGAAATGGAAGCAGAAGGAATTGATGTGGAAGAGCATGTCGTTCATCTTGATGGCGAGGAGACAACAAAAATTGAAGAGAAAAACGAAACATCGCAAACGGTTACCAGCACAGACTTGAACGTGATATAGGCTGCAATATCTGCACAAACGTCGACAGTAACATCGAAAATTGAAGCACAAGAAACACGTATTTCAGAAATGTCGACACAGATTACCTCCAAGATGGAAACGCAATTGGAAGAACGGAGACACGCATAATCATTACAGGTGGCACAAATGTCTTCACAGTTAGAAGCACAGGAAGCAAGGGTAACATCAAAGCTGGAAGCGCAGGATGCAAAAATCGCTCAATTTCAGGCAGAAATCAATGATTTGAAGGGTCGTATGGAGCAGTTACAATTAAATCGTCCAGCAGTTTCAGCAAGTAATCCAAAGGTAAAAACACCATCCTTTGACGGTTCTGTTCCTTTCCAGGTCTTTAAGCTACAGTTTGAGAAGACCGCAGCAGTGAACAACTGGAATGTGGAAGATAAAGTTGCCGCGCTCTTCGTAGCATTGAAAGGACCAGCTGCCGAAATCTTACAGACTATTCCAGAGTACGAACGGAACAGTTATGACGCATTGATGGCTGCTGTAGAACGGCGATACGGAAGCAAACACAGGAAACAGATATTTCAAATAGAATTGCAAAACCGCTACCAAAAAGCTAACGAGACTTTGCAGTAGTTTGCTTCTGACATTGAAAGATTGGCTCATCTTGCAAATGCGGATGCACCCGTGGAATACACGGAAAGAGTGAAGATTCAGAGCTTTATAAATGGCATACGGGACGTCGAAACGAAGCGAGCCACATACGCGAACCCAAAGCAAACATTTTCTGAAACGGTATCCCATGCGACTCAGGAAACGGCGTCATTATTGAGTAAACCAGCATACAAAGCTCATCGTGTGGAAGTAGAAAGGCCAGAGTGGGTAGATACAATTTTGGAAGCTCTGAAGGGATCACAACAGAAAAATGCCAGAGTTATGAAATGTTTCAAGTGCGGTAACCCAGGTCACATTGCACGTCATTGCAGTAGCAATTCCAATAGTTCCAACAATGTGGGTTGCCATAAACGCAAAGCTGGAGGAGATGAGCAAGAGCGAGTAAGAGATAGAGAGCTAGATCCAGCTATTGAATACCCTGTGATATCTGTGTCGCAAATTGGTAGAAAATCGAGCAGTCTTACCGTCATAGGGAATGTGGATGGCAAAGAACGAGTACTGACTGTAGATTCGGGCGCATCTCATTCCTTGATCCGATCTGACTTGGTCAACAGGAGAGTAAAACCGTTACCTGGAGCAAAGTTGCGTACGGTCACTGGCGAGTATAACCAAGTTCAGCGAGAAGTGATATGTGAAGTACTGATTGGGAAGGTCATGGTTCTAAACAAATTTGTTGTGGCGGAGATTGTTGATGAAGTTATATTGGGAGTGGATTTCTTGGTTGACCATGACATCAAGTCCGATATGCAGAGAAGGGTGATGCGTTATGAGGACCAGGATGTGCCAATTAACTTCAGCTTGGAAAAAGGTTTCAGCAGTAATCGAGTACTGATGGAGAAAAGTCGACAAAGGCCACGAAAGTCAAAGGTAAAGGTTGATGAAACGAATGGGCAAAACGAAGCGAAATCAAAAGTACCTGCGAGAAAAACACCGGCATTGACAAACCCAAATGGACGCACTAAAACGACTGCAAGAATTTTGCAGGAAGCATGCAAGGGTGGTTTCAAGCCATCGCGCACTTCTGTTGGGAAACGGCGGAACGATACTGTCAAGCCAATCCGTCAAGCGCAAGCTCTACGAAGTAGTTCATTGACCAAACAACAGAGTGTGAAGGAACGGCCCAGGGAAATGAGTAGTAAGATGAAACACTGGCATGACAAGAACTTTAATTCGGAAGGTTTCTTGGCGGGAGATTTGGTACTGTTAAACAACCCTCACCGGCGGAAAGGTGTTCCAGCTAAATTTCTGTGCAGTTGGGAAGGCCCGTACAAAGTTGTGAAGAAGATCAGTGATACCATCTACCGCATACAAACCACTGGGAAACCACGGGTTAGAAGAGTGGTACATTTGGAGATGCTAGCGGCAGTTAGATCGGGAGATTTGTCTGATCGGGACGATCAGACTTAGGTGGAGGGCAGTGTCACGGATATTAGCATCACTAAGTTATCCCATCACTAAGGCGATGCTAAGGCCATGCCAAGCATTATTTACGTTAATAATCAAATCAAGTATACACATATATAAGGCAGCCCAGAGAGATGTCACACACAGATGCATTTACTTATACGCCTATGTGCGCGCGAGAGACTGTAAACTACAAACATTCACATCAATAATTCAATCTTTATGTATCTACATAAACGAATAAATAATTGCGTCTACACATATGTACCATATACGAATACGAGCAGCGGAGAGTCAATGCGCAAACACATGCATATATCTGAGAAGTTTGAGAGCTACTGGACTAGTAGATTCTGGAAGCGCCTAAAAGATGTATAAAATTGTGCAATTTTAGTTATAGCTGAGAAGTTTGAGAGCTCATGGACAATGCTAGTACATTCTGGAAAAATGCGAACGAGGAAACCAAGGGGTATAAAAGGCAACAGATGTAGAGGCGCTGCAATTCAGCTTGAGTTGAGCAATCAATCAGTTATTGATTAAGAACGCGATCTGGCGGCCAATAGTAGAGTTTAATTTGAGTTATCAATCAGTTTGGTTATTAAGCCAGCGAGTAGCAAAGTATAAGTGTTATTGTGAAGTACTTTAATAAAGGCCATGTTTCCATTATTCAATATTGGAGTTATTTATTCAACAGTTTAGTGATTCGAACTTAGCAGAGGATTGCAAATAAGAGGATTTGCAAGTAAATTCGTTACAATATATATGGGCTCCTTATGAAAAACATGTTTTGTAAGAAACTAATTATTACATTTATTAAACTTGAAAAGTTTAAACTTACAATTTGTGTATGTACTCTCAATTTCCTGGATCTTCCGAAATTTGTAACTTTTTTGAAGCTAATTATACATACATATATATTAACTTATTTATTCATAACACATTTAAATATACTGTCACGGATATTAGCATCCCTAAGCTATACCATCACTAAGGCGATGCTAAGCGATGTTAACGTCAATAATCAAATCATGTATACACATATATAAGGCAGCCGAGAGATGTCGCACACAGATGCATTTACTTATACGGCTATGTGCGCGCGAGAGACTGTAAACTACAAACATTCACATCAATAATTCAATCTTTATGTGTTTACATAAACGAATAAATAATTGCGTCTACACATATGTACGTATACGAGAAGCGGAGCGGCAATGCACAAACACATGCATATATCTTATCTCAGTGGTCACAAGAGAGGGCAATAATTTGTGCACGTAGTTGTGGCTGGCGATTTTGTAGCCGAAACAACTAGTAACTTCTGGAAATCGAAGAGCCTAGAAGTATGCAGCATAAACTATAAAAGCGGTGCAGGCGAGTAAGAAGTAATTCAGTTTGATTTGAGCTATCAATCAGTTTGGTTATTAAGCAGCTATTCGTTGCACAGTTTGAGTGTTATTGTGAAGTACTTTAATAAAGGCCATTTTGCATTATTAAATATTGGAGTTATTTATTCAACAGTTTAGTGATTCGAACTCAGCAAAAGATTGCAAATAAGGGGAATTGCAAGTAAATTCGTTACAATTGGTGTCAGAAGAGGAATTGTTGAATAAATTCCGAAGATTGGGAATACAACTTGGACATGGCAATGTTCAGTGAATTGAAGATTCAGCAACTGAAAAAGGAGTTGGAGAACCGTGGATTAAATACAACCGGCAATAAGATCGAACTTCAAGCACGGCTACGAGAGGTAATGGAGTCGCAAGGAATTGATGTGAACGAGTTTGTCTTTTATCCTGATGCGGACGAAACCACAACAAAAATTTAAGAGAAAAACGAAACATCGCAGACAGTTACGAGCACAGACTTGAACATGATATTGGCTGCAATATCTGCACAAACATCGACAGTAGCATCAATGTCGTCGCAACTGGCATCTCAACTAGAAGAACAGAAAACGTATATGTCATCACAGACGGGATCCCAAGAGACACGAATAACATCGAAGATTGAAGCACAGGAAACACAAATTTCTTCACAACTTGAAGAACAGAAGACGTATATGGTATCCCAACTGGAATCGCAGGAAACCCGTATAACATCACAATTGGAAGAACAGAAGACACATTTGGCATCTCAACTGGAAGCGCAAGAGGCACGTATATCTGAAATGTCGGCACAAATTTCGGAACAGGTACCATCGCAGCTCTTTGTGAAACTGGAAGAGCAGGATGCAAAAATTTTACAACTCGAGGGCAAAATTGATGCCGAAATAGAAGCGTTAAAAGGTCGTATGGAGCAGTTACAACTAAACCGCCCAGCTGTTTCAGCCAGTAATCCAAAGGTAAAGACACCATCCTTTGACGGTTCTGTTCCTTTTCAGGTCTTTAAGCTACAGTTTGAGAAGACCGCAGCAGTGAACCAATGGAATGCTGAAGATAAAGTTGCAGCTCTGTTCGTGGCACTGAAAGGGCCTGCCGCGGAAATCTTACAGACCATCCCAGAGTACGAGCGGAATCACTACGAAACATTGATGAGCACTTTAGAGAGACGTTACGGAAGCGAGCATAGGAAACAGATATTCCAAATTGAGTTGCAAAACCGCTACCAAAAAGCAAATGAGACATTGCAGGAGTTTGCTTCAGATGTTGAAAGGTTGGCTCATCTCGCAAATGCGGACGCACCCGTGGAATACACCGAGAGGGTAAAAATCCAGAGTTTTATAAATGGCATACGAGACGTGGAAACGAAGCGAGCTACATACGCGAACCCAAAACTGACATTTGCTGAAACGGTATCACATGCATTGACTCAGGAAACTGCCTCCCTATTAAGTAAACCAGCATATAAGGCTCATCGTGTAGAAGTAGAAAGGCCAGAATGGGTAGACACAATTTTGGAAGCACTGAAGGGATCACAACAGAAGAATGCCGGAGTTATTAAATGTTTCAAGTGCGGCAACCCAGGTCACATTGCACGTCATTGCGATCTTGGTCCTAATAGTTCCAACTATGTGGGTGGCCGTAAACGCAAAGCTGGCGGAAATGAGCAAGAGCGTGTCGAATGTAAAGAACGAAAACTTGCCCCGGCTGTTGAATGTCCTGTGATATCTGTGTCGCAAATTGGAAGGAAATCAAGCAGTCTTACCGTCAGAGGGAATGTGGATGGTAAAGAGCGTGTACTGACTGTAGATACGGGGGCATCTCATTCCTTGATTCGATCTGATTTGGTCTACAGGAGAGTAAAGTCATTACCTGGAGCAAGGTTGCGTACGGTAACAGGCGAATATAATCAAGTCCAAGGCGAAGTGGTATGTGAGGTATTAATTGGAAAGTCATGGTTCTACACAAATTCGTTGTGGCGGAGATCGTTGATGAAGTCATATTGGGAGTGGACTTCTTGGTTGACCATGACGTCAGGATCGATATGCGGAGAAAAATTATGCGCTATAAGAACCAGGACATACCACTTAACTTTAGTTTGGAAAAAGGGTTCAGCAGTAATCGGGTACTGGTGGAGAAGACTCGACGAAGGCCACGAAATTCAAAGGTAAAGGTTGATGGAACAAATGGGCCAAACAAATCAAAACCGAAGGTACCTGTGAGAGAAACACTGGCATTAAAAAGCCCTAACGGACGTACTGAAACGAAGAAAGAATGCAAGGGTGGTTTCAAGCCAAGGCACACTACTGTTGTGAAGCGTCGGAACGATACTGATTATGCAAAGGAAATCCGTCCAGCGCAAGCTCTGCGAAGTAGTTCTTCATTGGTCAAGCAACAGAGTGCGAGGGAACGATTCAGGATAATGAGTAGTAAGATGAAACACCGGTACGACAAGGAAAATAATTCGAAAGGTTTCTTGGCGGGAGATTTGGTACTGTTATACAACCCTCACCGGCGGAAAGGTGTTCCATCCAAATTTCGGTGCAGTGGGGAAGGCCCGTACAAGGTTGTGAAGAAGATCAGTGATACTATCTACCGCATACAAAGCATTGAGAAACCACGGAGTAGAAGAGTGGTACATTTGGCGATGCTAGCAGCGTTTAGATCGAGAGATTTGTCTGATCGGGACGATCAGACTTAGGTGGAGGGCAGTGTCACGGATATTAGCACCCCTAAGCTATACCATCACTAAGGCGATGCTAAGCGATGTTAACGTCAATAATCAAATCATGTATACACATATATAAGGCAGCCGAGAGATGTCGCACACAGATGCATTTACTTATACGGCTATGTGCGCGCGAGAGACTGTAAACTACAAACATTCACATCAATAATTCAATCTTTATGTGTTTACATAAACGAATAAATAATTGCGTCTACACATATGTACGTATACGAGCAGCGGAGCGGCAATGCACAAACACATGCATATATCTTATCTCAGTGGTCACAAGAGAGGGCAATAATTTGTGCACGTAGTTGTGGCTGCCGATTTTGTAGCCGAAACAACTAGTAACTTCTGGAAATCGAAGAGCCTAGAAGTATGCAGCATAAACTATAAAAGCGGTGCAGGCGAGTAAGAAGTAATTCAGTTTGATTTGAGCTATCAATCAGTTTGGTTATTAAGCAGCTATTCGTTGCACAGTTTGAGTGTTATTGTGAAGTACTTTAATAAAGGCCATTTTGCATTATTAAATATTGGAGTTATTTATTTAACAGTTTAGTGATTCGAACTCAGCAAAAGATTGCAAATAAGGGGAATTGCAAGTAAATTCGTTACAATACCTACACAAAGCATTGCTGCATATCAAAAATCGAAAAAGTGCGATAATTCATTACCAAATACGGATTAAGCGATGAAACTTGGTAGGTGAGTTGAACTTATGACGCAGAATAGAAAACTAGTAAAATTTTGGACAATGGGCGTGGCACCGCCCACTTTTAAAAGAAGGTAATTTAGAAGTTTTGCAAGCTGTAATTTGGCAGTCGTTGAAGATCTCATGATGAAATTTGGCAGGAACGTTACTCTTATTACTATATGTCTGCTTAATAAAAATTAGCAAAATCGGAGGACAACCACGCCCACTTTTTAAAAAAAATTTTTTTTAATTCAAATTTTAAAAGAAAAATTAATATCTTTACAGTATATAAGTAAATTATGTCAACATTCAACTCCAGTAATGATATGTTGCAACAAAATATAAAAATAAAAGAAAATTTCAAAATGGGCGTGCCTCCGCCTTTTCATTTAATTTGTCTAGGATAATTTTAATGCCATAAGTCGAACAAAAATTTACCAATCCTTGTGAAATTTGGTAGAGGCTTAGATTCTAGGACGATAACTGTTTTCTGTGAAAAAGGGTGAAATCGGTTGAAGCCACGCCCAGTTTTTATACACAGTCGACCGTCTGTCCTTCCGCTCGGCCGTTCACACGATAACTTGAGCAAAAATCGATATATCTTTACTAAACTCAGTTCACGTACTTATCTGAACTCACTTTGTATTGGTGTAAAAAATGGCCGAAATCCGACTATGAACACGCCCACTTTTTCGATATCGAAAATTACGAAAAATGAAAAAAAAAATGCCACAATTATATACCAAATACGAAAAAAGGGATGAAACATGGTAATTGTATTGGTCTATTGACGCAAAATATAACTTTAGAAAAAAACTTGGTAAAATGGGTATGACACCTACCATATTAAGTATAAGAAAATGAAAAAGTTTTGCAGGGCGAAATCAAAAGCCATTGGAATCTTGAAAGGAATACTGTTCGTGGTATTACATATATAAATAAACTAGCGGTACCCGACAGATGATGTTCTGGATCACCCTGGTCCACATTTTGGTCGATATCTCGAAAACGCCTTCACATATACAACTAAGGACCACTCCCTTTTAAAACCCTCATTAATACCTTTAATTTGATACCCATATCGTACAAACACATTCTAGAGTCACCCCTGGTCCACGTTTATGGCGATATCTCGAAAATGCGTCCACATATAGAACTAAGGCCCGCTCCTTTTTAAAATACTCATTAACACCTTTCATTTGATACCCATATCGTGCAAAAAAATTCTAGAGTCACCCCTGGCCCACCTTTATGGCGATATCTCGAAAAGGCATCCACCTATAGAACTAAGGCCCACTCCCTTTTAAAATACTCATTAACACCTTTCATTTGATACCCATATCGTAGAAACAAATTCTAGAGTCACCCCTGGTCCACCTTTATGGCGATATCTTGAAAAGGCGTCCACCTATTGAACTAAGGCCCACGCCCTTTTAAAATACTCATTAACACCTTTCATTTGATACCCATATCGTACAAACAAATTCTAGAGTCACCCCTGGTCCACCTTTATGGCGATATCTCGAAAAGGCGTCCACCTATAAAACTAAGGCCCATGCCCTTTTGAAATACTCAGTAACACCTTTCATTTGATACCCATATTGTACAAACGCATTCTAGAGTCACCCCTGGTCCACGTTTATGGCGATATTCCGAAAAGGCGTCCACCCATACAACTAAGGCCCACTCCCTTTTAAAATACTCATTAACACCTTTCATTTGATACCCATATTGTACAAACGCATTCTAGAGTCACACCTGGTCCACGTTTATGGCGATATCCCGAAAAGGCGTCCACCCATACAACTAAGGCCCACTCCCTTTTAAAATACTCATTAACACCTTTCATTTGATACCCATATCGTAGAAACAAATTCTAGAGTCACCCCTGGTCCACCTTTATGGCGATATCTTGAAAAGGCGTCCACCTATAGAACTAAGGCCCACTCCCTTTTAAAATACTCATTAACACCTTTCATTTGATACCCATATAGTACAAACAAATTATATAGTCACCCCTGGTCCACCTTTATGGCGATATATCAAAAAGGCGCCCACATATAGAACTAAGGCCCACGCCCTCTTAAAATACTCATTAACACCTTTCATTTGATACTCATATCGTACAAACAAATTCTAGAGTCACCCCTGGTCCATCTTTATGGCGATATCTCGAAAAAGCGTCCATCTATAGAACTTAGGCCCACACCCTTTTAAAATACTCATTAATACCTTTCATTTGATACCCATATCGTACAAAATAAATTCTAGAGTCACCCCTGGTCCACCTTTATGGCGATATCCCGAAAAGGCGTCCACCCACACAACTAAGGCCCACTCCCTTTTAAAATACTCATTAACACCTTTCATTTGATACCCATATCGTAGAAACAAATTCTAGAGTCACCCCTGGTCCACCTTTATGGCGATATCTTGAAAAGGCGTCCACCTATAGAACTAAGGCCCAATCCCTTTTAAAATACTCATTAACACCTTTCATTTGATACCCATATAGTACAAACAAATTATATAGTCACCCCTGGTCCACCTTTATGGCGATATATCAAAACGGCGTCCACATATAGAACTAAGGCCCATGCCCTTTTAAAATACTCAGTAACACCTTTCATTTGATACCCATATTGTACAAACGCATTCTAGAGTCACCCCTGGTCCACGTTTATGGCGATATCCCGAAAAGGCGTCCACCCATACAACTAAGGCCCACTCCCTTTTAAAATGCTCATTAACACCTTTCATTTGATACCCATATCGTAGAAACAAATTCTAGAGTCACCCCTGGTCCACCTTTATGGCGATATCTTGAAAAGGCGTCCACCTATTGAACTAAGGCCCACACCCTTTTAAAATACTCATTAACACCTTTCATTTGATACCCATATCGTACAAACAAATTCTAGAGTCACCCCTGGTCCACCTTTATGGCGATATCTTGAAAAGGCGTCCACCTATTGAACTAAGGCCCACGCCCTTTTAAAATACTCATTAACACCTTTCATTTGATACCCATATCGTACAAACAAATTCTAGAGTCACCCCTGGTCCACCTTTATGGCGATATCTCGAAAAGGCGTCCACCTGTAGAACTAAGGCCCATGCCCTTTTAAAATACTCAGTAACACCTTTCATTTGATACCCATATTGTACAAACGCATTCTAGAGTCACCCCTGGTCCACGTTTATGGCGATATCCCGAAAAGGCGTCCACCCATACAACTAAGGCCCACTCCCTTTTAAAACACTTATTAACACCTTTCGTTTGATACCCATATTGTACAAACGCATTCTAGAGTCAACCCTGGTCCACTTTTATAACGATATTCCGAAAAGGCGTCCACCTATAGAACTAAGGCCCACTCCCTTTTAAAATACTCATTAACACCTTTCATTTGATACCCATATAGTACAAACAAATTATATAGTCACCCCTGGTCCACCTTTATGGCGATATATCGAAAAGGCGTCCACATATAGAACTAAGGCCCACGCCCTCTTAAAATACTCATTAACACCTTTCATTTGATACTCATATCGTACAAACAAATTCTAGAGTCACCCCTGGTGCATCTTTATGGCGATATATCGAAAAGGCGTCCACATATAGAACTAAGGCCCACGCCCTCTTAAAATACTCATTAACACCTTTCATTTGATACTCATATCGTACAAACAAATTCTAGAGTCACCCCTGGTCCACGTTTATGGCGATATATCGAAAAGGCGTCCACATATAGAACTAAGGCCCACGCCCTCTTAAAATACTGATTAACACCTTTCATTTGATACCCATATCGTACAAAATAAATTCTAGAGTCACCCCTGGTCCACCTTTATGGCGATATCTCGAAAAGGCGTCCACCTATAGAACTTAGGCCCACTCCCTTTTAAAATTATCATTAACACATTTCATTTGGTATCCATATTGTACAAACAAATTCTAGAGTCAGGCCTGGTCCACCTTTATGGCGATATCCTTAAATGGCGTCCATCTATAGAACTATGGCCCACTTCCTTTAAAATACTCTTTAATACCTTCCATTTGATACACATGTCATACAAACACATGCCAGGGTTACCCTAGGTTCTTTTTACAACATGGTGATTTTCCCTTACTTTGTCTCCACAGCTCTCAACTGAGTATGTAATGTTCGGTTACACCCGAAATTAGCCTTCCTTACTTGTTTCTTTTCTAAAGGCAAGTTTCTGAAGTGGCAAATAGTGTATGAAATTGGTTTTTTTTTTGTGATTACGGTTCATACATTAGCAGTAAAAGCGTTAAAACGCTACTTAAGCACCGTATTTTTTAGCATAAAATAAAATATGGTACATAACCACAATTAAACAAAATTTTGAATCACCTCCTCAATGCACCCCGCATTTTTGTCTTTCTTACACATACATTTAAGTAAATGTGTACTTAAGGTTTTATTGCTAATTAAAATGCAAAAATAGCAATTTTATGCCATTGGAAAAAACTATTAAATAACTAATTTAGTTTTAGATATATGTAGGTATACTGCTAATTATTTTTTTAGTTCTTTAAAACGTCCATAGTTTAGATTATTTATTATACAAACTAATAATTTGGATTAAGAAATAATTTAAAATATAGTTGCTGATTTTTGGAAAAAAAAGTGCAGCACTGTCTAGCGAATTTTTGTAATTTTTTACACACAAATAAAAAAGGCGGTCATCAATTCAAATAACGTACATAGCATGTAGATCTATACATAAATCAAAGAAACTTCAAAATAAATATAAAAAAAAGCTCATCTTTAGCAATTGTGTCTAATGTTCACACACAAATTTTATGTAATAATTGAAATGCAATTTAAAAAATTTTATTAAAAGAAAATAAAACTAGTACGATTTTTCAAAAGTGAAAAATATTACAGACATCATGTACAATATTTTTTTTTTTTATAAAATTCCGAAGTTATTTAATTTTTTTTTTTTGTGTAGGTATACATAAGTGTAATGAAATTTATTAGATAATTTTTTAATTTTTAAGTATAAATTTGTCATAATCCTATCCAGTGATTTTTATTAAGTTCCATTTTATGCATTTAACCTAATGAATTAAATGTTAAATTTATAAACACAAATATTATTTATTATATAACTGATAGGATACCGCATTAACTATTAAAATATTTAATAATAAACATAAAAAAAATTAAATTTTTTATTTAAATTTTTGAGTTATCGGTGTGCTCCATATTATCCTACACGATACTGGTTTCATTTCATTCATAAATTAAATGTCGTTTCACCGTAAAAAGTTCAAGGGGTTGCTAAGCGCAATAAAAGGCTACATAATTTCACCAACCCAATTGTCAATCTCACCTACTCGAGGCGAATTCCAAATATGAATGAATACTAGCAATGTTCGACACATAACTATGCCGCTAGTAAAGTTCAATTAAATCATATTAAATCGCTCCCGAAATGGTACCTTAACGGTGCTTGTTACTAGAACGTAACGGTTATGCAGCAAATTTCATTTGAATAGGTCATACAGAGATCTCCAAGGCATGCAGGGACTCATGTTATTCAAAATCTCTTTGTGCAGAATTTCTGCACATCTATTTAGGGCTTTAATGTGAAATATGCGATAAGAAGGACCACAATATTTCAATACCTAAGAACTATACCTCGAAGACGGAGTTACCATAAAAGTTTAGAACAGCGCTCGACTACGCGTCAAAATATATTGGAAAATTTGTCAAATGACGCGTATCGACCTCACAACAGTAGTCCGAAAGAGGAAAAGAAAAATTTTAAGTTGGTCTATAAGTATTTGCACGAGAATTTTAAAACTTTCATTTGGTTGTTGCAATTTTGATAATTTTGCTGTACACCTGTGTTGGACCCACCCAGACTACATTTTAATAAACGCGACCGAAGGCCACCAATGCAATGGTGTTCTGCACGGTTTAGAAAAGGGACGGTACGGTTTCGGATTTTCGTGATTATATTTTGAACGGCACACATTTTTTTCCCACTCCTAGAGTTCTTGATAATGAGATGAAAACGCACCCTTTGACACCTCTCCCGATATTTTTGAATACGTATTAGCAACCGACCAAAGGGTGTATGCAGGAGGAGCGCTTTGCCTGCCACCACCCCCCTCCCTACGCGAACTAAGAACACAAAACTGAAAGTTAAACAACAACAACATAAACGGGTTTTAGATCCTCACCTTCAGTGGAAATATTAGTAGTTTCGTAAAAAATTGATTTGATATACATTTCAATTTCAACGGAATCGATAAATATTTCGCTCCATCGTCGAAACAATAATTTTCATCGACAGGCAAGAAATAGCTTCAAGAGGGCATCGTGACTCTTGTCCTATATCACTCTAGACTCCTCCCCATGATGATGGTAACTTCAGATATTTATTAAAATTTCGGATGAATGTTGGTGACCAAACATTGATGCAATATTTACTTCAAACTGCCACATTGAAAAATCGCGTCACATCTTACACGAGTCGACAGATTCAGAATGAACTCATCGAAATTTGCGGGCACATAATTCTTGAAAAGATTGTCGCAAAAATCAATGCAAGCGAATGCTACACTATACTCGCAGATGGGACAACCGACATTAATGGCGTGGAAGAATACTCACTATGTTTCCGTTATACTGAAAAAACTGCAGATGGTATAATTTTGAGAGAAGATTTTCTACAGTTGGTAGAGGACTTGCTTCGTCATTGTTAAAAATATCAAAGAAGCTGAAGATCAACCTGGAGTTTTTGGTTTCTGAAGGATACGACGGTGCAGATGCAATGAGTGTAGGTTGTGCTGCTGCAGTGATGGAGAAGTATCCGTCTGCACTTTATGTGCATTGCGCAAGCCATTCCTTAACTTTGAAGCTTTGAATTATTCAAAAAATAAAGAACGTTTGAAGCGATTGTGCGAAACAAGATGGACGGAAAGACTCGATGCTGTGATCTGCTTCAAAGAAATGGTTGCTCCCATTTATTTCAGTTTAGAAAAACATCATGACTGTGGAAACGCTGAAAGTTCTAGAAATGCTTTCAGTTATATACACACTTTGAGGACTGGAGGATTCATTGTGGCAATGGTTGTTATTAACGAAATTTTTTCTTTGGCTCAACCATTAACCTCTTACCATGAAGGGAAAAGTGTTGACCTTTCTGCTGCAGTTTCAGCGGCTGATGATCTGGCTGTTTTCTTGAAAGAAATGAGGGAAAAGGCTAAGTCAAAGTTCAAAGAAATGTTTCTTGATGCTAAAGTATTAGCTGAATCTATCGGAGAGAAGATTGAAGTTCCTAGGATTGTGAGTCGTCAAAAAAATCGAGAAAACTACGAAAACAGCTCAGCAGAAGAATATTTTCGCAAATTAATATTCATCCCTTTCATCGATCACTTCATATCTTCAGATTCATCAAGCATAAAAACACATTGTCCATTATTAAAAATGTCATTCCCGATAAAATGGTCAGAAAAGTTTGTGAAAACGTTTCTGAAACTGTTGAAATAATAACGGATCAGTGGCCAGCACTTACTGAAGAATTTTTTCCACACGTTTTCAAGTCTTTTAAGATTGGAGCCACGTTAGCTGTAAACATTGCCAGCAGTGAAAGAAGTTTTTTAACATTGAGGCGTTTGAAAAATTGGATAAGGAATTCAACCGGAGAAGATAGGCTGAATGGACTTGCCCTATCAAGTATTAATAGAAATATTAATATCACAGTGGAAGAAGTCATTGGCCGATTTGCTCAAAAACAGAGGAAAATCAATTTGTAATTTTGCTTTTTACTATTAATTATCACAACAACATTTTCAATAAATGGATCACTGATTAAATACAATACTATTTCCTCCCAATAACATTATTCCATACAATAAGTACTTATCCTCACTTAACAAAATTTGAATTTTAATTAAATATAAACTATGGATATTAGGAAGTTTTTTTCTACTTCTGTGGGTAAGTAGAAGACTCGACAAAGACAACGAGGTCCAAGGTAAAGGTTGATGGATCGAATGGGCCAAATGAAGCGAAATCAAAAGTACCTGCGAGAGAAACACTGGCATTCACAAACCCTAATGGGCGCACTAAAATGACTGAAAGAATTTTCCAGAAACGATGCAAGGGTGGTTTCAAGCCAGCGCGCACTACTGTTGTTAAACGTCAAGACGATACTGATGATGCAAAGTCAATCCGTCAAGGTCAAGCTCTGCGAAGTAGTTCTTCATTGGCCAAAGAACAGAGTGTGAGGGAACGAACCATGGTAATGAGTAGTAAGATGAAACACAGGTACGACAAGAACAGTAATTCGGAAGGTTTCCGGGAGGGAGATTTGGTACTGTTATACAACCCTCACCGGCGGAAAGGTGTTTCATCCAAATTTTGGGGCAGTTGGGAAGGCCCGTACAAAGTTGTGAAGAAGATCAGTAATACCATCTACCGCATTCAAACCATTGTGAAACCACGAAATAAAAGGGTGGTTCATTTGGAGATGCCAGCAGCATTTAGATCGAGAGATTTGTCTGATCTGGACGATCAGGCTTAGGTGGAGGGCAGTGTGACGAATATTAGCAACACTAAGGGATACTATCATCTCTAAGCCGATACTAAGCAGTGACTCGTATGCACATCAACAAATCAATCATTATGTCTACCCATATGTCCATACGAGCAGCGGAGAAGAGACGCACAAACACATGCATATATCTTATGTGAGATGCTCCCAAAAGTATGCAATTATCTGTGGAAGTGTCACTCACACATACACGCTCATATGAGAAGCTATACACGTGCATCTGTAGTTATAATTTTATAGCAGTAACTAAGTAAATTCTGGAAGCGCCTAGAAGTATGCGAACGAGAAATCACAGAGTATAAAAGGCAGCAACAGTATAGGCACGACAATCAGTTTGGTTTAAGCAAGTTAGTTGCGAAGTATAAGTGTTATTGTGAAGTACTTTAATAAAGGCCCTTTTTGCATTATTCAATATTGGAGTTATTTATTCAACAGTTTAGCGATTCGAACGTTAGCAGAAGATTTGGAATAAGCGGAATTTCAGTAAATTCGTTACAGTATCTTATGCCTATATGACACTACTTTATTTTTGCTTGGATTCCAAGCTTAAAATACTGACGAAATTTTATCGGAAAGTGAAAATGCAAAAACAATTTCCAACGAGAGAAAGGGAGACCAATATTTCCCACAAAAGGAATATGTTTCACATGTTATTGTTGACTTTTTTTCATTTCTTTTTTCACCAATTTTTTTTTA
Source organism: Eurosta solidaginis (assembly GCF_040869045.1). Classification (NCBI taxonomy): domain Eukaryota; kingdom Metazoa; phylum Arthropoda; class Insecta; order Diptera; family Tephritidae; genus Eurosta; species Eurosta solidaginis. The sequence goes on from NC_090322.1 coordinate 149,051,010, forward strand.
GAATAAAACTATGAAAATATAGCCGAAAAAATATTGTTTTTGTTACATATTTGTGCACAATAAAATTTTCATTTGTCAGAAAAAATAAAGAAAAACCGCCCGTTTGCCAAAAAAACCTATCGAACCGAAACTAGGTTGTATTTTTCTTGTATTTCGTTAGTTTTTAAACGGTTTTATTTAGCTTGACTTGACAGGCTGGTTGATGGATAGCTGGTTGGCTGGCTGGCACGAATTTTGTAATTTAAATTTAAGTAACTTCCCGAAAGGCTACAAGGTTGAAACTTGGAATATAGTTCAGAACCCGATGACAATGCAATAATAAGAAAAAAATCGCCGCTAGGTGGCGCAATCAAAAAAATCGTATTTGTGGTCCGATTTGGCTCATATTTGGAACACATAGTACATAAAAGAATAGAAAGCGACATTTGAAAAAAATCGCCGCTAGGTGGCGCAGGATCGAGATATTCACAAAAATCATATTTGCGATCCGATCTGGCCCATATTTGGAACACATAATACTTAGAAGAATAGAAAGCGACCTATGAAAAAAAATAAGGATCGAGATATTCACAAAACTTGTATTTGTGGTCCGATTTGGCTCATATTTGGAACACATAATACATACATGAATAGAAAGCGACATAGGAAAAAAATCGACGCTATGTGGCGCAAGGATCGAGATGTTCAAAAAAATCGTATTTGTGGTCTGATTTGGCTCATATTTGGAACACATAATACATACAAGAATAGAAACGACCTATGAAAAAAATCACCGCTAGGTGGCGCAAGGATCGAGATATTCACAAAAATGGTATATGTGGTCCGATTTGGCTCATACTTGGAACACATAATACATACAAGAATAGAAAACGACCTATGAAAAAAAATCGCCGCTAGGTGGCACAAAGATCGAGATATTCAAAAAAATCGTATTTGTGGTCCGATTTGGTCCATATGTGGAACACATAATACATGCATGAATAGATAGCGATCTATGATGTCCGATTTTAAGACTTATATTGTAAAAAATTGTCAGGAAAGAGTCCTTGTAAGAATGAGTCACTAAATGAACTAAATATAATAAGAAATAATAGGCAATTAAATAAAGACTAAAAACTTGAAAATAAAATAATTAAAAAAAATTTTTTAAGTTAAACTGTTTTATTGAAAACAATACTTACATGAAGTAATAATAATACTAAAAGCTAGAAAATAATTAGGCAGGTCCTAGGTACTAGTCATCACACTCCTCATCAATCTAGGGCGTTGATCAGACAATTAAATAAAAGCGTTGGACGCGTCAAATTTCTATTGCTAGTCATATATAAGACCAACTGAACCCTATTCAGGTTATGCTACGCCTGACATTTTTAGAAATTTCACACGCCCAACGCTTTTATTTAATTGTCTGATCAACGCCCTAGATTGATGAGGAGTGTGATGACTAGTACCTAAAACCTACCTAATTATTTTCTAGCTTTTAGTATTATTATTACTTCATGTAAGTATTGTTTTCAACAAAACCGTTTGACTTGAAATTTTTTTTAAATTATTTTTTTGAAATATAGTTTACGCACTTACACCAGAGGGGGTCAATTCACATTCTATGAAGTGGTGAAGTGAAAAAAAAATTCATGCTCGCTGTGAAATTTATTTTTTCATTTTATCACATCACTTTTTCATGTTAGGCGATTCGTGTTCTTTGCCATACTCGTTGTGAAAATCTAATAACGAGCACTGTGGTCATAGTGCAGGTCTACAAGTAGGATATGTAGCAGCACGCACATACACAGCCACGCTCACCTGATAAAATGCTTGTTTTTGTTGGTTTTTCTTTGTGAATGCTATTTGGCACTGTTGTACTTCTTAGGACCAAAAAAAAGTGTAGTAGCTGCTATCGAAAACTGCGTAAAATTTTTATTGTAAAATTACAAAGAAATATCCTTATTTTCTTTCAAACGAGCACTTAATTACATCTCTCTTTAAAATCCATATATTTTGGACAATTTTAATTAACAAATTGTAATACTTTATTACCGGGGACGATTGCTAAAACACGACCAAAACCGTCGGGGGAGGACGCGTTTTTGCATCGCTGCCAATAATTCGAATACTTTTTCTCTTTGGACTATTGATAACAGGACAAAACGCGTCCTTTCATTTCTCTTTCCACATTTTTGGACGGGTTATTGCAGTCGACCTCGGTTTCAAACTGTTTTTCGTGGAGAACTTTTGAACGGGTAGAAAAACTTAGCACCCGTGTTTGTATTCTTAATGCTGGAATAACTACGCTTCCTCAGATACCCCAATTCAAGACTTTTGTATAATTTTCTTTCGGACCCAGTGGACCTATCTACATTTTCATACTAAATTCGTTTAAAAAAATTTACCATCACAGCAACCCATATCTCATATTCCGGTCCGTTTTTTGTTTCCCTGCGTCGCTTTCCACGACAGAAACCCCTGCAATTTTGACACTTCGTTCAGTGTCATACGCATGTTCCACGCAGGTTCCACTGAGTTCCACAATAGTTTGACACTGAACGAAGTGTCAAACGGCAGTGTGTTAGAAAGAGCAAGGAATTGTTTCCTTCACTCACATATCATACTTGTAAACCTGTACTATGACTGTGGTGAGTAAAAAAAATGATAATTTATGTAAAAAAAATTTTATTAATAAAAGTAGTAAATATTTTCAACTTTTCAAAAAGAAAAGAAGAAAATGCCCAATATTCGCCTTTTGCTTTCTTTGAATTCTCATCTAGAAAATCAAAGGTAAGTGCATTTATTGCCATTTATTCTTTAAATGTACAATAGAAGGAGGAAACAGGATAGAGAGAAGGATGAAAATAGGGAGAGGAAGAACGAGAAGTAGAGGGAAAGTAGAGACCGACGAACGGTGAGGAGAGTGTGGAAGGAGATGGCCGGCGTGTGGGAGAGGAGTGGAAAAGAAGGAAAAGCAACAGGGGAAGGAAAAGGAGAGGGAGAAGACACTGCAGTAGATAGATACATAGTTATGTTGAGAGGTTAAGTACTGCGACCTATTGGTATGTTGTGCCCTCATTATATTCACAACATCTCGTCCAAACCGAGTTCTCTGAGAAAATCCAGAATGGTCCTCTCGCGACTGCATCGCATTCCATCAGAATGTGTTCTGTAGTCTCAACTTTGGGATCATAGAATCGACAGAGGCTACTAGACGATATACCTAGGCTCTTTAGCCTGCAGTGACCTGTGGGTATGCATGTTAAAATTCTAAGGCTGTTTTTTAGGAGGTTAATCATGATTATATCGCTTTGAGTTGTACCCTCCTGTCCTGAACTTTCGCGCCAGTGTTGTTCTCTGAGGTAAGCTTCTTTTGTCTGAACTCTTCCCTTATTGTGTGTGACTATATCGGCATGATGGGCTCGGGTCCTATTGGCTTTTCAGTCGCCGGCAACCTGGCAAGCTCGTTACCATCCACTCCTCCGTGTCCAGGTACCTAGGCTAAACGGATGGTGTTAATGGCCCCTATACTGTTTAACCTCTCTACGCACTCAAGGACTGTTGATGATTTAAGCTCAACTGAAGATAATGCCTTGTGCGCAGCCTGACTGTCGCTGAGCATAGCGATTCTCTCGTTTGTATATCCCCGCTGTAAATTTATCTCTGCACACCGGCTTATGGCGAAAACTTCGGCTTGGAAGATGCTCGGATATTTTCCGAGTGGTAGGAACATCTTGGTTCCGGGCCGAAGATCCCCGCTCCTATGCCCTTCGGTGTCCTCGAGCCATCGGCGTACCATATTATAGTGTCTTCCTGGTGAAGCGCTTCCATTCTGAAGGTGTCCCACGTACACTTGTTCCCCAGTTCTATTTTGAAGCGCTTCTCAAACTTAACTAGATTCCTCGTGTCATCACTGGGTAGTTGCATGAGCGGAATCTGCTCCTTCAGCTTCTCGATGTTCCGTGACTGTATCACTTTGCCTCTTCCATATCCCTCTTAAGCTATGCTTACTAAAGTACTCCTGGCTGCCTGTTCAATTATTATGTGTAGAGGCGTTAACTTAAAGAGCACCTCTATTGCCGCCGGCGGGCATGTTCGCATGACTACCATAATGCAGACACATGCCAAGCGTTGAAGCTTCGTGAGTGACTTTTGTACGGTCACCATGGTTGTCCTTCATGCCAACGCAACTGCTCCATACACTATTATAGGTATAACTATAGTAGTGCACATTAGACTGTGTCGACTTATTAACCGATATCGCGCCATCGATTTTTCGATAGGAAAAAATAATTTTCGAGCCTGCGAAAAACAAAATGGTGAAAGGGTAAATTCTTCGACCAAAACGCTCCCCAAAACCCAAAAAATATTTTTTTTTTTTTCAAAAAACTGGTATCGCCAACGTTTTTGCAACAGTTATTTGAAAAAAAAATATTTTTTGGGTTTCGCTCTCCTTTTCAGCCTCTCTCTCGTTCTCCCACCCGATCTCATACTCTTCTCCATTTCCTTTTCCCTATACTTTTTAATTTTCGTTTACGTTCCCTTTCCTTCTCCAATGCCTTCTTCCTCTCCCTATTCCTATGCTTTTTCTACCCTTATCTGTATTCTTGTATCTATTCTTATGGACCATTCCCAAGAAGTGGGTTTACCTCAAGTGGTATGCATCACTCTTTATCACTACTATATATATATACTAGCAGACCCGGCAGACGTTGTTCTGCCCTAAATTTTGCCTATCTGCATACATTTTAATAAGCTTTTTCCATCTAAATCTGCCCTCCCCCCAATTCTCTTCACTTTTTCCTGATCCTTTTATTCACTCCTACCTCCGTCTTTTTCGCCTCATCTATCTCCTTCTTCGTCTCATTCTATTTCTTTCTCAGTCTCCTTCTCTCCTTTCTCTTCTCTCACGTTGTTCTCATTATTCTTCATCCCTTATTGCCTGTCCCAGAGAGTGGTATGTATTTTGTTCCAGTCCCAGTCCCACTCCCACTCCGAGTCTCAGTCCCAGTCCTAGTCCTAATCCCAGTCCTAGTCCGTCTCTGGTCTACTTCCCGGAAAAAAGGATCGTAAATACTAATATAGGCAAATTTATACACTAAATTTCAGGCAAATCGAATAGGACGTATGTAAATAGGTATGTGTGTATTATTAATTCATGTCTCTATTTCGGGTTCGTATGCATATTTTGTCAACTTTGTCAGTTTTGCCAGGTTGATGCGACTAATAGCTGAATTCAGTAAGCCGTCTCTAGTCACTATTAGAGACTATTTGGGGTGAAAAATCTTTTGAGACAATTTGCCATTCTGTAAGCTGTCTCGCGTCTCCAGCCGCACAAAAGCAATCACTAATTTGTGAGCTGGGCCGGGGCAGATCACAAACGTGAAAATTTCAGAAAAAGTATGAAAATTATTTGCGAAAAACGCTTTAAATATATTCTTTTTATTCCTCAAATTAAAATAAGCATAGAAAAAAAGAACAGAAAATACTTAAAAAAAACATTGGACTCTAAGTGGCTCCGCTGAGATTCGAACCTACACACTTTGGGATTTTCTATAAAAGTTGTGAAAGGCGTCTTAGCGAGCTCAGCCACAAAACCACTCAACATTGCCTTGACAAAATGCAATGTTATATTATTTGTTCAATGTATGAGTAAATTGTCATTTTGGTGAATTTCGTTGATATGGTGAATTGTTTTTGTGACTTTCGTTTACTGAATACCGAAATCATCTCAAGTCACAAAAATTGTCTAAAGGAAAAAATTACAATTTAAAGACTTGAGATGAGACTGAATTACAGAATTCAGCCGTAAATCGAATATCACAATGAAAATTACTTTAGAGCTCTCAGCAACAGTTTTCATATCATATCCAAATTACCCACACACTCTAGGGGTATCCGGGCCCACGCTTGGACCTATATCTTGAGACCCTAGTCACCAAGCGGTATACTATATTACTCTGTACTAAAGCACTCATCAACAGCTTTCATTTGATATCCACATTATATAAACACATTCTAAGGGTACCCGGGTCCACGTTTGAACAAAATCGACCGACGCATCTCTTCAAACGCCGGCGACCAACTAACACACATTTTAGCCTTTCCTTTTATATATATATGTAGATTTTTATTTTTCACACTTCACTATAATATTAAAACGAAATGCGTTATTCGATATTCGTTGCTTTTGAAATTCGGCTTAAAAATTGCACATGGAACAACTAACGACTCTCCTGAATTAAAAAAATTTCTTAGTACTTCTAAATCGCGGGTCCCCTCAGAAAACCCGGGTCCAGGGGTACAGCTCCGGCTCACGCTCAATTCTCAAGGGAATGCTCTGGATCATTGAGAGACTTGAAAAGCAGATGTCGTGAAATTTTCACACACGTGAAATGTGATAGGCAGATGTCGCCGCTGTTTTTCATTTAACTCACACCATTGTGAATGATGACAAAGTGTGATCTCTTCTGCATAAACGTCAAAATTCCAAAGTGATTGGATCACCTGATTCGTATTTGACTATCGCTGTCTCATTCTGTATATCTTTCTATCACCCGCTGAAGATAGGCGCCGCCATATTGAACAGGATGTCAAAACGCTGAAAAGTAGCCATATTGAACAGCCTGTCAGGCAGTTGACAGATAAGAGATCACAC